>NC_091849.1:38123973-38427003 GCF_037783145.1 Equus przewalskii | reverse complement strand
GGTTTTTACGCCCGTCTCTAACGTTTATAGTCCCCCAGCTGACCCAGAGGAAACCACAGTAAGGTTGCCTGGCACCTTCTCAGGAAAAGATCTACACACTAGTGTTGAGCCCTTTTTTACCTTTCGTTCTCTCTGCCTTTGACCCTACAGATCATGCTGACTTACTTGAAATGAATTCCTATAACCTGCATGTCAAAAGGACTACAAGTCCTGTCCTGTCAGACAGTCTGTTTTACCATCTCTCATCTCCTTCATTCTTCTCATTGACAGGTCTCTCTGGGCTGTGGATTCGAACTGGCCTGCAACATCTACTACTGAGTTCCCTTCTTTCATGTGTCAAATAAGAATGAGCCTTTGAACTAGAATGTCTTTTGGGATTGTAGTGTCCATGCCTCTCATTTTATAGGTGAGGTATATGGTGCCCAGAGAGACGGTGGGATTTGCCTAAGGACATGCTGCAAGTGAGCAGCAAACCCAGGACTAGCATCCTAGCCCTCTGACTCTTAGTCCATCCAGCAGTGTTTCCACTACACATTCCTTCCATTTGGGCACCGTTGAGCAGAACCTCCGCAGGCCGTGCAGATTTAGAACACTTACTCCGGCTGCTTTTTAAAGACTAACTAGTAGCTCATTAGCCAGCGCCAGTAGTTCATGCCTTGTGTGGCCCCACATCAACAATGGGCTATCACTGATCTCTATCAGAATCAGAAAGAACAAAAGCAGGGGATTGACTAGACAGAAATGCTACATTTCTGAAGTTAAAAACACCAGCAGATTTAAAAGACAAAATTAAAAGGCAAATGGCAAAGTGGGAAAAATACAAAATTTCTAACAAGAAAAAAGGTTAAAATCTTTACTGTTTGGCTCTTTAAAAGAATAAGATGGGGGCTGGCCCTGTGGCAGAGTGGTTAAAGTTCTGCGCACCCTGCTCCGGTGGCACGGGCTTGCAGGTTCAGATCCCGGGCACGGACCTGCTCCACTCATGAGCCACGCTATGGAGGCATCCCGCATACAAAGTAGGGGAAGACTGGCACAGATGTTAGCTCAGGGCTCATCTTCCTCAAGCTAAAAAAAGAGGAGGATTGGCAATGGATGTTATCTCAGGGCGAATCTTCCTCACACACAAAAAATAAAGAAAGAATGAATAAGATGAACACCCCAGAAGAAAAATGGGAATAGGACATGTGGCAGTGGGAATAGACAATCACAAGAAAAGGCATATAAATAAGTGCCCAGGTGAAGAAAAGACCAACCTCATTGTGAAGCAGAGAGAAACCATTTTGTGCTTATCAAATGGGAAAATATTTTGAATTATGTTCATAGTCATGTTGATGAGGGCGAGGTGCAACGTTCTCTCCTACATGCTGGACCTGGAAGAATTAATTAGTTACAGAAATTATGATACATACATACAGTGGAATTGCAACCCATTAAAAATGTTTTAGGAGAATTTTATGTGACACAGAAATGCTCACAAGTTGACTTGTAACAAGTGAAGTGGCAAAAAAAGATACTAAAATAAACAATATTCTAATTTTTTAAATGACATATGTATATATGCATTTTTTTAAAGCTGTAAGGAACTACACCAAATGTTAAAAGTGTTTGTTATTGAAGGGAGGGATTGTGAATGATTATTCTCTGCTTTAAATTTTTTATGTTTTCCAAATTTTCTATAATGAGTTTGTGCTACTTTTGAAATTAAAAAACGAAATAGATTCAACATTTTTTGTAAGAGGGATTGGGACCTCACCTTTGGATCACACGTTCTTTGCAGAGCTGCTGGTTCTTGTCTGACCTTTTGAAAAGCTGTCTCCTGCCCCTCGGTTTGCAGAGCTTGTCTTTGGAGTAAAGCAAAGGCCGCCTGGCACAGTGAGAATAGACCCGGTCCAGGAGCTGGGACATAATGTTGTCCGTGCACATCCTCGCCTGAAGAAGGCACTGCCCCTCCCCTGGAGGGTTTCTTCACTTACGGAGTGAAGGTGTTGGTTCCTAGTTTCTGTAAGACTGCTTGCAGCTCTAAACTCAGAGCATTCTGCTTTTCCCACAGCTCTTTGGCGCTCCCCTTTCCTTTTTATGCCCCCTTATATCATCTCATTGATCCCAGGTTGGGAGGCCAGACCGATATAAAATCTGACTCAGGGAAGTTTTGTTGTCCATGATAAAAAACAAACAAACAGACAACCATAGATACTTTCTAAAACCTGCAGGGAGTTGCTTTTTCTAAGCAGATATTTTATTCTCTATTACAGCTATTTCATACTTTTTGCATCCATTTGTAAGTTCTAGACCAGAGGTCAGCAAACTTTTTGGTAAAGGACCAGATAGTAAATATTTGAGGCTTTGTGGGCCACACAAAATCTCTATTGCATGTTCTTCTTTTAAACAAGTCTTTTAAAAGATGTAAAATGCATTCTTAGCTTGCAGGCCACAAGCAGGCCGTCGTTTGCTGACCCTTGTTCAGAACCTTAGAGGAACGAGAGATTGTTTTGTCATACCTGGTGGCACTTGAAAACTTTTTACTTTTCCGATATTTCTAAGACAGGTCTCCAGGCTATAAATAAAGTAATCCCTCAGGATGACAGAAGAGAATTTATGTAATGAATAACCAAAAGTACATTATTTTGCCCAGTTCATCAAATGTCTGTACATCTCCATTATAGGACTATTTTAAGTTGTTCTTTATATCATGTTCTTTGTACTAGTCCTGAAAATATCTTAGAATCCTAGATAGGGGTACAGACTCAAAAAGTTGACCCTCATACTTTCAAAAGGGCTATATCCAATCCTTTAAACTCTCCCCTCTAAACATAGTGGTTATGAGCACAGATGTTACAATAAAATGCACCTGCGTTTGGTCCCACCTTCATCAGTTATCAACTGTGTGGCCTTTTCAAGTTAATTAGCTGCGCTAGGTCGTAGTCTTCTCATCTCTAAAATGAGGACAACAGTAGTCTGTATCTCATAGGCTTGCTGCAAGTGTCCAAGGAGATCAGGCCTGTAACACAGTCTTGGCAGAACTCTTGGCACATAGGAGGCACTCAATTGATAGAAGATTACTATTATGTCTTTTTGTTTTGAAAGGATATTCAGTGTTCTTCCTCAGGAACTAATTATAATCTCAAATAGTAGTCAATCCCAGGAAGTGTTTTCATAACTCTGCCCCATATCACATCTACTCTAGACCTTAAACCTAGTCTACTGAACCTGTAGTCCATTTCTTTTTATTTAATCCTCATTAGACATAAAAAGAAACCCCCTGAAGAATGAAAATAAAACACTTCCTCATTAATTTTAGTTCTGTTAACCTTTTGCCATAAGTCTGATTTCCCTGTGCACTAGTTATTTTTATGTTTCAACTTCACCATTCCTGTGCCCTTCTGCAGTTGAAGAAGAAAGAGCTGAACACAGTATCCTAAACAAGGATTTCATTGTCGTTTCCTTCATCCATTCAGTAGATATTTAGAGAACATCTACGGTGTACTAAACACTATGCCTGCAGCTGGACATACAACAGTGAACAAGACCAAGTCCCTGCCTTCGTGCAGCCTACATTCTAGCAGGAGAGGTAGACAAATGAGATGTGAAGAAATAAACATGATGCTGGCTGGCAATGTTTTGAAGAAATTGGAATGGGGTAATGAGCTAGCAGGTGATTGAGTTTGGGGAAGGGGCACTTGAGCAGGATGATCAGGAAGGCCTCTCGGAGGAAGTCAGTTGAGTTGAGACTTGAATTATCAGAAGTTGGCCATGAAGAGAGCTAAGAGAAGAATGTTCTAAGCTAGTGAACAACAAAGATAAAGGCTGTGAAGTGGGAACTACCTTGGGGTATTTGAGGAATAGAAGGCAGGCAGTGGATGTCTGAAATCTGGAGGGAGAGAGTCTGCAGGGTGTTGGGAGAAGGTATGGTTAGAAATGAGGGCAGAGAGGTAGGCAGGAACCAGGAACTGCAGGCCCGTGGAAGTGTGGATTTATTCTAAGGATGATGGGAAGCCATTGGTGGGTTTAAATCAGAGGATGAAATAACTTGGTCTGTGTTTCTGAAAGATCACTTTGGCTGCTGTGAGAATGGACTGTAAGGATGATGGGAAGTTAGGTAGGCAAGGAACAGCAAATACAGAAAACTGGGAAGGAGCTGCCAATAAGACAGGAAGAGAAGGAAGAAAGAATTTTCATGGAAGCCTAAACGAGACAGTCTTTTAATTTGGGCAGAGGCGAGATGGGAGTGGACAATAGATGCTACACAAGACAGATAAGAACAGAAAATTGACTAATGGATCTAGCAAGATAGGAGTTTATTGGTGACCTTGCTAAGAGCCAATTCAGTGGAGCTGTGGGAGGAGAGAAATGAAGGGTAGAGAATAGGGATAGCAGTAAATGTAGAAGATGAAAGGAGTATCATTGGGAAGGGAAGCAAAGAAATGGCACAGAGGCTGGAGGGGGACTCAAGGTCAAGGGAGGATGATAGTAAGGTATGTTTGTATTCTAATTGGAATGATCCCCCAGGAAGGGAGGATTTGATAATGCAGGATGAAGGAGAGTGGATCTTTGCAGGGAACTAGTTGCTAATATAAGAGAGGGGCTGGGACCTCGAGCTCAAGTGGAAATTGGCTTTAGGTAGGGATGAGGTTACTTCTTCCCTGGTAACAGAAGGAAAGGCAGAGTATGTAGAATGGATGTGCATGGGTAGATTGAAGGAGGCAAAAATGGAAGCGTTACCTTCAGGTTCACAATCTCTGCCTTTTGCTGGGTCTCTGTGGTATGTTATAGCACTCTAGACCTTTTTGTGCTGTGGTGCTGATTTATTTGTGCAATATATTTTTTTCTCCTTCTCCAGGCCATGCATCTCACATACAGATCTGTTTACATGTCTATCTCTCTCACTAAACTGGCATCTCTTCAACGAGAGTGGTTATCTTTGTATCTCTAGACACAGCTCAGTGTTTGGCAAAAACGGAGTTGAAGGAATGACAGCTAAATCAGTGCAAAGGACTCATGGAACAGCCACACAAACACGCAGTAGAAAAGAAAGTAATTGAAGAGCACAAATAAGATTATGTTCACATTACTTAGAAGAATTAATATGATTTCTTTTTTTTTTTTTTAAGTTGAATGAATTGTTACTGATTATCAGAGCTGAGGAGTAGCTGAGGGGAAAAAAAGGACAACCCCAGCACCCCTGGAAGAAGGTGGGACTTGAACAGCCCCTGGAGGAAGGATGCGATAGTGTCTGGCGTACTATGGTGGGAAGCGTGGCTCTAGGTTCAGGAGAAGAGGAGACCAACGTACGTGGGAAAAGCAAATCCCAGAATGGTCAGCTTGCTTGTGGGGATCTCAGAATATCGGGGGAAGTCGTGTGTTTAGAACAAGAGTAAATGGTAAAGAGATATGACCTCAGCAGGTTCGTGCCTGAACAAGTGAGAGCAACTTCATAGAAGGTTTCAGTTTGGCACAGGTAGCTCTTTCCCAAATGCTTTCTACTTGGATTGGGGGAAAAACACAACAAAACAAAATAGTTAACTTTCTCCCTTGGCGTTATGCAGCACATCCTAGATGAAACATGACTTTCTGAGTTACAAGCTGCCCCTGGCAAAGAGGCCGGTTGTAAGAGTGTAATCTCACTGCATGCCGAGAGATTAATGTTCCGTGGGCGCTCCAGATTTGTGTGACGTCCCGTAAGTTATATCCAACCCAACTGTTCTTTTAACCACCCGCATTAAGTATCATGAAATGAGTTGCCCTGAAAGGAACCATCTGAATAAAGAAGCTTTTATGCCCTTATTCCTCCTTACTGCATGACCCCAGGTCACCACTGTTGATATTGGGAGCTTTCTCTCCCACTTTTCACTCTCTTGCCTTTAATGGATGGGAGGTCTCCACTCCAGGCTCACTCTCTCTCTCAGTCTCTCTGTCTCTCTCTGTCTCTCTCTGTCTCTCTCTCTCTCGGCTGCCAGGTGCTGGCAAATGGTGCTGCCATCCCTATTGTAGGGGAAGGAGGCAGGCGCTGGCCTCTCCATTGTGTCTCTCCCCTTCCCAGAGTTCTATGGGATACCAACTGAAGAAAGGTCACAAGCAGAGCTGCCCAGCCCATAGAGTTCGTGTTCTCCAGTTTCATTAAAATGCTGCCTTCATCTTTCCCCTGGATTTTTCCTTTTCAAAACACTTTCCGATGTGTGACCTCATTTTATTTTACATTTAGCTGACAACCTAACATCTCACCAAGGATCAACTGGGAATACAGTTCTGTCCTCACTGTGCTGTGCCATCTTGCCAAGTTTTGTCTTTGTTACTCAGCTCTCATTCAGAAAGGAATTAATTTGAATTACATGACACTATGGTTGTCTCCTTAAAGAAAGCTAGATTGTTGCACACCTTGGGACAGTATCTATCTGTAAAGGTACATGAATCTTCCAGATTCCAGATTCTGTGCCATTCCTCTTCTCTCTTCTTTCCCTTTCGTATTGTCACGGGGTCCCCTCATGCTGGAATTAAATCTTCCTGTTTTGCCTCTCCCTACTGAAGGGGCCCATGGCTTCTGTGGCCTGGCCACACAGATGTGGTCTAGAAAGGGAGTGTCACCTTGTACAGCAGTGATTCAAGCCTGGACCTAGGTTTTGAAATGTTGGAAATTTTAATAACTTTGTCATTGTACCGTGAACTCAATCACTGCCTCACATTTGTCACATAACCAGTTTATGTTTTTACTAACATGAAGGGCAGTATTCTTTTTATGCTTTCTTCTTTCTGTCTTTCCATTTTTTCCCATCTACACTGTGGATTATCAGATAAACTTAAATAGGAAGCTTGAGGCTAGGTTAACGAGAGTTTGGGTAATGCTGAGTGAGTGGGAAGCGGGGGCAGGAGCTGGATGGGGCAGGAGCTGGATGGGTTATGTGTCTGAACTCTAGTCACATTGATGTCCTCCACATTGGGCCCCTGTTGGCTTCTACGTGCCTTGTACTGCATATTTGTAAGCCTTCTTATAGCCAGAACAAGGCCCAGGGAAATCTCTACACTTATAGCTTTGGTCATCTTCTTGTGGTTTTCATATGATAACAACAAAGTTTAAAGAGAACTTTTTGAGGTTTTTGGAAACTCCTGAGACTCTTGTTTCGTCTTCGCCTGCAGCCAAGATAATTGAAGCATTGTCAATCTATTTCAGGTGCACTTCTTCAGGTAGAACGTGGAATTGGGCCTGTTCAGATAGACCAAAGGGAACACAACTTATAGCTCTTCTTGGAGCTATAACTCTGGCTGTATGTAGGATGAAAATGAAATGAAATTTTAGCCCATAAGCCAATCCAAGGCAACTTAGTCATTATACAGGAGCAGCCTCTCTTACAATTTCCAAAGTCTCCTCTGATTTTTAGTCTGGTGATTGTTCTTTCCTTTCTTCAAGGAAAACAAGATTCCTCACCCTTCCCTGCAGCTGCTGAAATAGACTCACCAGGTTTGAGGGTGAGTGAAGTAGGGCAGAGCCCATACAGAAGCCGAGAAGCCATGTTTCTCCCCTTCTTCAGTCTACTGCTTTGTCTGCCTGTGTCTGCATTTCCTCCCAGTGAAGAGAGACCAGAGCTGGTCCTCTAAGGAGAGTATGGGAAGAAAGAGAGTCAAATTCAATGATGTAGAAAGGAGAGAAAGAGGTTATAAATGAATGATGAGATTGACCTCATCCTCACTGCCGGCCTTGTAATTCTCTAGGAGAAAAAAAGGGAGACAGGATAGAGATAGTCAAATCATACTAATAGACTATTTATCAAGCATTCACTTGCCCCAAGATGCTTAAAAGAGCAGTAAATGGAGGTGTCAGATGATGTATGTGGGTAAATTAATATGATATTCAAATCAATAAAGTAAAAACAAAATGTTTTAAAGGTGGTAAGGCTTATGAAAGCATAGTACTCCCGAATATGTAACCTTCCTCTGCACGTGGCTCCTGCTCTCATATATGTACATACACGAGCAGGGGCTGGTGGTAAACTTTTTGGACCTCTGATCCCTCCCTACACGGCATCTGAGGGAACGGAGAGGAAACAGCATGTTGACCACATGCTGCTTTCTCGTAGGCACCTGCACATGCTTTTGTCTCACCTAATCCTGCACATCATCCCTGTGCAGCAGGCTGCTCTCATTTTCACAGATGAAGAAATTGAAGTTTAGAGAGATCACACCGTTTAAAAAAAAAGGGTGGTGGGACCAGATTTCAAAACCAGGTCTGCCTGTCTCCAAAGACCTTGAGTGGATTCTCTTTCCACTAAACCATGCTGCCTCATCAGAAAACTGACATCTTTACTTGATGTATTTGTAGCGTCTTTGCTTGGTTAGAGTCAAGTTAGTGATTCTTAAATGACTCCAGAATAAGAGGACCTCCTGTCGAGCCTTTACTGAAAACAAATATGCCCAGTTAGTATTGCTTTCGTTTTCACTTTCTTAACTATAATCAGCATTGATTCTTTCTTATTCCCTGATAGCATTAAGTTATGATAACATTAGGGTGACAGAAAATAAAATTGGCAAATTTAGATACTGCTTAGTACATCAGTAAAATGTGAGAATTGGCAACAGTTAAAGTAGGTCTTATCTAAAAAGTATGGACATAAATACAAAGCACAGGCGTTAAAAGCATTTCAGATAAAGATAACTTTGTTTGCTAAACAGGCTTTTTTTAGGTATAAAGGAAAATAGAGTCTTGCTTCTGAGCATCTTATTATAAGCATAATTCTGCCCCTGGCATGTCCTCTAGACGAGAGTTTGCTCTTATAAAAGAAGCCATATCAGTTCAGTTTTATTCAGACCTTACATCTAACAGGTACTAGGTACAAGGTAAGGTTATGTTATCGACTGAATGTTTGTGTCCTTCTAAAATCCCTATGTTGAAGCCCTAACTCCCACTGTGATGGTATTTGGAGGTGGGATCTTTGGAGGCAGGTAGATTTAGATGAAGTCGTGAGGGCGGATCCCTGATGGTGGGATTAGAAGAGAGACCAGAGTTCTCTCTCCGCCGTGTCAGGACACGGCAAGAAGGTGGCCATCTGCCAGCCAGGAAGAGGGCTCTCAACAGGACCCAAATCAGCCCGCACCTTGATCTTGGACTTCTCAGCCTCTGGAACTGTGAGGAATAAGTGTCTTTTGTTTAAGGCATCCAGTCTATGGTATTTTATGGTAGCTGAACTGACTTAAGATAGGCTAGTTAAAATGAATCGATCTCACTCTCTAATAAAATGTTGCCAGCCTTCAACTACTTCATTTTGCCTCTGTTCCTTTTACCCCTGAATTGCTGTAGTCTCCTTTAATTTTGACTGTCATCCCCAGTGATTAGAGAAAGAAAGCACAGATTAAGGTTTCTCTTTTCCTTTCTCCAGCTTCTGCCTCAGTGGAGTTCATGCCATTTCAGGAGCTCTTCCATTTTAGGAGAGACATCTGTCTTTGTCGTGCCTCCACGGTCCTCAGCCCTTATTAATCATCTTCAAAACCCCACCCATCCCAGGTGTCATCTCATTTAAGCCTGGACATCACAGTGGCAGGACCCTTCATGGTGTTCTTGCTGTCCCCACTGCCTCTGCATATTTTAAAAATCAGTTAAAAGTTTCTATTTAAAAGCTCCAAGGGAGAATTAGGTAGAGTAATAACATTTTCATGTGATTATTTGCCATATTGGCATTGAGGCAGAGAAATCTGTTAGAAAAACTGTTTGCTCTTTTCCCATGTGTCCACATTGAATAATATAGAGCTGGATATGCTGTCTCTATTCTGAAGCTGTCATGTGTTGTAATAACTGGGTTGACACTTATTATCTTTTTTTAATGCAAAGAGGAAATTGTCAGAGTTCGCAACGGTAAAATAGATCCTTTGTTATTTGTATTATTTTCTCTTGAAAGTATTTTTTACTGTCTTTGCTTTGATAAAACTGAAGTTTATCTGGTAAAAGACAATGGCATGACATGAAATGCCAGAATTTGGACAGTATCAGAGTAGAGCAGTATTCAAATGAGTCATTAATTGGTACTTTTTAGAACCAATGTTTATAAACAAAGCTGTCAACTCAAATCACAGCCTAACCTCATAGGATCTTGGTGCTTTATCAGAATAATTATTCATCAGTGACTTTAACATATCTTCCTGGGGTGATTAAAAGCCTCCTTTCCATACTGGTTCGTAAGCACATACTACGCACTCTGGCTTCACTCAGGCCTGGGTTCAGTCATCGTTGGGGTGTCAGGAGGGAACATGCAGCCTCACGGGTACACTGGATTCTACTTTGAATTTTATATCCATGGGAGGAATTCATGATTAGATTATTCTTGTCTTTATGCTGTGCTGCCCTGAAAACAGTTTCTAAAGTGCCTAATGGTTAAGCTTAAAAACTACTTTCATTTACTTTCAGTGAAGTTTTAATACTTAACAGTTGGATTAAACAGAGTGAAAAAAACAATGACAATCCCAAATTAATTTTCTCCAGCTTGTCAGGTGGATGTTCAGGAAATCAAATGGCCATTTCCAAACTTGCTTGCCAGTTCATTCCTTGAAGAGATGGAGAGAAGGGCTCTTGGAGTTCGCTGCCATAGAACAGACTGGGAATAAGAGCACTGAGTCTGAGCCATTGCGTTCCCAAGCCTGGCTCTGCCACTGCCACTGCCTCTCCCTCTCCCAGGGACCTGCAGAGAGTCTCTCCGTACTTTTAGAACTCAGTGTTCCCTTATTAATTTCAGCAGTTGAGCTAGACCCCATCTCAGATCGCTTCCCTGCTCTAACCATCTGTGATTCAAAGTGGGAAGTATGGCAGCTGCTTTTGGCTAAAAAGCAGCAGGGACTGGGAGATCATGGCCATGCTAGTCTTCTGAGAGCCAAATAGTGGCCCCTGTATGGAATAATTTCATTTTGGGCAATCAGCAAGTATTAAATGCCTAAATAGAAGACGCTGCGCTTGCTGCTGCGGGGCAGGATGAAAAACTGAAAACAGTCAATTTGACAGAGAAGTGAGAGCTAAAGGCACAGACAAGAAATTGATGAGTCGAGGCAGCATATGTTATTTCAGATGAGTGCTTTGTGTAGTAAATGTTGAGAGCAGGAATTGAGTTACTAAGGGAGGCCCTCTCAGACTCAGAGCTGCAGAGCAGGAGTCCGCGTGTGCAGGCAATGGTAGAAGCAGGTCCATGGGAAACAGAATCACAGACTTGTGAGCAGAGATGGGAGGGTAATACGGAGCTAGGCTGAAGTTTTCTCCTTTTCAATGCAACCGTTGCTGGGAGATTTTTCTGAGAACAAAAGTATTACTATTGTAAAAAATTTGGAAACTAGAAAAACATTAAGAAAGTAAAAATCACCAATAACCTCACAATCCATAGATCACTACTTTGATCTTTGATCTGTTTCTTTTTGGTCATGTGTATGTGTGTTTTTAAAAAAAATTAACTTCAGATCATATTGTATATGTTTTATATGTTTTTTAATTTAATGTATTACTTTTTCCCATATTATTAAATATTCCTGGAAAACTTTGTTTTAGGACCGTATATTATTTTATTATATAGAGGTATCATAATTTGGCTTTTTCTATATTGAAGCACGTATTTGTTGTTTCTGTTTTGATAGTGTAAATAATGCTGTGATGAATATTCTTATATATAAATTTTTGCTTATTATGTATAAATTATCTGATTATTTGCAGTTTCAAAAAATTATACTTGTACTTTCACATAGCGTTTAATGTGGCAACTGAGGAGTTTGAATTTTAAATTGTAGATATTAGATACTGTCTAAATTTTTTTTTATCATGATTGACTAAAAGTTCGACTCTAGAAAATAAATGTAATTGTGTCTTAGAAAGAGACTGGGGGATGCCTGTACCTTGGGACAGGTAGGAGTATCATGAAAGAAGGTGTAAGAACTGGTGCTGATATCTGTTTATTGGTTGACTCCTTTATATGAACCAGGAGCTGTACCAAATCTTGGGAGAGAGGGGATGGCTTAGATTAGTTTAAGTCACTGTCAGCTCTCTCTGGAACTACTGCAGTAGTCTCTTAACTAGTTTCCCCATTTACACTCTTGCTCTCTCTCTTTTCCACCCAGCAGCTACAGTGTTCTTCTTAAGAGATAGATCAGATCATGCACGGAACCCTTTAGACTTCCCGTTATACCTAGGATAAAATCCAGTGCCACTCTACTGTCCATTTATTACCTCTAGCTTTACTGGCCTTTTTTGTATTTTCTAAAATATGCTGAGTCCTTCTGTACTCTAGGGTTTTCCCACGTGTTGCCTCTCTTCCTAGCATACTCTTCTCCCAGTCTTCCCCTAGCTACCTCATACTTACCCTTTAGTTGCAGCTCAGTTTTCACGACCTGAGAATCTTTTTGAGTACATCACCCCTTATCTTAATTAAGTCCTCTTGTGGAACCCAGGTCTTTTTCTTTAAAGCACGTAGCACAATTTGTAGTGATATCTTTACTTGTGCATTTATTGAATGTATGACTCCCCCACTAGACTGTAAGCTCCATGAGAGCAGGGACCATGACTCTCTTGTTCACTTTCATACAGTACCTGTCACCGTCCTTGTCATGTGGTAAAGGTGAAAGAATAAATGAAAGGTGAATAAGGCAGACATGGTCCCAGTCTTCTTATAATCTTGACTGAGCTTCCATATTGGCTTTGAGGGTAAGAAAAGAGGAGGAATCAAAAATGATGAAGGCAAGGACTTCAATTTAGATGGTTGGTACACTAAAGATGTCATTGACAGAAATGTTTAGGCTAAGTCAAATTAGGAGAGAAATGATGAATCCAGTTATAGGCATGTGAAATTTAAGGATGAAAGTGGAATAAGTAAGATCATCCATTGGAAAAATTCAGCATGTCAACATCATTCTGTTGCCTCAATAAAACAAAGCCTTAATCCAAACCTATTGTTCATTTTTTATTTTGGGATGTTATTCATGAATGAGAGCTCTTTTTTTTTATTGAGGCCCTGAAGCCTTTTTTTTTTAAGAATATCACATTTATCCCTGTAAATTGCAGATGAGGAAATAGAAAGAATAAAGCCATCATTTTAGTTTCACTTGAAGACGTGGCAGTGTGCCATCTCCCTTATTGAAGCCCTGACATCTCCCCATTCTGTTTGGAGGAGAAAAATAAGTTGGAACTTTCCTCCTTCCTCCCTACCTGAGCCAGTACTATCAACTCTCACTTCAGTTGTTTTGGAAAGATATCTAAATTACAAATTTGAGGAGCTTCTATAGTGTTTCACATACTACCTGGGATCCAACCATAGTACTAGGCTTGTGATAATTAGATTTTGAATATAGTGTTTAAAGTCCTTGTATTTTGCAGAAATGGAAAGATACGTTTAAATTGGAAGCTTATTTTTCCCAAGAAGTAATAGAAGTATTCTTTGCCCTGTGAAATGTGAGTAATGCAAGAATGGACTTGATTATGACTTGAGCAGGATTACAGATCTTAGAAAGCCAAACCTAGATATAAGCTCATCTGTTCATGTTATTGACCTAGCATATTGTTAGAAAATAAGTGAAAATATGAACCAAAACCCCATCTCATGTAGGTGCCTTTTGGCCTTGTGTCTGTAGAAGTTGTGAAATTTTATCTCTGGACTGGTTGGTTAATTTTTACTTGTTTTCAAGATTGAGGCTAGCTTTGAGATGTTAGGTACAATCTGGAGGTCACACATAATTTTTTAAAAGTTGTTTAGGGGCCAGCCCCGTGGCCAGATGGTTAAATTCGCGTGCTCTGCTTCAGTGGCCCAGGGTTTCCGCTGGTTCGAGTCCTGGGCTTGGACATGGCGCCAGTCATCGGGCCACGCTGGGGTGGCGTCCCACATGCCACAACTGGAAGGACCCACAACTGAAAATATACAACTATGTACTGGGGGACTTTGGGAGAAAAAGGAAAAATAAAATCTTTAAAAAAAAGTTGTTTAAAAAACCAAGGCGTTGTCTTTGCTGCCTGGGCACCTTTCTGTGACAGCGCCCAGCTCTCCTTTTCGGTACTCGACTCAGCCTGACACAGTGGCACTTGCTGCTTAACGCTCTGTAAAGTGTTATTTAAATATTTCTAACTTATTGTTTCATGCTGGGTTTTATGGAACATAAATTTCTATTTAGGCTACTAATTTACAGTAGAAGTTTGTTACTAATATCACTGCAGGCTCCATCCATCTAAAAATATTGCTCATAACCTACACTAAAAATATCTTATATATTTGCACTGTATGTAAACAGTGTTGTGTTTTATTAGTGTTCAGAGCTTTGTCTGTAGAAATGTTGGTATTGCTGCATATATTTAGTGGGGATAGGAACTCAAGTATGGTGGAAAGGCTACGGAAAAGTGAAGTCCCTGCAGGATGGGATTTATGGAATTTTCAGAGCAGTTTGCAGAAAATCTACATACAGTTCCTACATTTTCTACAAAGACAGAGTGGAATCTTCCAGAATGTTCCGGAAGCTCTGTTATTTCATGTATTCTTCATATTTCTTAGTGGTTTTTAGAGGATTGAAACTACAGATATATTCCTCTCAAAAGAGGCAGTCGTTATTGCTTTAATGATCATTTTTTTACCCTCAAAAATTATTAAGTGGACCAAAAATAATGTAAGTTGGATAGTTTTTCTGGTAGTGAAGAGACATAATTCCAAGGAATGATATTTTGTTTTCTTTCTCTAAGTGTCCTTGAGCAGGAAGAGATAATTTAGAAGTTGGAAGGTTTAAGACTTTGAAAAGGTTTCTTTGAATCATTTTGAGTGACCTTCAGTTACTACGAGTTATTTAGACTGGTTACCTGAAAGTATTCAATTCAGAGCTCTAACCCTGTTCTTCTCTAGTAAAAATGAGGGAAAAGAAAGTAGATTCATTCTGACTAAATCCTAGTTATAAAAGAGTTAGTTTTGTTTGTGACGTCCTGATGGGTCTGATTCCCTGGATGAGGCAGCCCTTGTGCTGACCTCATCTTGTTCGCTTTGATAGCTGCATAGCCCTGGGCATCACCCGGTGAACCCAAAGTTGGTACTTGTTGACTAGTTGAAAAGGTGATTGTGTCTCAAAAACCGACTGATTTAAGTGGCCAATTAAGCTACCCAGAGATGAGCTTTTATCACCTTTCAAAGGGATGTTGAGATTTGATAGCCAGATTCATAAATGGAAAATCTTACGGCTTGTTTAAGATACATTTGCAAAAAATTAATGCCCCTAAAATAGTGATGCCGTGGTAAGATGTTTACCATCCTGTATTTACATGGTTCCCCAGAGCTCCAAAAGCCATCATCTGTGATGAAGATTTTTTACAAACAACTCCCAAAGAGTTTTAATGTAGCAAATGAATCTTGGAAAACTGCTCTCTTTCTAATTTACTACTCCGTTCAATGCATGTTAAAGAAGAAGCAGTGAATCATATAATTAAATGTGGTGTTTCAAGGCCTCTGAGGTGGCACTTTCCATTTGATACTGGCGTTTTGCTTGGCCTGTTGGACTGAGGCGGGTCTTCCTCGTCTCTTCTGAAGGCAGACTAAGTGGGAAGGATGCTTTATTAGCAGTGTGCTGCTCATCATGCCTATAGATGGCCCCTGCTGTCATGCTGTTATCACTTCACTCTACACAGGCACAATTCTTCTCTTGCTGGTTGTCTTTTACTTAGAAACTTCAAAAATGTTCACAGTAAAATGATAAAGCATTTTTAAAAAATGACCAGTAGATCATTAAGAAAAAATGCGATAGGATCTGAGTAATAAAGCTTTTCCAAAAAGGGCCTTTTTTCCAAGTTCACAATAAAATGATCACTTCCTAACCAGCATTTATATCCACAGACAAGGCATTGCCTACAACCTTGTGAGCTATAATCCACCCCATCGTCAACCTGTGCTTTCATTTTCAAGACCAAGACATGCTTTGGCTAAATGGAAATCCTATGGCCAGGTCCATGGTTGATCTCCCATCTAAGCTTAGGTCTCTGGGCAGGATGATCAGTGTGAAATTGGACTGCGTTTCATGACCAAGTTCTTCACTTTGCCATTTTCTTTCCTCCCCTGTTATTTTTTCTGTTCTTATAGAAAGGAAAACAAAGCCCATTTAACAACTGCAAAGCACACAGTCTGCAGAGGCCTTAAAGATTGCTGGCAACAAAACATATTTATGTTTTTAATAAGGAATTGAAATTTACCGCTCACTAGATAAATTTTCCCTCTCTGTTCTTTCTCTCTGGAAATGGTGTTGGGTGAAACAGTTTGGTCTACGGTAGGATAATACATTCATGTCTTTTGATTTCTGAGGAAATATTTTATGGTGTTTCCTGCCAATAATAAAAGTTTGCAATAATTCTAAATTCCGTATACATGGACAGTTTTGAGTTAAATATTAAAATATTTTGTAGGACTTCCAAGTGTCTGAAGACTGAAAGAGTATATCACATGAGGTGAATGCAGGTGAATATGAAAGTTTATTGAAACGGCAAAGATGTGGCTATAGAATACAGGTGATATATTTCAAGGTGAAAATTGAGTGATCATTTGTAGGACCCATATTAAAATCACTCAGATGAAATGACCATGTTGCCTGTATCATGGTCTTCTAACAAAGTCTTTCTTAAGAGACCGAGGAGGTTACAATGCCCTGATCAGGCAGGCTATTTTAAGAGTGGGCTTTGTCTTAACTCCTCATCTCCCTTTTCCATACTCCTCAGGATGCATGGTCAAGCAGGTCTCAGAGACTCCACCTGGAGATGAGGGATCTGGAAGCACTGTTGAGAGTCAGTGGAATGTGGTGAGCTGGGCCATCCACCGCTTTTGCCTCATTCAGAATATTTATTTGTCATCCAACATTTCCGAGTAGGCTTTTTTTCCCTTTGGATGCAACTTTAGATTTCTACAAATATACAAACAAGAACAGTAGGCCTGACAAATTGATATTTTATTTCCTTATTAAGGAATGGAATTCTTTTTTTTTTTTAATGCTTTGATAATCTTCTGAGTCCCAAATCCATCCTTGAGATTTCTCCTGCATAGTCAGACATAGTTAAATATTTTGGATGGTTATTAGGGCAGTAAGGCTAGGAGAAGTTTTGCTCAGAGAGAGGTAGTCAAATAACCTTTGAGGAGGAATATGGAAACTATATTTCTACTTATAAACTTTAATTAAAGTTTTACATACTGAGGTTGTAAATTTCATTCATTGGCCATTCTCCAAATGTTTGAGTATCTTGTCTGAGTCTACAGTGTATACTGCACATAGTAGAGGGTTTAATCTCTTTTGAGTTGAATTTTGAAATACTATCCTAGGGAATCTAGAGAGTTACAGAGGAGAATAAAACATGATTCCTACCTCCAAGGGGCTTACATTTTGATAGGTACAAAATAACTCTAAAAAAGTAGTATATGTTAAGTGAGATTAGCAGAAGTACAGAATGCTGTAGGAGTCTAGAGGAAGGAAACTAATATTTGTAGGGATAATCAGGGAATTCTTCCTAAAAAATATTCATGCTAGGCCCTCTGTCTGAAAAATCTTGGGCGTCTTTCAAGGCCCAATTATCCCTGCAATGCACTTGCCATTTCCTAAGTATGTCCATTCCCATCCCCTATAACTCTCTAAGTGGAGGAGGATGGAAGGTGAAGATGTAGGAGTCGAAGATGATCAAGTTGTTAAGCTTGAGTAATATAGGAAAATCATGGGACCCAGACCAGAGAGAAGCCAAGAGGAGGGTGGAGAAAGCTTTTTTGATAAGTTGATGAATCTCTTGCACACGTTGAAGCTAAAGTGTCAGCAAGATATCAAAGTGGCTTTGTCCGGCAGGCAGGTGAAAATGTGGAATGGTGTATACGGCAGACTAGGTTTTCAGTTGACCCTGCCTAAGCTGAAGCTATGGATGTGGATGGAAGAAATTGCCTAACAAGTTCTTATAACTCTGACTTTCTGTTATCTAAGTAAAGTATCACTAGTATTCTTGATTAATATCTAGGTTAGTATTATGGCCTGATATTCTGTTGATAGGGTAGAGATAATTTCTGTGATTTCTACCTTGGATTTATAAGTAAGGTATTGTATACAAAGATGCTAATAGCTAGAGCTGCATAAATTCAGAAACAGATAAATAGTTTTATGTTTGTCCTTGTGAAAATGACAGGCTTCTCTTCCCTAGGTCTACGAGGAGAAACCTTGAGGAAAAAGAAGGGCCTGACAGTTTTTGGAAACTAAAGCCGAAAGGGACAAAAATAGAATGAGATCCTTTTCCATAGCATTCTCTCTCTGTGGGTTTCGGAAACTGTCTTAATAACTTTTTCTAATTCTGTAATCCTTTTTTTTTTTTAATTCAAGGCCACAAATAGGAAAAGCTGTCATTTGCATTTTGGTTTAATCAACTCTCTCCTTAGCACATTCTAACGTAAGTGTTCCCTGATTTATTGACTGAAGTTTACTGGATTGTGTATGTATGTTTGGTTATGCACAGATTTGCTACTGTTGTTGTCTTTGAATTTTGGTGTTTTTATTTATCAATAATATAGCTCACTTGGCTGTGAGGAGTGTTCTAGATTTCAAGCATTTTCTAGTTTCTTTAAAATATGATTGAAAAATGCCAGATTATTTTGTGGAAGATTAGCCCTGAGCTAACTGCTGCCAATCCTTCTCTTTTTGCTCAGGAAGACTGGCCCTGAGCTAACATCCATGCCCATCTTCCTCTGCTTTATATGTGGGATGCCTACGACAGCATGGCTTTGCCAAGTGGTGCCATGTCCACACCCAGGATCCAAACTGGCGAACCCCGGGCCGCCAAAGCAGAACATGCACACTTAACTGCTGCACCACCAGGCCGGCCCCGAAAAATGCCAGATTTTTAAATGAGTGTCAGGTATTTCTTTTTAGCCCTGTTCATTTAATGTGACCTTTCTTTTAGGTCTTAGCACTGCCCTACTACACACCTATGCCTTTGGCTTTTCTACCTTGATTTTTGTGTTTTTAAAATATTGAACCATTTACAGATAAACTGCATGCCCCAATTAAAATATTTTATCCATTTTCATAACTAAGTTGTAGCCATAGAGAAATATTTTGCAATTTTAGTTCAAAACCTCAAAACAACCAACAACTACAAACAAAAAACCCACTTTGCCTTCTTCAAGAAGCACAAGAAAGTGTGGAGCTCAGAGTTTCAATCAACTTGGAAGAGAGACATCACTACACATGCTACAGACATTAAAAGAATAATAAGAGGATATTATGAACAATTTTGTGCTAATAAATTAGACAACTTGCTTGAAGTGACAAATTTGTTGAAAGATAAAAGCTACCTAAGTCACTCAGGAAGAAATAGATAACCAGAATAGCCATATATCTATTAAAGAAATTAAAATTTACAGTTAAAAACCTTCCCACAAAGAAACCCCAGACCCAAGTGGCCTTACAGATAAGTTCTGCCACACATTTCAGAAAGAAGTGACACGAATTCTACACAAACTCTTTGAGAAAAATTGGAAAAGAAGGGAGTGTTTCCCAGTTCATTCCGTGAGGTCTTCATACCAAAATGAACAAACATATTACATAAACATAAAGAAAAAACTACAAACCAATGCTTAGTTTTCTATCGTGGAACATAGATAAAAAATTCTCAACATTTTAGCAAATTGAATCTATAAAAAGGATGATACATCATAATCAGGTAAGATTTGTCCCAGGAATGCAAGGCTAGTTTAACATTCAAAAATCAATTACAGTAATGCATCTGTGAACAATGGGGATACATTTTGAGAAATGCATTGATAGGTGATTTTGTCATTGTGCAAACTTTATAGAGTGTACTTACACAAACCTAGATGGTATAGCTTACTGCCCACCTAGGCTATATGGTGCTAAAATTATGGGACTACTGTCATGTATGTGGGCCTGTTGTTGACCAAAATGTCATTATACAGCACATGACTCTAAATGTGATTCACCATGTTAGCAAACTAAAATGGAAAAATCATGAACATTTCAGTAGAGGCAGAAAAAGAATTTTATTAAATCCAACATCCATTACTAATACTCTTGGCAAATAGGATTAGAAGGGAACTTTCTCAAACTGATAAAAGGCTTCTATGAAAAGCCTGCAGCTAACATAATGCTTAATGGTGAAAGACTGAATGCTTTCTCCCAACATCAGGAACAAGTCAGGGATGTCCACTCTCATGACTCCCATTTAGCATTGTACTGTAAGTTCTAGCGAGTGCAGTAAAGTAAGGAAGAGAAATAAAAGGTATTTAGATTAGAAGGGAAGAAGTAAGCCTGTTTTTATTTTCAGATAACGTCATCATCTATGTAGAAAATCCAAGGAAATCTACAAAAAAGCTACTAAAACTAGTAAATGAGTTTAGCAAGGGTGCAGGATACAAGATCATTGTACAAAAATTAATTTTATTTCTATATAATATCTACAGACAATTGGCAATAAAAAAATTTTAAGACAATACCACTTATAGTAGCATCAAAAAATTTTAAATACTTAGAGGAAAAATATGACAAAAGATATGCAAGACACTGAAAACTACAAAACAAGGCTGAGAGAAATTAAAGACCTAAATAAATAGAGAAATGTACCGTCATGCACCACATAACGTTTCCATCAAAGATGGACCGCATATATGATAGTGATTCCATAAGATTAGTACTATGTAGCCTAGTCATGCAGGAGGCTATACCATCTAGATTTGTGTAAGTATACTCTATGATGTTCATACAATGAGAAAATCACCTAACTAAGCATTTCTCAGAATAATTCCCCATTGTTTTTTTTTTTTTTTTTTTTTAAGATTAGCCCTGAGCTAACTGCTGCCAATCCTCCTCTTTTTTTTCCCCCCCTGAGGAAGACTTGCCCTGAGCTAACATCCGTGCCCATCTTCCTCTACTTTACATGTGGGACACCTACCACAGCATGGCTTGCCAAGCGGTGCCATGTCCAAACCCGGGATCCGAACCAGTGAACCCCGGGCTGCCAAAGTGGAACGTGCACACTTAACCGCTGTGCCACTAGGCCGACCCTTGATTCCCCATTGTTAAGTGATGCATGACTTACTGTGTTTATGAGTCAGAAGATTCAATATTGTTAGGATGTCAGTTCTCAGATTGATCAGTAGATTCAACACAATCCCAATTAAAATCCCAGCAGGCATGTCTGAAGAAATTCTAAAATTCATGTGGAAATGTAAGGAAACTAGATTAATCAACACAACTTTGAAAAAGAGGAACAAAATTGGAGACCTAACAGTACTACTTGATTTTAAGACATTATAAATCAAGACAGTATGATATTGGTGTAAAAGTTAGATAGATGAAGTAAGTCATGTATCCAGATGGTCATCTATCCATCTCTTCCAGATAAAGAGAAAGTCTGGAAGTAGACTCACATAATTATGGATAACTTATTTTCAACAGAGGTGCAGAGGCACTTCAGTGGAGAAGGGAAAGTCTTTTCAACAAATGATGTTGGAACAAGTGGATATACATATGCAAAAAAATGAACTTCAGGGGCCCGACCTGTGGTCGAGTGGTTGGGTTAGTGCACTCCACTTTGATGGCTGGGGGTTTCATCTGTTTGGATCCTGGCTGTGGACCTGGCACCGCTCATCAAGCCATGCTTTGGCAGCATCCCGCATAGCAGAGCCAGATGGAACTATAGCTAGAATATACAACTATGTACTGGGGGACTGTGGGACAAGAAAAAGAAGAGGGAAAAAACCCAAAGAAGATTTGGCAACAGGTGTTAGCTCAGGTGCCAATCTTTAAAAAAAAAAAAACCGCTTCATTTCATATCTTGTACAATAGATGAAAATTAATTCAAAAGATCATTGATCTAAATGTAAAAACCTGAAATTAGAAACTTCTAGAAGAAAACGTGAGAGAAAACCTTTATGACCTTGGCTTAGGTAAATCTTGCTTAAGGCAAAGGTTTTTTAGATACAGCACCAAAAGGATGATTCGTTAAAAAAATTTGCTGAATTAGACTGTCTCAAATATAAAAACTTTGGTCTCTCTAAAGACACTTTAAGTCAATGAAAAGATGAGCCACAAATTGGGAGGTGGGGGTGGATATTTGCAAATCACATATCTGATAAAGAACTAGCATTCAGAATATATAAAGAATCCTTATAAGTCAATAATTTAAAAAACAGAAACCCAGGAGTAAAAGGGCAAAAGATTTCAACAGATAGTTCACCAGAGAGGATATATGAATGGCAAATAAGCACATGAAAAAGTGCTCACTATCATTAGTCATTGAAGATTAAAACCAAACTGAGATACCGCTACTAGATTGGCTCAAATTAAAAAGACCGACCATACCAAGTGTTGGTGAAGATGTGAAGGAACTTTAACTCTCATGCTCTGCTACTCTGCAGGTGAGGATGTAAAATGGTTAGCCACACTGGAAAACAGTTGGGCAGTTCCTAAATCGGCAGTTGCCTAAAATGTTAAATATGCACCTACTGTATGATTCAGCTATTCTACAACTAGATATTTATCCAAGAAAAATGAAAGCGTATATCCATACAAAGGCTTACACACAGATATTCACAGCAGCTTCATTTCTAATATCAAAAACTGGAAACAACCCTGATATTCATTAATAGATAAATGGAGAAATAAATTGTGATGCCTCCATGCAATAGAATACTATTCAGCAAAAAAAAGAAATAACTATTGATACATGTTACAACATAGGTGAACCTCAAAATAATTATGTTCAGTGTGTTGAAAGATAAACTGAGGTACGTTAAATTTTCGAAGAGTTTATTTGAGCAAACATAGATTCCAGGTGGGCAGCACCAAACCAGAAGTGGTTAGGAGTGGTCCACCAACAAGAGCTAGGGGCAGAGTTTTTATAGCGGAGACATGAAAGCAAAGCAGGGAAGTAATTTGCTTGGCTACAGCTTCAGCGTTGCATTCTTTGGGAGAGCCTGTTTGGCTGTTTGTAATTGGTTGTTCTTAACTTTGAGTCATTTACAGGACTTAACTCTGGCTTAGGTTTTGTTTTGCTTATGTAGGCGACCAAGGCATTAGAGCCACCTCAGTCTGATGGCCTCCTTGTTAGATTACTTCATCGAGTGAAATAAACCAAACAGAAAAGACTACATACTGTATGATTCCATTTATATAAAATTAAAAATAATCTATAGTGTCAGAAAGCACTGCAGATTGGGAACAGGGGTGGGAAGTGGGGAAATATGGGAGGAAGGGATTACAGAGGGGCCCAAGGAAACTTTTGAGGGCAATGGAAATGTTCATTATCTTGATTATAGTGATAGTTTCATATGTCAAAAATTATCAACTTGTACACTTCAAATAAGTGCAGTTTGTTTCAGTTAAACCTCAGTAGACTGTTAAAAATAAACGAAATCACTGTCCTTTCCTTTAAGAAGGGAATGGAATTATGAAGCTCAGAATTTTTACCAATGTGGAAGAGATTTTTAGAATTCAAGTGTGGGTCCAACTTGCCTGAGGTATTCCTGATGGAGACATCAAGGTATGTGGCTGTGAAACCCCAGAGATCCTAGTCAGGATTAGGGAGGTGATTTCTTAAAGCACAAAATTTAATTACTTTTATAGTTAGGTGACAAAAATTAAAGATTTCACCAATTATTAAGTTATCCAGCTTAAAAAAATGCCCCGACTGTGAAATAATTAGTAACAAATTTCATGGGTTGGCTGAGTGTCTATTTGGTGTATGAAGAAACATTTCTTTTTGTTTATTATAAATTCACTAGCTATTAGTTTAAAGTGTCCCATTGTTCTTATATTACACTAGTAAATTCTTTTTTCTTCTCTCTTGGAAGGAGAAATAAATATGCGACTGCAGTGTGCATAATGATGTTCAGACTAATGTTGTTACCAACCAAAAAACAAATAGCAATGTGTTGTCAGCTTCCTGGGTAGAAATGACATAAGGGGCAGACTGATTTTATCATTTCTCAGATCCAACTGTTTGATGATTGCTGTGATATTACTAAGTTGGAAAGGGAGAAAACACAAAACTTAAATACACAGAGAAACTTATGTAGAGATGAAATTGTTTGCATTTTCTTACTGTATAAAGTTTAGATGCAGACCCTTGGAAGTTTAGTGTTCTAATGAGAAGTCTGTTAACTTGTGTTAAAGTGTAAGTGGACAGATTTTCTCTCTGAAGTAATTATATTGGCAGTGACTCCCCACTCTATTAAATAGGCTGTTTTGGAAGGATTTTTAGTTGATATCTATATCTTAAGCTAGCTTGAGATGATCCCCTGAAGATGATGAAACAAATGAGACAGCACAAAGTCATACCTCTGTCCATGGAACACTGCAAGCCACAATATAGAAACCGATTCAGGAGGTAACAGTAGGAAATAAAATGGCTCTTTTAAAATGAAAGACTGCATGCTGACCTCTACGTTAAAAGAATTAGTCATTGCACATAATTATACTTGCAAATTAAATACACATTTGTGCAGCATGAAATAAGTTCTTTGACCAAAATTAGTCTCTGAACTTATCTCCTCCAGATTATCCATAATTATAAATGTGATTTTCAACCGTGAAGGTGTCTATTAATAAGAACAGGCTAAGCCGTGTTGAACAACAACAGCAAAATCAAAATCTTAGTAACTTGGGGTGATAAAAGTCTTTTTTTGTTGCCATTACACATCCACCACAGGTCAGAGATTCTGTTTCATATAGTCTCTCAGGGACTGAGGCTCATGGAAGCTCTGCTGTCTTACAGCTGTACCTTCTGGCACATGTGGCCTCCTTGGTCGCCCCAGAAGGGGAAGGGGGAGGAAGAGTTGGAGAGCCACATACTAGCCCTTTTCAGCATGAAAGTGACGTACTCTTTCACTCACAGCACATTGGCCAGAACCAGCAATATGGCTCCACCTAACTGCAAGGTAGCTGGAGAACTGTGGGGAAGCCTGTGGATATTCAGTGATAAGTAAATGTCTTTGCCATAGAGGGACGGTCAGATTTTCACATAACGCAAACTCTACTTTGCCTGGCACCTTTGAAATAATACCTTTAATAGAAAGTTTAATGTTAAATAATTAAAGTATCCAACTGGTAAAGATGCTTATAAAATGGCCTTTTTATGTTACACTTAAACTGTTTATGTATTCTCATTTGTTAATAAGGAGGCGAGAGGGAGAAGAGAATCAATATGTTCCTTATTTTACCATTATTCATATAAATGGTAAATTGCCAGTGTCCGTTTTCCAAACAATCAAAATGACCTTGCTTCTGACAACAAAGTGAGATTTTTGTGTTGTGTGTATATAGAAATATGTGGCCACAGTGAAGGGTTTCACTGCAAAGAGCACAAGAGAGAGCACTGGGGTGATGGAGCTGTTCTGTGATTGTGGTGGTGGCAGTTTTTTAAATTCATAAAACAATACACCAAGAAGAGTGAATTTAACTGTCTGTTAATTTTAAAATAAACTTAAAACAAAAGCAAAAAGATCATGGGCATTGCTCTGTAAGTATTGGGTAAAACTTTATTTTGGTTGTTTGTTTCATCACGCAGTGTTGTACTGCCAGGCCAACAAAATTCAGTTTTTGTCTTTTTTCCAGAAAAGAGGTATCTGCTTACAGGAAGTTTTGGTTTCCCTCAGGCACCCCACATGACAATGACATTCTTTTTTTTTTTTTATTTATTTTTTTAAAGATTTTATTTTTTTCCTTTTTCTCCCCAAAGCCCCCTGGTGCATAGTTGTATATTCTTTGTTGTGGCTCCTTCTAGTTGTGGCATGTGGGACGCCGCCTCAGCGTGGTCTGATGAGCAGTGCCATGTCCGCGCCCAGGATTCGAACCAACGAAACACTGGGCCGCCTGCAGCGGAGCGCGCAAACTTAACCACTCGGCCACGGGGCCAGCCCCGACAATGACATTCTTTAAGCTGATAATGCTGTATTTAATTCTTATTTTTATTAGCTTTAGTTAAATGAGTGAGATTTTTACTTTCTTATCATGAATTTGCTTTATTATTTCCAGTATTTAATTTTACAGTAATGATGCTTTTTAAAACTACTTGTGGAAAGATATTTCTTAAACTTGCATTTTCCTAAGAATGAAGTGATTTTCAGTGCTTTATGACCCAACATTCCCTATGTGAACTGTAAACTCTTTAACCTCAAAAATAATTAGACTAAGAAGGTACATAAGACAGTGTTTCCCCCAATTTTTAATACGTTGTGCTCATCCATAATAACACAACTGTGTCCACCGGAGGATATGAACATTGAGTTAACATTTATCAGGCAGTGTTTTGTACGCTAACTTCGTTATGTTTTGTCGCAATCCACTGTGCAAATGTTAGGTTAATTACTTGAAACCCAAACCTACTTGCTTGAAGAATTTCCATTTTGAAGTACATCAGAGTCATTATTCACTGCACCTTTTGATCTCCTTTGAAAAACTTCCCAGCATTTGTTTTCCTGTCATCTCCCTCAACAAAAGGAAACCACTTTTTGTCCTGCTGTTGTGTGACCTGGTGTGTATAGCTCTGTTTCATGGGTCTGTAGAATACCAGGTTGGATTTGGAATGCATTCTTAACATTCCCGCACCATTTGAAATTTATCCCATTTTCTGATGTCTTCTCTTTCCAAAAAGTAACTTGATTTATTTACGCACAGTTATTGAAGTTGTAGCATTTTAATTCCCTCTATCATATTCTCTCTCCATTTGGGATGATATGCAATATGCAGGGGGACATTTGCTGTTCCAGTGGGTATCATAAGAGAATGTTCAAGAGCTAAGTAGGGAACATTTCTTCATATAGAATCCATCCAGTTATCAGGCTGTCGTCAATCACGGGGTGGTACCATAGCTACATCCTCATCTGGATCATAGCATTTCTTTTAAAACTTGTCATTTTTAAAAACTATAAAACCAAATATTTAAAAGCACTCTGGATGTTTACTTTGCTGAGCCTTGCTGTTGATTTTGTTGTTTTATGGAATACTGTAGAGGAGTCCATTGTTAATCATATCCTAACCCTATAAAATATGTAACAAGCTGCTGAACAGAATGATGACAGCAGACAGAGAACAGTTTCATTTGAATTCATGCAAATGTAGAGGTTTCTCAGAAAGCCGTTTTTAAAGTATGAGCCACATTTTGAAAATAAAACAAAGAATAACGCCTTGGAGTAGAAATCTGTAATGAAACCCATAATAGCTGAGAGAGTACAATAAATTCTGTGGGGAGAGCTTTCCATTTTCTGTTCCTTTTCAAATTCTAATACTAAACTCTATTAGTAGTCAGTATAAAATAATGAGATATGAAGCCCTGCTGGTGTAAAACTATTACTAATCTGTTACTTTGCATAAATTTTCACTCAAACGATTGTCTGTGGTCTTCTTATGAAGGCCCTGTTATACGCTTTCCAGCTAAACAGATGAGACCTATTAACCATCTCCTTTGAATGGACGGTATTGGAATTTGCAGGCATTGCACTTTTTACAAGTTGGGAAAAGAAAGGGATTGCATGCAGGGAACACAAGGGTATTTACTCCAATCGGAGATCAACATTCTTATGTGATATGTGAATTGAAGTCCTTTTCATTAATTTTAGTGTCACATTAAGGAAAAGCAGAAAGGCATTTTTTACTCTTGTTTTAAAGATAGATATATTCTAAAGTGATCACCGTTCTACAGCCAGGCCACGTTGTTTTACTTTTAGTAATTATTACAACAAGAAATTAATCATTTTCTCCCCCATAAACTCTGATCTTGCCCTTATCTTTCCTATTTCAGTTCATGTTGTTTCTTGGGTTACACAGACTTAGAATTTAAGTTAGCTTTGATTCTTTTTCTCTTACTTCATATGTTTAAGCAGTCGCCAAGTTCTTTTGATTCATCTTTCATAATTTCTCTCATATCCGTTTTTTTCCATTCCCATTGCCAGCATCCTAGTGCAGGCCATTATGGACTCATGCCTAAATTATTACATCTTTCATTGGCTTCCCAACCTCCAGTTAATTCCTTTTCAATCCATCCTGCATACTACCACTAGATTTATCTTACTAAAACATGGCTTTTCTTACACTTACCAATTTGAAAGTTTGGAAGTGATTGTGAAAATAATTGAAGCTATTAGTGTTAGTAAGAGACAGCATAGTATAGTGGTACTTTGGCTTTGGAGCCAAATAGACATGGGTTGGAATCTCAGATTAATCCCTTAGTAGTAGTATGACCTTAGGGACTGAGTTACTTGTCCTTTTTGGGCCTCAAAGTCTTCAACTGAAAATAAGGAAAATAATACCATGGTTATTGTAAGGAGTAACCACAGTATATAAAGGACCTAGCTTAGTGGGCTCAATTAATGATAGTTATTAGTAGAAGTATTGTTGCTGGTATTGTTATCTTTAGGGCAAAATAGAGAAAAGAAACAGAGATTAGAAGATGGAACCAGGGGTGATGCCCCCAATAAGAAAGCAGAAGGGAAAAAAGCCCTTCTACATTGTCAGATGCTTCTGAAAGAATGAGGATTTAAAAAATTTGTATTTCTTATAATGTTCAAATTTTTTATATATCTGGGTCTCCTCCCCTTGTAATTTTTCAGATACATAAACTAAGACTTCTCTGCAAACCCATGGATCAAAGGCCATTGGTCTTGATGATTAGTAACTTAATGCTGACTTTCCAGCTTGCAGTTTCATATACAGCAATAGGTGCCAGATGGTACTGCAAAAGAGAGATAGATGTAAGAGAAATGATGAAAGATGAATCAAGAGAACTTTGCAGCAAATGCCAGGAGTAAATTGTGATAGAAAAGTGGAGGCAGAGAATGGTAGACCTTTTATCCAACAAAGTTCAGAGTGAAAGGAAGGAATGAAATAGTGTACTAGCTGTAAGAGGCAACAGGGGTAAGGGGAGGCTCTTCCAGCACAGGCTGGTGACGTAAAGTATTTAGGAGACAGGAAGGACCCAGTGTAGAAGGTCAGCATGGAAGCAAGGACCTCCGTGAGTTGGAAGGGCTAATGATACTGTTTTTATAAGACACTTGGGCTGCTCTTGGGCACTGTTGCCTTCATGTCTGGTCACCATCCTTGTACCATAGAAGAAATGCCTTCTCTGCAACTCTTCTTTTGCCTCCCTTCTGCAACTCATGATCATTCTGGTCTTTGAGGAATCTCAAAATATTTGCTATTTACAACATGTTTGAGGTACACATTTAAGGCTAGTGAGAGTTCCAAGAAGTAGTGTGGGTACTACATGAGACAACTATCTGTAAAAATGCCATACTGCCTAAAAACCCAGAAAGAAAATGTCTGTTAGTCATCTGTTAGTTTGATTCAAAGTTTATCAGACCTTCTGGTCTGTTTAAGCACCGTGCTAGGACCACAATGACTAGAGATGAGCACCTGCCCTCACAGAACTTATACTTAAGTAAGCACAAAATATCCACAATATAACACATTCATTCATTCAGCAAATATTTGTTAAATTTATGTTTAAAATACAATGTGCCAACTTCTGTGCTAGTTAATAAGGATAAAATGGGGAATGAGATGCAGACCTTTCCCTCAAAGTATTTATAGTATATAGATACGTGTTATTCACTCCATTTTGTAGTAACAAGTTCCACTAGTATGGTACAAAGTAGGGATACAGTTTAGAGTAATCAGCGATCACATGTGGTAGGAAAATCAGAAATCATTTATCCTTCATTTAAGCTGAATCTTAAAGGGGTGGGTAGACTTTCAATAAACAAAGAGAAGGGGTTAGTGAAACTTGAGCGAGGGTGTTTTTTGACAGAGGCAACAACAGAAATGATCAAAGCAGAGAAACTATTCGGACAGCCCGAATGATATTAGAGGAGAAGTGATGGATGAAGCTTCAAAGGTCGCCTAGGCTAGTTCTCAGTCATAAGTGTACGGGAGAATCAGCTGGAGAGCTTGTTAAAATGCAGATTCCTGGGCCCTTCTCCCCTCTGAGTCCTGAAGCCTGGAGAGCAGTCCAGGAACTTGCATTATTTTCTGAATTCCTATCATTTTCTGTTTAACAAGCACATCAGGTGGCCCTAGTTCAGTTTGTCTTAAGTGAAATACACTTAGAGAAACACTGACCTGGTCCCAAACACTGAATCAGTGCTTAAACCCCTTTCTAAGCATCTCTGCTAAGTGGTTGTCTACCCTTTGCATGAACTGGGACTCTGTCTTCTGAGGCAGCCTATTCTGTCTTTGAATAGCTCTGCTAAGAAAGTTTTTTCTTTTATTGAGCTGAAATTTCTCTGTGTATTCTATCTGTTGATTTTAGCTCTCCCTGCTTGAGGCCACAGAAAACAATAATAGGCCTTTTCCCATGTGAGAGCCCTTCAAGAATTAGAAGCCTCTCTTCTGTAGGCTGAACACATGCAGGCCCTCATTGGTTTGGTTTTGAGTCGTTTCCCTGTCCTGGACGCCTGCCTCTGAATGCGTTCCAGTTTTCTGTGACCTTTGTAAAGGGTAGCACCCAGAACTAAACATTGTTACTGCATGGTCTCTGAGTTGTGAGTGAATAGTACCCAGATGGGCCATGTGGTTTTATCAATTATTTCCTCATATGGTCCTCATAAATATTGTAATAGAAATATGGGGACAAAGGGTTGATTGGAATAACCTTTATTAAGAGTTTATATGCCACCCACAAAAGAAAGGGACTGGAACTGGCTTGTGTGCTTGGTACTTGTCAGCTACTAAAGTTTGGAATGAAATAGAATGAGAGAATACTGTCCTTAATTTTGCTCTACATCCTGGCTGATAAAAATATTTCTCTCTCATTTCCTTTTTCCCTCTTATGGCTTTCTTTCTCCCCACTCTTCCCCTCCCCTCTTTTTTCTTTTCCTTTCCTTTTCTTATGTGTTAAGAATTTTGCATGCATCAGGTTAGAGAGGTTATCTGTGCTTTCATCTCATTCCAGGGGCTTTCAGGTAGGGCAAAATATAATACAAGCCTGGAGAATTGGGGTGGAGGGGCTTCAGCGGTGGAGACAGAGCAAAGTCAGCCATCTCCATCCCTCTTCTTCCTCCTGTGAGCCCCGTGACACACTCTGATTACTGTGGGAGGTTCTTAGGCTTGGGTTCTGGGGTTCAGTTAACAGAGCTGCAGCTGATCAAGTTGAATTTAAATCATAAAGTGCCTTTTGGAGGGTTATGTAAATATAGGTCTCTAGGTCCGCTTTAGAGCTATTGAACCAGGACCTAACAATGTTCACCTATCTTCCTGCAGGCTTCATTCTCCTATGGATACAATTTTAACTTAGTTTTTGCCTCCCACCAACTTCTTTGAATTTATCTCAAGATGGGCTGTTTTTCCAGCATGGTAAACTGTATCATATGCCTTATTCTAATAAAGAGCCTGGTGGGGAGGGAAAATGGGAGGGAGAGATACAGTGTGTTTTTCCTTTTCCTGAGGAAGTGCTGTAATAATTTTTCTTGTTTTGTAATCTTACTTGTTCAGAAAAGATGTCTAGTAATTAACTCTTTTTGGTCAAAGTTCAGTATGACTGGACAAAATATGTCCTCTAACATTCTTGAATTTTCCCCCTTTCTTGCCCTTTAGCAACATGCTAAATTTGTTGATAACTATTAGAGCTCTTGTTTCTCCTTCTGCTGCTGTTTGTCTTCTAGAACGAGGATGTGAGTGAGCGTTACATGAACTCAGTCACAGTTCAATTATTACTAATGTTTTAGGGTTCTTTGGACTTTGCTGAGTTGTTTGCGGCATCTTTTGTTGGTTGCTTGTTATACCGGGTGTTTGGAAGGTCTCTTGAGGCTCCTCCTATCTTTCTAATCCCCAAATTGGCAGCCGAATTGTAACAAATTGCTATATACACTGACCTAAATTCTACATCTCTAATTGATGGGTCATACCTACTTCTGTGAGTGTTAACAAAGCAGCAGGATTTTTCTGAGTCTTTACTCTACTGCAGCATTTTGTCTCAGTACTAATCAACTCTTATAGAGCTTGATATATTTTCATTTGCTTTAAAAAAATAAGTAACTACAATGAAGTACTCTTGGCAAAAATCCAAGCAGTGACAGTTCTTTTGATGAGTTGTAAAATTGCCATTAATAAAGAAGAGAAATATGAATTGCATAGGGACAAGTTAGGGTTGTTGATTTTTTTTTTTAAACCAAGGATTCTTTAAGAATGATTCAGGCTTTCTAATTAGCCAGGTGCACAGGAATTTTACCTGCCCTGGTTTGATGTGTCCAGACCTGTGTGCAGTGTGATGGGGAGACCAATCCCACTCTGCCTGGCCAGTTAGTGTAGTGCAGTGAGCGTTTGCTTTGGCATCAGACAGACCTGGGTTCAAGTTCAACTCTATAACCTTGGGTAAGGTACTTCTCTAAGCCTCACTTTCCTTATCTGTAAAATATGGCTAATGCTAGATCCTGCCTCACAGAGTCCAGGATTCAACGAAATCGTGAACATAAAGATGTACTCAGTGCGTGGCATAGAGTTAGCACTTAATAAATGGCAGGTATCACTGATGAACGAGTGTGTTCCACGAACAGAGGCCGCCTCACTGTCTAGTGATGGAGACGGGCACTAAACAGATCCTCGTAAGAGTAGTGGTTTAATTATGATTACCTCTGTGACTTGGGCAAAGTACAGGTGCATTTAAAGAGGCTGCTTTTCTTTGGTCTCTCCCCTGTGATGATTACATTGACTGAATGTGTTGTGTCTTCAGCTAGGCAGATACCTTTCTGCAGAAAGAAGGCAAGTCCCCACTTAGCTGGAGTCCTCACCACTCAGATGTCTTGCTTTTGTTTTGCTGTAATGTTTCAGCCTTGGGTTCAGTAAGAATTTTCCAGGAAGAAGCAGCAAAGCCTCTGTCAGTGGGGAGAGGAATTGCCTTACTGACATTTGGTATACTCTTTCAGCTGCCGTCTAGATTGTGTGCTTCTAGAACTGAGTTTTTGAATTTTTTTTCTCTTCAACAGGGCTCGGCATGGTATTCCATATATAAGCTCTCAATAAATTTTATTAGCCAAGAGAGAAGCATATGGTCTTTCGTTCCTCCTGACATTCCCATCTTGCCAGATTATGTGGTAACAGTATCAATACAAGTGTCTTCTGGGATTGTAAATGCTATGCATTCATTTCAAGATCTGCTGATGTTATTTCTTTATTTCAATAGGTAGTCATTCAGACATTTTTCTTTTTCTCTTAAAGTGTCTGCATTTAATGAAGAAACCGTGATAATATAGATAACCCAAAAAGAAGGTTTTAAAAGATGTCTATTTTAAGAATTTTTTTTATAGATAGAATCTCCAATATTCTTTGAATGTATAATACTTCAGAGTAGTCAAATGATAATGCTAGAAAGAATGACTTGAAGGAGGGCCTTGCTGGCTCACACTCACTCACTATCAGGCTAACATATCTCACTTTAAGTTCATACCTACTGATTGGTGAATATCTTTCCTGGTAGACTTTGACTTCCTTTAACCTTTTATTAGACTCTTCAGCTTGACTGCTGGACAAATATGGGGGCAGGCACCAGAAAAGGAATCAGGACCAAAGAATCCTGTTTAGGTTTCTTCTCCTAAGGATCATTTAAGAAAGTAACAGCCTGCAGAGATTATTGTGTCAGTCAGAATAGGCGGGGTTATACTGTAGGAACAAACAACTCCAAAATCTTAGTGGTCTGTGTCTGACTCAGATAACAGATTCGTTGAGAGTTGGTAGGGGACTTTGTTCACTCTAGTCACTCAGGGACCCAGACTGGCAGAGGCTCCATCTCAGTACATGCTTTCATGATCACACAGGCAGGGGAAAGAGGGTTCTGGAGGGTTGCCTTCCAGCAGTTAAATCTTCCAGACTTAGGTCACTTCCACTCACAACTCACATGGCCCCACTCAGCCACAGAGGAATTGGAAATTCAGTCTTCCACATGCCTGGAAGGGGAGGAAAACTGGATCTAGATGTCAGTGGGTGGAGATAATGACTACAATTATAAGTTAATGCATCTTCTTTTAGTCGGTGAAAAGTTACCTTTTGTGTGTGTCTTGGGGTTGAGAGGTTAGTTTTTTAGCACTGTGTTTGATAAGCCAGACTGTTTCCAAACAGCTATTTTAACATTTAATTTGTAGTATACACATAATGCGAAATCTAATAATAACAATAATTAATACCAACATAGCACTTACTCTGTATCAGGTCCTGTTCTAGGCATTTTACATATTTTAGTTCATTTAATCCTTACAACAACCCTGTGAAAGAGGTATGTTTTTATCCCCATTTTATAGATGTTTAATCTGAAGCACAGAGAGGTTAAGTAAGAAGCCCAAAATTGCATGACTAGTAAGTAACAAAGCCAGGACTTTAACTCCACTAATCTGGCTTCAGAGTCCCAGCTTTTAGCCACTAGGATATATAGTACTTTAAAATTTTCACAACAGACCATTTTCCTCAGAAAATTGATTTCTTACGTAATTATTTTCTGTACTGTCATGGAGACTCCTAAGGCTGGAAGAGAAGAATCGAGGTATTGGCAGGGGGCTGGACTAGAGGACCAGGAAGTTTCCTTCTAGCCATGTGATTCTATTATGATTCTGGAGTAAATTAAAAAAATATTTACTGAGTGTACCAGGTACTGTGCCAGGCTCTGGGGACTTACTATAGTGAATAAGGGAGACATGGTCCTTGTCTCACAGAGCTTTTGTTCCTGTGGAATAGATAGCCATTGAAGGAAAGCACAGAAAGTCCAATGGAGGCAGGGGATTTGATAGTTTCTAAGAGGGTTAGGGAAGGTTCCTTGTCATTGGAGCTGAAGAGACAGGAAGGGGAGAAGGGGATGCACAAAGAGGGCTCAGCACTGAGGAGCGAGTGGCCACGTGAAGAAGTAGGAGAAGTTTGCTTTGAACCAAGCACAGAGACCAAGGGAGAGCCTCACGTGGTTGCAGGCCTGGAGACGCAGGAAACCGCTGAGTTGGGAAATGACACCACCAGATTTGTATTTTTAAAAACCACTCTTGGCAGAGGTGTGGAAGGGATTAAATGGGAACAGTAGTAGATTGAGGAGACTGGTGAGACTATTATAGTAATTTTCATGTGTGATGCTAGTTACGGGACTAGGATGGTAGGAGATGTATATAGATTTGAGAGATTTAGAAGCAAGCTGCTTTAGGACTTGGTGATAAACTGGATGCGTATGGGAGTCAGAGGTGGTAATGAGAGGGAGGAGGAGAGAGAGATTAAAGGTAGTTTCCTGATTTCTGGCTTGAGCAGCTCAGTGCTTGCTGTTCCCTACAATGAGACAGAATGGTGGAGAAGCCTTTGGAGGGGAAGATGAGGTAACATAGTGTACCCCTGTAGTAGGAAACAGGAGTGAAAATGCCAAGATAAGGGGAGAATGAGACAGACAGTGACAGGATGTGCATCATGAAATGAACATGAAAACACACGCCAGAAACACAAGTGAACAGCTCAGCGTTGACACAGCTCTAGCTGATGAGGCTTGGGAAGGTTGAGCCGGGGTAAACCACATTCTCATCCCTTCACATAGACACAGGACCAACCTAGACTAATCTGAAGTGTTTTGTGTGTTTACTTTTCTGTTCCTGGAGGACGTTTGTCTGTAATATCAGGGTTTCATCTTTTGTTGGTATGCCTCACAGAGGCCTGAACTGTCTTTCTCTGATTAAGTAAGTGTAGAAATGTCCAGTCTTATTTGGGAAATTGTTCATGTGGCTCTCTGTGTCACAAGGTCATATCACCACAGTCCATTTGTCTAAGTAAATATTTGCTTGACGTGCAAAAACAGAAATCAGGATGATTCTGTTCAGCTTGAGCTCGTTGCAGTGTTTTGGGTTTTTTTTGAAGCTTTGCTGCTTACGTATTCAATATCACAAGTGAGACTATTCCACATTACTCTCTCCAACTTGCCTTCTTCCTAGGAAAGGGCATCTGTTGCTGAGCAGAGCAGATAGGGTAAATCTTCTCATGGCATCATGTTAGCCTGGGTGTCCTCTTCCTCTCTAGGTACTTAGTACTTTTGTATTTCATACATAGATATAGCAAGATTCTGTTATTATATGAAATCAAGTTCGTTACAGACTAAATCTTGTCCTCATAAAGCAGTGGTTGCGTCTAACAAAAGCCTGCTTTGCCCCGCCAGCGTTCTGAAGGCGCTGTGGTTTTGTTTTGTGTATTCCTATGCATTCTAGTACCGGGAGCCATTCTTTCTTGCCATGGTTTTGCCTGGGGCCCTTAAAATCAGAACTTTAGCCCTCTCTGAGGAATCTTGGGGAGGAAAGCTTCCTGGTTTAGAGAGTGACTCTGGAACCAGACTGCCTGGGTTCTCTCCCAGCTCTGTGCATTCTCGCTGTGTAACTTTGGGCTTCATAACTATGACTTGAGCTTTTGTTTGTGCCATAAGTAAAACTGGACTGTTGATAACATCTCCTTCACAGCTTGTTATCAGGAATAATGAGGTACTGTATATAAAGCACTTAGAATAGTATCCTGCACGTAATAAAAGCTCAGTGAGTATTAGCTATTATGGCCTTCCCTTTACCTCCCAGGATTGCCTCTCTGTGACTCTCTATAATATCTAATGTAGGATTCTGTATTCACAAACCTCCTGCAACCTCTTTTCCCCCTAAAAAATTGTGAGAATTAGTAAAGAAATGGAGAGGGGCTCAGTATACCCAAAGGAACCACGAGCACCCAAGAGAGGTGAAAGCCAGCCTCTAAACTGGCCCCTTTTGAGCTGTGGGCAGCACTGCCAGTGCTTGGGGCCTGGGCCTGGGTCACCCAGCGCTCCGTGCTCCCCAGGAGGTTCCTCTTTTACCTTAGTGTTAGCTTTGAGTTCTAGAGAAGGGTGATTTTTACCCTCGGGGTTATAATTCTTTTTATTGTCTTCACGGGCAGTCACCCAGTTTCTCTACTCAACAGGGTGTTTCTGGGTATAATATGATAAAATCGATTATAATTTTCTATAGGAAAAATGTAAGTGTAAATTACTTTGCTAATTTAGAACTCAGCATCAAAAAAATTCTAGATTTGGACAAGGCTAAATTGGAAGAGCAAAGACACATCAAGTAAAACATCTTTAGGCCCTTAAAATTGCTAAAAGTCATATGATTTTAAGGTTGCAAAAGACTTACAAATGATCTAGGTTAACCCACTCATTTTAGGAGGAATAAAAGAGGCCCGGAGATGCTAACAATTTCTAAAATGTATGTAGTGAGTTAAAAGAAGAACCAGGACTGGAACCTGGATCTCCAGGCTCTCTGATCAATATTTTATCTACAATATCACACTATCTCTCTTTTAAAAGTATAATAAAATATGCATAAATGTTTGGTGTATGTAGTACAGGAGAACCTAATGTGCTATGAAGTAGACATTCAACACACTAAAAATACATCTATTATTCCTTCAGTTTGACATTAACCTAGAAGTAATATGTTAGCTATGATACACACTAAACATTTCATTAATGCTAATGTTGCTTGCCTTTTTACAATTTGGAAGGGACTTGATGGGAGGAATTTAGATCGCTGTCTGAGAATGTTTGACACTTTCCAGAAATATTAAGAAAGTTGTCCAGAAATTGCCCTAGTCTCTCTTAAACCTATTCCAAACAGACTTCCCCTCATACTGCCCCCTCAACCTGCTCTTTCTCAAGGTCACCAGTTATTTCCACAATGCCAAACGCGGTGGTCTGTTCTGAGTCCTTGTCCCCCTTCGCTTCCTAGCAGCATTAGATTCAACTAATCGTACCCTGCTCCTTGAAACACTTCATTTACTTGACTCTGGGACACCCCCTCCCCTGGTTTTCCTCCTACCTCACTGGCTGCTCTTACTTTGTGTGTGTCTCCAGTTCCTCCTTATCTCCCTGACCTCTAAAATTGAAATGCCCTGGACTCTGTCCATGACCCTCTTTTCTTCTCTGTTTATACTCATGCTCACACTCTTAGTGATCTCCTCCAGGCTCAAGGACTTTAAACCATTGCTAGGCTGAAGACTCTCAGATTTATATATCCAGCACAGACTTTCTCCCTTGAACTTCAGACTCATAAATTCAACTGCTTACTTGACATCTTTACTTGACTGTTTAATGAACATCTGAAATGTAATGTAAACAAAGTCACACTCCTGATCTAGCTTCTAAAATTCCCCTCCTCCTACAATCTTCCATATTTTGGTAAATAGCAGCTCCCTTCTTTGGCTCAGGCCGAAAACCTTGGTATCATCTAGTCTGTCAGTAAGTATTCTTAGTTCTACCTTCAGAATAGTCCCAGAACATGATCTTTCTCACCATCTGAGCTGCCCCCATCCCTATTCAACTCCTGCCCCCGTCACCTGGATTGTTCCAGTAGCCCAGTAGCTGAGCTTTCCTCTAGCCCCGTGGAGTCTTTTCTCAACCTAGCAGCCAAATTGATCCTTTTAAAACATCAAATCACGTCGCAGTCATATGTCATTTTCTCAGTAAGACTATCGCTGGTTACCGTATTTTAAAAATTGCCAAACACCTATCCTCCTTCGTTTTGTTTTCCTCCATATTATTGATTACCACATACCATATATATTTTACTAATTTAATTTGTTTATTGTTTCTTTCTTTCCCACTAAAATGAAGCTCCCCAGAACCTAGAACTATACCTGGCACAAAGTAGGTGCTTAATAAACATACTTGAAAGATTGAAAGAATGAACTCTCACTCTTCCTTTGTAGTTTTTAGAGTAAAGAATCTGTTCATCTGATTGAGGCCTGAATGACCAAAAGGTTTATTTTGTAGGAGTGTTTACATTTGAAAATATCGTCTTATTGGTAGTATGTGGGAGATGTTTTGTGTAGTGCTTTTTACTTATTCTCTTCTGAACTCGTGCCCCGCCCATCACTCCAGTAGCCCAGCTGGAAGAAATGGAGTTATCTACTTGCCATCTGTTAGCTCCCAGTGTGTACCTTGCATAGTGATCATCATCTCCCCACTTCAGCTGTTTCTCTGCTACCCAAGCTTATATTGAGGGCCCAAAGTACGTGAAAGGAGTTTTTTTAATGTACTAGATTGCCATATAGCTGTAAAACAGTACTAGCATTCTTAAAGGCATATCCTTTCTATAAATGTTTCAGATCTTGATAGTCAGTACTGTTGATGTAGGTGAAGATGTCCTTCCTCCCTTCTCTCCCCAGAGATCACTGGGCTTTGGAGCCTGGTTAGGGTCGGGGGAGGTGTTGAGATTAGAATTCCCGTTAGAACACTCATCCAGCTCTGTGACCTTGAAAACGTTGCTTAAAATATGAGACTGAGTCTGACATGTCACCCTTCAGCACAGGTTACTTCTCTTTGCCTTTTCTGCTTCCTTTTCCCTCTTCTCTTCCTATCCTCCACACATAGAAAGAATTGATTGCTGGATTTTTCAAACCTTGAATACAGAGATCCTCATTTGAACGTTGTTTCCTGCTTCAAAATTGTATTCTAGGTTAATCTTGTATGTTTCGGTGTCGTCTTTCCCCCTTAATTATTATTAATGAAACCATCTTCTCTACGTGAACTATGTACTGAGTAGAAAGGCTAGAATCTTCACTTTACCAGCATTGCAAAGTAAGACAGATATGTCTTGGATATGAGATTAAACATGACTGCATCAGAAAACATGTGGAAAGGATATTACAGCTTTCACAGTCCTTCTCAAGATGTCATTCTTTTTCAAAAAAATAACAATAAACCCAGAAAAAGACGGATAGTATTTTCACACTTCTTTTCAGCAAATGGAAGTAAAAATTAGTAATAATGGGAAAAGAACATGAATCCAAGTAAGATGTTTGCATCTTCCTCTATTTCTTCTTCCTCAAGCTGTTATGATGTGACAAATCCTACAGCTGATAAATCTCAGAGCCATGGGGCCAGAGGCAAGATACTGGCTAGGACCCCCTTCCCTCTTTTAAGGAGTTGCCAGTCGCTGTCACCCTCCCATGGCTACCCTAGGGCAGTGGGACACATCCAAGGGTGCTTTGTCATTAACGTCCCTGTTCGCCCTCTATCTTTGTGTCATGTTGACCTTTCGATCTTAAAACATATACAGGTGGCCATAGTTGACTTTGCATTTATGTATTTATACTCCTTGAACCTTGGATTTATTGTAATTTGTATTAATTAGTATATTAGTATAGTATACATTATCCCCATCCCGGCCCTTTTTGATACCATGTTTGATTCTGCATCTTTAGGAGGACAGGAGAAACTGGCTTGCGTTAGGTATCACAGGAAATCCGGGGAAAAACTGGATGCTCGAAGAGTACTGCAGACATACATATTCCTATGACTACAACTATCATTATTGTAGACTTGTAATTTATAGCACTTCATGTTTACAGATTCTGAGAAGGATTCACTGTGTGACTTGAATAATGCCAACAGCTGACTCAAACAGATAGGGATCTTGGCTCTTGTTGAGGGAAAAACACAGGGCTAGGGAGCAAGGCATCCAAACCTGTCCTGTTCCCTTTTTTTAAATGAAAAGCTCCAGGAATGAGAATGTTGATGTTAACATATATCCAGAGTAGAATTTGAGTGGTTATTATTGCTTCATTAGTTTCATTTATAGAAGATTATGTAGCCTTGCCTTGCATTGTTAGATAATAAAGTATTGGGGGGAAGTGCGTGGAGATTGGGATTTAAGATGGGAAACTGCAGTGTGTCTTTATGGATGTTCCTCACTCTACTGCTTCCATTAGCTATGGGCAGGAATCTTTAACTCTTAGCCTTCTTTTTTACGTTTAATAAAATGATACCTCCTCTCTATCTACTTAGCAGTACCAGGCAGAGATTCTGTAGAACTTGCAGTATACTTTAAAAGATTTATGGCATTTAATGATTTTGCTCCAAATTGTTAACTTTATATCCAAAATGTTAATATTGAACATTCCTTTACGTCTGTGGTTATACCAGAATACTCTTATGCCTCAATGTATTATTAGAAAGATAGCTATGGAATACTTCTGTTCTAAAGGTAGTTATTTTTGGTTTTTAGTGTGTTCTAGATTTTTTTTTAAAGATTTTATTTTTTTCCTTTTTCTCCCCAAAGCCCCCCGGTACATAGTTGTATATTCTTCGTTGTGGGTCCTTCTAGTTGTGGCATGTGGGACACTGCTTCAGCGTGGCTCGACGAGCAGTGCCATGTCCACGCCCAGGATTCGAACCAACGAAACACTGGGCTGCCTGCAGCGGAGCGTGCGAATTTAACCACTCGGCCATGGGGCCAGCCCCTCTAGATTTTTTTTAAGAACAGATCTTTAATCATTCTTTCTCTAAGATCAAATTTAATAGTCTTCTGTGTCTCGTGCTTGTGAAAGGCTGAGAGAAAAACTGTATATACAACATGAGTTGTTAGCGTTTTTCTGGGCTAACAGTGAGCCAAAGGAGCATATCACCTTAGCTATGACAAAACAAGTCAAACCTGTATTAAGCATTGTATATATTTCTAGAACTTTGGGGATACAGAATAAAAGCACATTTCCTATTCTCTGAAAGTTTCTACATAGAGAAAGATAGATATTGCCCCTATATCCTTATCTATATCTATATATATAGAGAGAGAGATGTACACCTATCATATCTGTATGTTGATATCTATGGATATGAATATATATTGTCTCTATCTCTCTATATATCTTTACACACATGCATACAAACATACATGAAACAACTAAAACAAAATTTAATGTGTAATCACTGACTTTCTAAATGCAGACTACTACTGGGGAAAGAGCATAAGAGAAAGCTATTTGAATTTGGATGCACTCATTTAACAAATATTGATTGAGTGCCAGGCACTCACTGTTCCAGTCACTGAGGATACAGCAGTGAACCCAACGCTATAGTCCCTGTTGTGGTGGAGCTTATATTTTATGGTGGAAGAAAGAAAGACAGTAAACAAACAAACATGGCAGTTTCAGATATGATGGATGCTAGAAGAAAATAAAACATGGTAGAGGAATGGGAAACTTTAAATTGGGTGGTTAGAGAAAATAAAATTTGAGTTAAAGCTTAAATCACAGGAAGGAATCAGGTAAGTAAAAAACCTCAGGGGGAAACATTGCAAGCAGAAGGAGTACTCTGGAAGAGCCACAAGGTTAGGATGAGATTGGTGTGTTCAAGGACTGGAAGGAAGGCCCATGTGGCAAGAGGGAGGGTAATAATAAGGAAAGCCGGAGATGTGGCTAGGTGCCTGATCATACAGGGCCCTGTGGGCTATGTCAAGGAGTTTGAATTTTATTCCAAGTGAGATGGGATGCCATTGGAAGATTTTAACCAACTTAAAAATGTTTTAACTCTTGTTGCAGTAGAGGCATAAGACAAGATTAGAAGCAGAGAGACCTTGGCCTGGAGGAGAACTGATGGGAGCTGGGCCTTGGGTCCTAGTTTTGGAAATAGAGAGCTATGGTCAGATTCAGGATGTATTCAGAATTTGTTGATGGAGCAGATACAGAGAGAGAGGAGAGAAATTTTGGTTTGAGTAAGTGGATGCATGATGGTGAGGAGGATCATGCAGAGGAGAGGGTTTAAGGAATGGGAATCGAGAGTTTTGTTTTAGCCATGTTAATTTTGAAGTACATGGCTCTGATATTTTACTATTTATGGGAGAACTGAATGAATTGTTTCAATGTCCTCATCTGTGAAATGGGAGATGGTAATAGTACCTGTGCCATTTGGTTGATGTGAAAATTAAATGAATTAAAACCCCCGAAGCACTTAAAACAGGATTGGACACATATTACGTTCTCAGTAAATGTTAGCTATTGCTTTGCTACTGTTGTTGTTAATTATTATTATCAGTAATAGTATATATCCAAATGAGATGTTGAATAGGCAATAGGATATCCAAGTCTGGAGCTCAGGACAGAAGTAAAGACTGGAGATAAACTTTGATAATTATCAGCATATAGGTAGATACATAAAACCATGGGACTAGATGAGATTGCCTGTGGAGAAAGAAGAGAAGAGAAATGAAGGGGGGCAAGAAGTGAGGAATGGGGTCCCTCCAGCATTTAGAGATCAAGAAGAAGAGGCAGAGACAGCCAAGAAGAACTGAGAAGGAGCTGTCAAGAGACAGGAGAGAAACCTGAAGGGTGTGGCATCATAGAAGCAAAGTGTAGAAAATGTTAAAAGACAAAAGTTGACCATATTAAATGATGCTGAAAGTAAAGTAAGAGTAAAAAGGAAGACAGACTTGACCATTGGATTTGGCAAAGGGCAAATTGACCAGAGCCATTTCAGTGGAGAAGTGGGAATGAAATCCCTGTTGGAGGGGCTGGAGAGAATGGGAAGTTAAGAAATGGGGCAGTAACTAGAGAGGGGTGGAGATTAGGAGATGTCTTGGGAAGGTTATTTTAATATGAGAGTATTAAAACACATTTGTATGCTAATTGGAATGATTCAGTAGAGAGGGAGAATTTTATGATATGAGAGAAAGAGAATAATTATAAGAACAAAGTCACGTAGTCAAGAAAGAATATGATCAAGAGAGACACTGAAGGGGAACAGAGATACCTCTTCCATTCTAAATGGAGGCAAGGCCGAGTATGGACACAGCCAGAAGTAAGATGGTAGATTTGGGGATGGAATGATGGTAATTTTTGTTTAATTGCAGACCTTTTATTTATTTCTTTTACTTTTGTTTTTTAAATTGCAATAACGTTCCGTTATAATATATAGCTTTTGGATGTACATCATAATATATTTCTAATTCTGTGTAGATTACATCATGGTCACCACCCAAAAATTAATTATAGTCCATCCTCTCACATGTGAGCCTAATCACCCCTTTTGCCCTCCCCACCCCCATAGTAACCACCAATCCATACTCCATTGCTATGTGTTTGTTTGTCATTGTTTTTATCTTCTACTTATGAGTGAGATCATACGGTATTTGACTTTCTCCCTCTGACTTATTTCACTCAGCATGATACCCTCAAGGTCCATCCACCTTGTCACAAATGGATGGATTTCATCATTTCTTATGGCTGAGGAGTAGTCCATTGTGTATAAATACCACATCTTCTTTATCCATTCGTCCCTTGATGGGGACCTAGCTTGCTTCCAAGTCTTGGCTATTGTGTATAATGGTGCAGTGAACATAGGGGTGCAGGTATTTTTATGCCTTTGCGTTTTCAAGTTCTTTGGATAAATACCCAGCAGTGGGATAGCTGGATCATACGGTAGATCTTTGCTTAATTTTCTGAGGATGGTCCATACTGCTTTCCATAGTGGCTGCACCAGTTTGCACTCCCACCAGCAGTGTACAAGGGTTCCGATCTCTCCACATCCTCTGCAACATTTGTTGTTTCCTGTCTTGTTAACTATAGCCATTCTGACAGGAGTGAGGTGATACCTCATTGTAGTTTTGGTTTGCATTTCCCTGATGGTTAATGATGTTGAGCATCTTTTCATATATATGCCTGATGGCCATCCGTATACCTTCTTTGGAGAAAACTCTGTTCAGATCTTTTGCCCATTTTTTAATTGGATTGTTGGTTTTTTTGTTGAGCTGTATGAGTTCTTTGTATAATTTGGATATTAACCCCTTATCTGATATATGGTTTGCAAATATCTTCTCCCAATTGTTAGGTTGTCTTTTCATTTTTTTGATGGTTTCCTTTGCTGTGCAGAAGCTTTTTAGTTTGATGTAGTCCCATTTGTTCATTTTTGTTTGTTTGTTTCTCTTGCCTGGTCAGACGTGTTACTTGAAAATATGCTGCTAAGACCAATGTCAAAGAGTGTACTGCCTATGTTTTCTTCTAGAAGTTTCATGGTTTCAGGTCTTACACCCAAGTCTTTAATCCATTTTGAGTTGATTTTTGTGCATGGTGTAAGGGAGTGGTCTACTTTTCATTCTTTTGCATGTGGCTGTCCAGTTTTCCCAACAGCATTTATTGAGAGACTCTCCTTTCTCCATCATATGTTCTTGGCTCCCTTGTCGAATATTAGCTGTCCATAAATGTGTGAGTTTATTTCTGGGCTCTTGATTCTGTTCCATTGATCTGTGTGTCTGTTTGTGTGCCAGTACCATGCTGTTTTGGTTACTCTGGCTTTGTAGTATATTTTGAAATCAGGGAGTGTGATACCTCCAGCTTTGTTCTTTTTTCTCAGGAATCCTTTGGCTATTCGGGGTCTTTTGTTGTTCCATATAAATTTTAGGATTCTTTGTTCTATTTCTGTGAAAAATGTTTTTGGAACTTTGATAGGGATTGTGTTGAATCTATAGGTTGCTTTAGGAAGTATGGTCATTTTAACAATGTTAATTCTTCCAATCCAAGAGCATGGAATATCTTTCCATTTCTTTGTGTCTTCTTTGATTCTTTTCAACAATATTTTATAGTTTTCGGTGTACAGATCTTTCACCTCTTTGGTTATTTGGTTATTCCTAGGTATTTTATTATTTTTGTTGCAATTGTAAATGGGATTGTATTCTTAATTTCTCTTTCTGCTACTTCGTTGTTAGTATATAGAAACGCAACCAATTTTTGCACGTTGATTTTATATCCCGTGACTTCACTGTGTTCCTTTATTGTTTCTAAAATTTTTTAGTGGATTCTTTAGGGTTTCCTAGATACAAAATCATGTCTTCTGCAAAGAGTGACAGTTTCACTTCTTCTTTTCCAGTGTGGATCCCTTTTATTTCTTTTTCTTGCCTGATTGCTCTGGCTAGGACTTCCAATTTTATGTTAAATAAGAGTGGTGACAATGGGCATCCTTGTCTGGTTCCTGTTCTTAAAGGGATAACTTTCAGTTTTTCTCTGTTGAGAATGATATTTGCTGTGGGTTTGTCATATATGGCCTTTATTATGTTGAGGTATTTTCCTTCTATACCCATTTTATTTAGAGTTTTTATCATAAATGGACGCTGTATCTTGTCAAACGCTTTGTCTGCATCTATTGAGATGATCATGTGATTTTTATTCTTCATTTTGTTAATGTGGTGTATCACGTTGGTAGATTTGTGGATGTTGAACCATCCCTGCATCCCTGGAATGAAACCCACTTGATCATGATGTATGATTTTTTTAATGTATTATTGTATTCGATTTGCCAGTACTTTGTTGAGGATTTTTGTATTGATGTTCATCAGTGATATTGGCCTGTAGTTTTCTTTTTTTGTGTTGTCCTTCTCTGGTTTTGGTATCAGGATGATGTTGGCTTCGTAGAATGAGTTAGGAAGTCTCACTTCCTCTTCAATTTTTTGGAAGAGTTTGAGAAGGATAGATATTAAGTCTTCTTTGAATGTTTGGTAGAATTCACCGGGGAAGCCATCTGGTCCTGGACTTTTATTTTTTGGGAGGTTTTTGATTGCTGTTTCAATCTCCTTACTGGTGATTGGTCTATTCAAATTTTCTACTTCTCCATGCAGTTTTGTAAGGCTGTATGTTTCTAAGAATTTATCCATTTCTTCTAGATTACCCAATTTGTTGGCGTATAGCTTTTCATTGTATTCTCTTATTTTGTATTTCTGAGATGTCCGTTGTAATCTCTCCTCTTTCGTTTCTGATTTTATTTATTTGAGCCTTCTCTCTTTTCTTCTTGATGAGTCTAGCTAAGGGTTTGTCAATTTTGTTTATCTTTTCAAAGAACCAGCTCTTGGTTTCATTAATTTTTTCTATTTTTTTTAGTCTCTGTTTCATTTATTTCAGTTGCAGACCTTTTAAAGTGAAGTATAAGGTGAAGTCATTAGAGAGTAAGACAGATGGAGGAGGACTTGACGTATTCACAGTGAGTTGAGGATCTAGACAAATGCTATGCACAGAAAAAAATCAATTTTAAAAAATTTCAAAGCTACTTTCTAAACAATTAGGAAAAAATTAGGAAGGGATAGTCTTCACATAGCAAGGGTGATCTGATATTAGTTGCTACCAATGATAAAAGAATTATTCAACCACTATCTTACTTCCATTTTCTTCAGTAAGGAGTTTTGCCTTCAAACAGCAAAGGAAAATACAAACATGGTTGGGAAGGAATTGAAGCCCAGGGTGGGTAAGAGGGTCAGAGGAAGAGCAAAGAAGCATCTGCTGCTTTAGATTAGTCCTGATCTCCAGGTGCTGTTAAATTATGTCTCAGGGGGCTCCAAGAACTTTCAGATCTCATTTTGGAATTTTCATTCACCATGATTTCTAGCTGGAAGGCTAATACTACAGGTGATTTTTTTTTTCTTTCCCAAAAGGAGAAATTCCACATACAAATAGCAATAGGCCTGATTTTTATCCCTAGGAAAATTCTAGAACTAGCCATTAACATGATGGTTTATGAGCATTTAGGGGAAAATGCATAATTCTAGTAGCCAATTTGAATTGTCTGAAAATAAGTCATTCCCACATAAACGAATGTTCTTTTAGAGTTTTGTTGGGAAATCAGGGCCTTCCTGTGGGTGCCGTATTCCTTGATCTCAGCAAGGTGTTTGATGGAGTTCTTAGGACATCTGTTTTAGATAAGAGGAAGGATGAGCTAACATTTAAGTCCCTATGTGTGCAAGGCACTTGATAAGTTGGTGAAATTACATGCAGAGTGTTGGTTCCAGAGTCAGTGACCCCTATAAGGTCTCTACTGGAGTATCACAGAATTCTGTTCTTGGCTCTGTCCTAACGGTCTTCAGAATCCTATGAAAATATAATGAGCACGTGGAAAGAACTAATGCAGTAGATGACAGAGTCAGATGAATAAATCATCTCAATGACTGGAGAAGCTGTATTATTTAACAGTTGTTCAGGATCCATTCATTAGTTCATTCATTGTTGGTATTTATTGAGAGTTTTGTGTCAAATACTCTTCTTGGTCTTAGGAATACGTGGGAAAACAAAGAGAAATGAGTCATGGTCCCAGCCTTCAAGGACCTTATAGTGTGCTGAAAGAATGCACATTAATAGAGCAGTGTTTAACTTAGAGGAATCTACAAAGGTCTTTTAGGGCTTAAGGAAGGGAGTGGTCAGTTCAGCCAGGGTGCTGTTCCACGTAGGGATGCCTCTTCTGTCAAGTGCCCAACTCCTGCAGAAGAGTCATCTCTTCAAGCTCCTCTACCCCTTTTAAAACGTCCTCTATGAAGCACTTCTTGATGTTTAAATGTCAGAGATGTATCTCATTAATCTTTGCAGCCCCTTCTTTTCTGCCCCACCCTCACCCCCACCACCCACAACAAAGCACTCTTCCCGGAACCTCTAACCTTGGGAATAACTGTTCTTTGTTCCTCATACCTTTGAAGGGACCTAGTTACCTCTTTTTATGCATAGATAGAAAAATACCTTCACTTATGCAAATGTGGAACATTAACACTTCCTAGTGCCCAGGAGCAATGTTCCCTCAAACATTACCCTGTTCTGGAGTAACAAACTATGAAGGTTAAGCGTACAGGAACAGTTTAATCTTGTAATCAAATGAAACTTAGTCTAGTTAACGCAAAACACGTAGTAATGTACCTTATCATTATTGTGCTGCATTGTAATTAGTCAAATAGAGAATGATTGACCTAAGAGAATGCAATTAGCATTTCTTTTATAGGCTAAAGGAAGTCTTTGTTCGCTTTCTCTTCTTTTTGTTAGTTCTCCATTACCTGTAATTATCTTTACTGTTGACAGTTTTTCTTGAGACCGGTATAATCTAATCGTTTTTGTGCGCTCATAAACACACACAGAAATACTTTGACGCTCAGGTTAGAAAAACAAAACTCTAGTACTTCCAGCTGCCAGGATTCTCTCTTCTCCCTTCTAGAGAGGTGTCTTTCTGTGCTTGGTCATTGCCTGCGGTGTGTGGTTGTTCTTATTCCCTGGTGTGGACTTTCTCAACTCCAGCCGTACACTGCAGTCATTTGGGAGCTTCTACAAAATCCACTGCCTAGAACCCACCTCACCGAGAGTCTGACTAAATTGGTCTGGGGTGGGCCTGCCACCAGATTATTATATTTTTTAATCCTCAGGTAATTTTAATATGCAGCTGGGGCTGAGCATCACTGGCCACAAAGGGATAGAGGTATAGTGGTTTCTTGATGTGTCCTGGGAGGGTCAGTGTGAGCATCGTGGTGCTGCTGTAGAGGGCGGAGAGGTCATGCCAACCTGGGACATAGGCTGCAGAAAGTGGAGAGACTTCACCCGGAAATCCGGGGAGACCAGGAATTGAAGCTTCGTTTCAGACCTTTAAGGGAGTGTTGAAGGCTGGGTGGTTCTGTCTTCCAGTTCAGACCTTGTACCACAGCAGACGTTCGGCATTATTTCCTGCAACACTTAGGAGCAGGCTTACAGCGGCTCTAGACAGCCTCTCTTCTCCTGGAGGTCCATCCTGACTCTCCTTTTTTATAAAGGTGCCAAGAATTATATCAGATTTTGCTTCTGGGCAGGGCTTGCCATTAAATACAGTGTGATCACAAGGGGCAACCCGGAACTTCCTCTCCCGTTCCTCCACCCTGGATGTACCTTTTACATAGAATCTCAGAGCTTGAAAGGAGCTTGAAGGATGATATCATCCTTCTTGTTTTTTAGATGAGACATTGAAACCTATAGAAATTAAATGTACTGCCTAATGTCACACTAATGTTATAAGTGTTAGAACTAAAATGAAAACCCACTTCTCTTGGCCACAAGTTCATTGCTTTTTCTATCACGTCATATTGTCTTCTGGTATATTCTGAATATTTCCAGTAAAAATATCCCTATACTTTGAAGATAGATTAACTTGGAAACCTTTGTAACTCACTCAGATCCAAGCCTAGTAGGGTGGGAAATCTATCTAATATTTGTGGTCCATAACTGACAGAAAATTTACAATGAGCTGGAAGATTGTCATCGAGCCAGTTGTTGGGCAATATAACATTTTTTCTGTATTGCAGAGAATTTCTCAATTGCTTCAGAATTTCTTCATTATAAACTGAATATGACCTTGTGGGATGAATTTTGAGTGGACTGTGCCATCTGCTTGCTGATGCCTGAAGTTCCTTTAAAGGAGGCAAAGATTTTCACTCCACAAGTAAAAGTAAAAGCCTTAAGATGCAAACGCCTCTGAGACATAACCTATTGAAACTCATTCACTCATTCACAAGTCAATCAGTGAATATAAAAATAATACTAGTGGCCATCGCTTAGTTAGTTCCTCCTAGATACTTAGCTCCTAGATGCTTTGCATACTCATCTCTAGTAATTCATACAAAAAGTTAAATGTCAGTATTATTTCCATTTTATGGATAAGGAAATCAAGCTTCTGAAAGGTCAAGTAACTTGTCCAAGGTCATGCAGCCAGTAAGTGAAAGTGCTGAACGTGGCATGGACCCTGTCATGAACTATTTAAGAATATAGTCATTTATTCATCTTGGATGAATAGGCCAACAGATAGAGATTAAATTTTTAAGATTCCAAAAACATTCTTTTAACTCATTTTGTTATCTGATTTATCATTTTTTATTATGATTTAACTGCAGAATTCCAGTACTTCGTTTTATCCTTGGACCTGATAGATTTCAAATTTTCTTAACCATTTGACCTTCTTTAATTGCTCAAGTGAAAATGAGGAGTTTATTTATGGTGACCTGTTTGACATTAGTGTGCGTGTCCTTTGGTCATCTTATGATAGTTCATAAAGGAGTTAATGGATTTTAGTAAAATCGCTTAAAGCCCTAAAGGATATCAAGGGATACCTATGCCAAGAAAACCCTGTGTAAAATAATTGGGTGGGCAAATCATGACATCTGAGAAAGGTTTTCAAATGGGGATATTCTCAGTGATCGTCTTGAATGATTTAGTTTTTTGTGGATAATCTAGGCTTAGTATATTAAATCCTTGTTTAACAGAGGAGAGTGCCATATCCTTATTTTTTAGAACATTGGTTCTTATCTCTATGAGGCCCAACATACCCTTTTTATAAGAAATATTATATAATGTCCCGTACCATACTGAAATAAAATTCATAAAAAATATAACCTACCCACAAAAATAAATTAAAAAAAAATCAATATAGCCCCAACTGGTTTTTTGGTGGACTTTAATAGGCTGATTCTAAAATTTATGAAGAAGTATAAAGGGTCAAAAATAACACCTATGAAGGAGAAGAATAGGGTGGGAAAACTAGCTTTACTAGCTATCAAGGCTTAGGAAGCGGGGCGCATGAGGGGCTTCTGAGGTGCAGGCTAGGGGTTCATTTTGCAACTATTTGCTAAGTTGTACTTTATTCATTTATACTTACACTTTATATACTTTATATCCATTTATACTTTATCCATTTTTTGTGTATGTTGGTTATATCACAATGAAAAGGGGCTTTGAGTAAATCAATGTTATGTTCTTGCTGTGGCATAAAGAAGAAATGAAAAGAAAGGATTAGACTGGAAGTTAAAATTGCTCCCACAGATTTCCAGAATGCCTCCTAGAATGATACCACCCCCACCGAAAACCTCTGATTTAGAAAATTCACTTGATAGGGAGGTTTTACAACTATATTTGATGGCACTGGTTTTCTTTTAACCAGTGGAAGAGTTCTTTCTTAATTAATTAGTTATCCTCAGTCTTTTGTGCTGCGTTTTGAGCCCATTATCGCTGATCCTTAATGAAACAGAGAGCAACTGGTCATTATTTTTAGAGACAAACATGTGTATTTTGGGCCAGGCTTTCTGTATTTTCCATTTATACTCTCCATTTCCTTTCCTTTCCTTTCTCTGGTTCTTTTGCTCTATGGATGTCCCTGTACTGGTCATTAATGAGCTGATTTATCCCATTGACAGTTTAGCTTTGGTCAGAACTCATGCCTTACTGTTTGATAGCATCTCAAAATGCAGCACAGTGTGCTTCTCATCCATTTTTCTGGTCATGGATGCAATGTTAAACGTATAGCATTGTTATGACTGGCCAGATTACTATGAGCCACTTGAGTCCTTTGCTCCGTATGCCTTTATCCTGAGGCTGACGTACAGAAACAAATATCTTTGAGATGGGCTGTCCCATCTACAGTGCAGCTTTAGGACATGTATTTATGTGCAACGGAAATTGTGTAAAGATAAGAGCAAAATTTAAAACCAAAACATATGTTCAAAAACAAATGAGTAAAGTAATCTTGGCTTCTAAAACTGTAAATGTTTTCTAAAACATTTTTATTACTTTTTTTTTTTTAGGAAGATTAGCCCTAACTACTACCAATCCTCCTCTTTTTGCTGAGGAAGACTGGCCCTGAGCTAACATCCATGGCCATCTTCTTCTACTTTATATGTGGGCTGCCTTCTACAGCATGGCTTTTTGCCAAGCGGTGCCATGTCCACACGCGGGATCCGAATCTGTGAAACCCGGGCAGCCGAGAAGTGGAATGTGCACACTTAACCGCTGTGCCACCAGGCCAGCCCCCTAAAACATTTTTATTATTAAATATACTTTGACATCATAAAAGGATATAAGAATCTTAAAAGCTTCATCCAATCTTATCACTAACATTTTAGTTTTTTTTACCTTATTCAACAGTTACAAGGTCTTTTTAAATTTTTGTGCTTTTCATTTTCTTATATAACATTATTTTTTAAACCTTTTCCGTGTAGACAGCACAGGTACTAATTTTAATGGCTGCATGGTATTCTTTTTTCTTGGTGAGGGAGATTGTCCGAGCTAACATCTGTTGCCAATCTTTCTTTTTTCTTCTTTTTCTCCCCAAAGCCCCCCGGTACATAGTTGTATATTATAGCTGCAAGTCCTTCTAGTTGTGCAGTCTTCTTCCTCTTTTTACTTGAGGAAGATTGTACCTGAGCTAACATCTGTGCCAATCTTCCTCTGCTTTCTGTGTGGGATGCTACCACAGCTTGGCTTGACGAGTGGTGTGTAGGTCTGCACTCGGGATCTGAACCCACAAACCACAGGTTGCTGAAATGGAGCATGCAGAATTAACCACGATGCCACTAGACCAGCCCCTCTTTTTCTTTTTCTTTTTTTTTTGGTGAGAAAGATTGGCCCTGAGCTAACATCTATTGCCAGTCGTCCTCTTTTTGCTGGAGGAAGACTGTCACTGAGCTAACATCTGTGCCAATCTTCCTCTATTTTGTATGTTGAACGCCACCATGGCATGGCTTGATAAGCGGTATGTAGGTCCATGCCTGGAATCCGAACCCATGAACACTGAGCCAGGCACCTCCCTCCCCCATCTTTTTGATAAAACCTCACTGTTGACCTCTTGGCAGTCTTGGATTGACAAGTCAGAAGCATTTGCAAAGGTCCATGGTCCAGGATTTTTATTGAGGCACAAGTTCGGGTTACTGCTGGTGTTGCCCTACAGGTTCCAAATGAGTTTCTTAGCTGGGGAGTGAGCAGCGGCCCCAGCCTGACGTGGGTTGGAATGCCACCTTGTTTTCTCCTGTTCCTCGTGGGCACGGTAACGCTCATAAAGCAATTAAAGAACAATACCTTCACTGAGTGATGTAAGTTCCTGGATATTGTCACCATAGTAATGATGCAGAATAGTGTTCATTTTAGTGGCAAAACTGGCTGTATTAGTCTTATGAGTAGTTGTAGTTTTCTACTTATAGAATAATTAAAGACTTAAAGGATTAAATTTTTTTTCCAGTTTTATTTTTTCTTCAGGGAAAGGAGATGTTGTCGGTGGTTTTTTGGAATTTGTAGGTTTATGAGTATCTTGGGATGAATCAGTTTTGATTATTTCAGGTCTAGTGTAATTTATTTTCCCTTGTTGTTGGGCATGTAATTTGTAGAGAAGAAAGACTGTTTTGAGCACCATAAAAAGTATTAAAATGTTTTCTCTTAATATTTCTAAGCCACTATTTTAGAGTCTTCCAAAATGAGTGTTTTCTCTTCTTTGTGAACTAGATCATACTCTGATTCTTTTAATTACCATTAATTTGAAATTTCAGACCAAGTAAAAGGGACTGATCAGAGGGTCTCATAAATAGGATGTCCAAACATTTCTGAATTACAAGTGTTACCTTTTTTTGGAAGAGCTCTATTGACATATAATTCACATATCATACAATTCACCCATTTAAAGTGTACAATTCAGTGATTTTCAGTATGTTCACAGAATTGTGCAACCATCACCACAGTAAATTTTAGAACATTTTCTTTGCCCCAGAAAGGAACTCCATGCCTTTAGCTATCACTCTCTATTTCCCCATCCCTCCCAGCCTCGGGCAACCACTAATCTTTTCTCTCTATAGATTTGCCTATTTGGAATATTTGATGTAAATGGAATCATAAAATATGTGGTATTTTGTGGCTGACTTCTTTCACGTAGTGTAATGTTTTCAAGATTCAACCATGTTGTAGCAAGATACATGTTCTGATAAGTACTTCATTCCTTTTTATGGCCAAATAATATGCCATTGTACAGATACGCCACATTTTCTTTGTACATTCATCATTTGGAAGTAGGATTCTTCAAGAGTTTGAAATCTCTGACCCGAGAACTGATGGAGCTTACTTGGTAATAGGAATGGATATGGAAAGTTTTGCCCATGACCAGCTCCCCAGAAGGATAATCAGCAAATGAAATGGTGTCCTGACCCTTTTCTATAGCCCTTCTTAGGAAAAGAGACTGCAGGCAAAAATTAAATCTACTCATAACCTCCCCCCAACAGAATCCCCCTGGGGCATCATGATGGTGAGAGGGCAAACAGAGAACATGGGGCTCTGTCACATTGGAACTCAACCAGGTATAATCTCAATAGATCTTAAGTCAAGAGACAGAAATGCCATCGAAAAAGATTATGAAATATATAGTTTACTAAAAGAGTAAACTAGCGGTATTCCTAAATAAAGGTAAGTTCCATGCTTGAAATTCATCTCACTTATTTCCTTTCAGTGTAGACACATAGCTATTTTATAAGTATGGGCTTAGTGATCTCTGGCCACCTTGCCTAGGAACAGCAGTTATCATATTCAGACCCTCTAGTCCAGGTGTTCTCAACCAGGGAGATGTCGCCCCACAGGGGTGAAAATTGGCTCTTAGGTCAAAAAGATCTTACTCTTTTTATGTGTAAAGCACAGATACATATACAGTACGTAAAGAAATATGTAGTTGTGCTACTGAAATTTCATGAAGGGGGCACTTAGGGGAAAAAATTGTCTAAAAAAGTTCCTTAGGGGGTATGATAATGAAAAACATGTTGAGAAATACTGCCTGAAGGAGGAAAATCATTACTCTAGAGAGACCTGGGAAATTTCAGGCTCCATTTTCCTAAGGATCTCCTGTAACAACTGGGAAACTCACTGTCTCACTTACACCGCTCACACACATTACACACTCTCTCCTCCTCCTCACCTACCCTCCATCCCCTTTTTAGAGGTAGGGGTGGGAGGTGTTGGGAGTGGTAGAGATGGAGAAGAGAAAGAGACCAGAATACACTTGGGTAGGTAAGTCCAGACTGTCTGATTTGTAAATGGACAGTCTTATATACAATTAGGCCAATTTCTGCATTTGGGTCTTAATACATTTACATGGTAGTTGTGCAACCCTAAACATATTTCTCCGTATACTTAGAGTTAGAAAGAGTGATTTTGTGTAATTTATTTCCCTTGGAAGGCTCATCTCATACCAACACTTTTGTTTCATCAAGATCCTTTATATTTTTCCCTTAAATTTTCAATGCAGTTAAATCTGACTCTTTATGGGCCATAAGCAAAGACATAAATGATAATAGAAAAAAGCATTCTTCAATTATAGCAGGGAAGAGTTCTAGGGTACATTGTTCAGCTGCTTTCTTTTCCCATGGTAAAAAGCTAATAAATGACTTTTAAAAGGTTTTCCTTTTTTTTTCATTTCCCCTTTGGGAAAAAAGTAAGCTGTGAAGATTAGTTACCTAAAACAAATGTTACTCGTATTGTGGGAAAATGAAAAAGTCAAGTAAAGCTAATATTCGTATACTCATTTGTTTATTCAACAAATGTTTGAATATCAGTTATTTGTCAACACTTTATGAGATACTGGGGCACAGAAATGAATAAAACAAAGGCTCACCCTCAAAAAGGTTACATTCTAGGCAGAGGAAATAGATGAAAAAACAATCAGCCCTTTCATCTCAGTGAGACACGTGCAGCAATAGAGTGTGCCAGGCAGTGGAAGGGTCGAGAGCGGGCACCAGACCCAGCCAGGTGAGGCCAACCCAAGCGCTAAAGATGCTGAAGCCTATAGAGGGAAAGCACTGAGCCCTCTGGTGACTGTGTCACAGATTGCAGAGCCTCCCAGCCATGCTCTGTTGTTAAAAGCACAGACCTTTCATAGATGACAATTCAACACCTATCTGTGTCACTCAAGAATGTCCCTTGCGGGTTTAACCCATCCCCACCTTTTACACATCCCAGTGTTTTCTTCCAACTGAATACAGTGCTTGGTACTTTGGAATTCTGTTCAGTGTCGTTTTCCTCCATCTCTTTCATTTCTAGCAATGTTTAGTCCCCAGCAATTTTTAATGCTCCATATAGCCAATCTGTATTCTGATAGGGCTTTATAGGCCCTGCTAGGGTATTTGGACTTGTTCCTGAAGTCATTGAGGAGCCATTTGAAGAAATATGCTCAGGGGAGGGATGCTTTTTTCCTTCTTTTTTTTTTTTTGAGGACTCCTCTGGCAGGCAGCAAGTATCAATGAATAAGAATGAAGTTGGATGAGAGTGCCAAACTAAAGAGAGAAAACCAGTAGGAAACTGTGATCGTAGTCCAGATAAAATGGGATGAGTCTGTGGTAATAGGGATGAAGAAGAGGAATTGGATTTGAAAGTTATTGAGGTGGTAAATGCAGTAATACTTAGGGAGTAATTGACTAGAAGGTAGAGGGTAGCTCTTTAGCCTCTGCCTTGGCTGTCGGATTAGTTTCCTATTGTTGCTGTAAGAAGTTACCACAAACTTAATCGCTCAAAACAGGACAAACACGTCTTACACTTCTGGAAGTCAGAAGTCTCAAATGGGTCCCACTGGGCTATAATCAAGTTGTCACCAGTGCTGTGTTCCCTTCTAGAGGTGCTAGGGGAGAAACCTTTTTGTGTGTGTTCCTTTTTCCAGATTCTAAAGGCTGCCCACATTCCTTGACTCATGGACCCCTTCCATCTTCAAAGCCAGCAGTGGCTGGTTGATTCTTTCTCACACTGCATCTCTCCGACTCTGTATCTCTGCCTTCCTCTTCCACATTTTAAGACCTTTGTGTTTACATTGGTCCCACCCAGATAATCCAGAATGGTCCTATCTCAGTCAGTTGATTAGCAACTTTAATCCCTCTTTTCCAGTAATCTAATCTATTCACAGGTTCTGGGAATTGGGACATGGACTTCTTTGGCACAGGGACATTGTTCTGCCTACCACAAGTACCTGTGTAGATTTGAAAGGAAAAAGTTTGGGATGGGAGCATTAAGTTGATAATTTCTATCTTAGATATTTGGGGTTTAAACTGCCTCTGGAACCTTCCAGGGAAAATGTCTAGTAGGCAGTTGAAAGTGTGGGTCTGGAGATTAGTAATTATTTGGGTATTCTTACTTTAAGGGTAGTAGCTGAAGTCATGATTAAGCATAAGATTGCCTAGGACAGGTATATGGAATAAGAACAAGAGAAGGCCAGGTGAAACTCTTGGATAACACCTGTGTTTAAGGGACAAAATAGAGGAAGAAGACCTTGCATAAAAGACAAAGATACTGATGAAGAGCATAGGAAGAAGCAGGAAGAATAAAAGGAAAGAATGATGTCACAGAAGAATGCACAGCAGTCAGCAGGACTGAAAAATATCTAAGCAGGTTCAGTGGGAGTGGTGGGGGTAGAATATCAATGGCAGCACGCTGAGGAATAAATGGGAAGAGGGAAAGTGGAGATTGATGTGAAGGAAAGAAAAGAGAAAGGGCAGTAACCAGAGGGAGGATATAGATTTGAGAAAACGTTTTTTTTAAAATAATAAATGGTTGGGATAAAATGATGAATTCAGATCAGCAGTGCCCTGTGACTTGCATCCTCTATTATTCAATGAATTAGTAAAATTTATTGGTAGAATCACTATTAGCTGTTATTTTTGAGATGCCATGGAACACAAAGACAGCTGTAAAAAACTAGAGAATAGCTTCTGGATGACCCCCGTAATTACAGATGTCTTCCCATTCCAGATAGCAGGGAAGATATTACAACATATCATCAAACAATCCACTTAAAATAAGCACCTTGACAAGCACGGGGCACTGAATAGCAATGACTGTGTTTTTGCAAATGGCAAATTTTTAGTCAGTTGTTAAGTCTTCAGTGATAGACAAGCCATAAACAAAAAAAGAAGGTAATAAATGTAACACCTAAACTTTGGTGAAACTTTTGGAGGTATTCTGTATTGTGTGTATGTTAAATGTGCACATAGCTGACATGGTAGCTACAATAACAATCAGTATTAGTCACTTTGTCTTGTAAGTTTGTCTGTGTGCCAGGAATTGTGCAGGACACTTTACACATATCAGATCATTCAATCTTCATCGACAGTCCTGTCAAGTAGATACTATATTTTTATTCCCATTTTATGGATGGGGAACTTCTCCAAGTTCACTGGGCAGAAGGGCTGAATCAGGCATCAAAGGAGCTGGCTTCTAATCTGAACTCTGTTTAATAATAATAAGTAGTAGTTTTGTGACCGTGGGCAAGTTCCAGCATAGGATGGTGCACTACTCCTTTTCTTTTCTTCTTTTCAAAGAATAAGATCCTAGAATGTTTATACAGGAAAATGACATGTAAAACTAAGATGTCACACTGTGCACCAATTGCATCACATTCTTAGAACATCATGTCCCGTTTTGATCTCTGTATTTTGACAAGTGGTGAGTAACTGACTGGGCTAGAGAAGAACAACCCAGATGATTAATTGGTTGAAAAATATGCCCCCTGAATAAGATTTAAAATAGAGCTTACAAACTGGAGGTTAACAGTGGAATTTTTGTTTGGCCTGTACAGTGTAGAGAAATCTGAGTTAGATGTTAGCTTTTAAAAATTGGATAATTTCTCATGAAAAATGCAAATCACCAGCTGCTCTTAAAAAATAGGAAACTTTGTCAACACCAATCTGCATTTCCCCTTGGTTTCAGTGAGTGTAAGTTTGTGCTCTCCAGTAAGCCCTTGGCCTCCACCCCTGTCCCCCACAAGAACATTGCAGTTTGCCGTTCCTATTTTGAGCCATGTGGCTGGAGAGAAAGAATCCTTTTTAAAAGAGAGATGTTCTTGTCCTTCCTGAAGGACTAGTTAAGAAAAAGAAAAGAAGGAAGGAAGGAGGGGGTGGAGGGAGAGTAAAGGAGGGAAGGAAGAAACTTAATTTGAATCAAAATAAGAGTTTGTTAGGAAGAAATGATTTCCTAAGGGTTAGGCAGTTGCTAGCAGGGCCATACATTGAATGATCCCAGTGGGCACCGCTTTATACAGCCCATGTGAAAGTTGCCCCTTGGAGTTGTACATACCTGTTGTATACAACTATGTGCAGTGGCTGGTTGGGAATTTCTAAGGCAGTTTACAAAATTTCCAACTGTGGAGTTTTTTTTTTTTTTTTGATGTTATGATAGATTACAACCTTGTGAGATTTCAGTTGTACATTATTGTTAGTCATGTTGTGGGTACACCTCTTCCCCCTTTGTGCCCTCCCCCCACCCCCCCTTTTCCCTGGTAACCACCGATCAGATCTCCTTGTCAATATGTTAACTTCCACCTATGAGTGGAGTGATATAGAGTTCGTCTTTCTCTGACTGGCTTATTTTGCTTAACATAATACCCTCGAGGTCCATCCACGTTGCTGCGAATGGGCCAATTTTGTCTTTGTTTATGGCTGAGTAGTATTCCATTGTGTATATATACCATATCTTCTTTATCCAATCATCAGTTTCTGGGCATGTAGGTTGGTTCCACGTCTTGGCTATTGTAAATAATGCTGCGATGAACATAGGGGTGCAAGGGACTCGGGATTTCTGATTTCAGGTTCTTAGGATAGATACCCAGTAATGGGATGGCTGGGTCATAGGGTATTTCTATTTTTAACTTTTTGAGAAATCTCCATACTGTTTTCCATAGTGGCTGTACCAGTTTGCATTCCCACCAACAGTGTATGAAGGTTCCAACTGTGGAGTTTTTTATATAGCTGAAATGGCTGCTGGTTTCACGGTGACAGTACCCTGTCACATAGTAGCAAGACCTCATCCCCTCCCTGAAATGTCCCCTCAAATGCGGTTCCTGCCTGCAGTGTAGGAGAGGGCCTCTTTCCACACAACCTTGCCAACAGAGTATGTTTCTCAGACTTTTGGAAATCTAGTTGATGAGAGATCTTTATTCCTCTCATCAGGAGGGAAGTTAAGCATGTTTTCATGTTTTAGGCATGCTTGGCAATTCTTCTTCTGTAAAATCTGCTCAGTTTCTCTCTCCCAGTTTCCTACACAAGTTTTGGTCCTTATTTGTTTTTAGGAGTTCTTTATATACTAGGAATACTAACCTCAGTGTGCGATAGGAGTTGCAGATATTGTTCTCAATTGTACCTATATTTTGCTTGTGGAGTTTTTTTTTTTTACTATGTAGAATTTTATTTGTTTTTCATGTGATCAGATTTACCAGTCTTCTTCCTTTTTGCTGCTGGATTTTGAGTCACTTAGGAAACATTTCTCCATTTCCAGGATGTAGAGGAATTTACCCATTTTTTTCCTCGTACTTAATATTTTTTTCATTTTTTATATTAAATCTCTGATTTATTAGAAATTTATCCTAGTGTGTGGTATGAAGAGGGTTAACCGAACACTACTTAGTGAAAAGGCAAATCTTTTCCAACCCTTGATCTGAGACGTTGCCTGTACTGTATAATACGCATATATTTTCATATGCAATTTGGTTCCATATCTTGGATTTTCTACTCCATTCCATTGAGCTGTGTATTCGTGTGCTGATAGCATGTTATTTCATTTATAAAGGCTTTCTAATATGTTTTAGTATCTACTCTTCTTTTTCAAGGTTTTCCTGACTGTTCGTGCTTGATTGCCCTTCCAAATTAGCCTGAAAATCAACTTGTCAAATTCCAGGGGAGGGCAAGGGAGCTGATGGTATTTGTGTTGGGATATTATTAAGTTAAGAATTAAAGAGTAGTGATATCCATGATTTTGAGTCTTTCTTTTCAAGAACATAGTATGTCTTTCCATGTATTCAAGTGTGCTTTTATGCCATGTTCTTTCTTAATCGTTGTTGCCCCTCAGTTTGGGCCAGGTTGAATTTGAAGAGCTTAACTGGCCGACACTTAGAACGTGGGCAGGTGTCAAGGGAGAGAGGTTGGGTTGGAGATATATGCTGGGAACTGTTTTCATTAGTTGTATATGATTTAATGAAATGACATTTTCCCTGTTGCATCTTTAAGTTAGTTATTCAATAATATTGTAAAGAACTTCCTCACTGAAGACATTAATTTGTAGTAGATATATGACCAGGTAGCATTTTGATATTTTCTTATCGATGAAAGAAATGTTTTAGAACTGTTTGTTTTTAAATCCTGTGTGACACACTTTTCAGTTTCATGGAATAAAAAAATTAAGTTTTTGAGACTGTTTTCATTGACTCAAGTTTTGTTTCTAATTTCAAGATAAAAAGACAGATGTTTTGGACTTTATCAGCTATACAAAAATATTCAAATAAAAACCCTTCGTATTTTTTAAATCATCAATTTCTTAGAGCAAAGAAAATGACAGTGTTTTTTAATAAAAACTCATTGATGTGCTATAGCCCAGAAAATGTAATGGTTTAGCTTCAGAGCTTAAAAATTATGGAATTGGGTTTACTGTAAGGAGATGACTAGATGAATTAGTTTGAGTTATGCCTTGCTTTTTGTTTTATACTCAGGAAATCACACACACATGCAACCACCCATAAGGTCACATATTCTAGAGATAGCCTTTTCAAGAAATTCTTAAACCGAAAAGTAAGCAATAGTTATGAGCATCTGTTTTTCTGTATTTTAGAAATATTTTTTAAGATTCAAGGTAAGAATTGTAAAAACTGCTGGCTACTCTATCTTATGCATTATCTTCCATTTCAAAATTAGTTAATACCTATTAAACCTTTACAGACCATCTCAGGAAGGTAATGCCATGGTGCTGCAGATTAAGGAATTAAGGTAATTCACTTTACATTATAGGCCACCGGACTTTTCTCTGTTGGCTAGTTGTCTAGATAGCTGTTTTTTTCCAGCACCATCAGTACCTGCAGTAGTACCCACAGCAATAGAACATCGTATCTCTTTCTCTCTCCATACTTGCTTTGGGCTCTGTGTTTGATGAGAATGGCTAGGGTGGCCGCGAGAGAGGGTGTAAAAATGCTCCTACCTTTAGGCTTAGTTTCAGAGAAAGAGTGGTAGAAACAAAAGTAATTGGAAATCCTGTTGTCAGAAAGACTTAGGAAATAAAACTTGTCTCTTCTTTGCGTACATCCCTCTTTTCTTTATGGATTCTATATAGAAACTGTTTTCTTAGGTGTATTTATAGCCTGTATGTTAAACCGTTTTTTCAGGAACTTTTCTTGTTAAGCCAATATGCAGACGTAATTACTCTCATGACTGTATCTCTTGACACAGGGCTAAGGTGTGAATGTAGTAGTCTTAGAATTATTTCAAGGGCTGGCCCGTTGGCCAAGTGGTTAAGTCGCATGCTTCCCTTTGGTGGCCCAGGGTTTCACCGGTTCGGATGCTGGGCACGGACATGGCACTGCTCATCAGGCCATGTTGAGGCAGCATCCCACATGCCACTACTAGAAGGACCCAGAACTAAAAATATACAACTATGTACTGGGAGGATTTGGGGAGAAAAAGCAGGAAAAAAAAAAGAATTATTTCAAGCTCGGCAGAAGAAAAACAAAGTTTGGTGGGCCCATCTCCCTATGTACATTACAGAGCTTTGGATTCTTCAAGCTTCAATGCAGTTAACCTTTGGGCATAGGGTAAGTGGGCAAAAGCAAGAAGAGAATGTGAGAATATTAAACAAAAAGTTGGAAAATACATAGGTTGTTGCATTGTCTCTCAGGTTATCTCACAACTTTCAACTCAACAGAGCACATGGCGGGGACCGCCGTTGGAGACAGAGATTCCCAAGTGGCAGTGATAGAAATTGGCTACTATTCCTGTCCACAAGGCCACCATAGGGAAGGAAGCATGTTCACCCACTACTTAGATGCCATAATTTTAAATCATGGCCTTCAAGTGTGAATGAGTAGAAGCTTACTTTTAGGTTATGTATTAGCTGTTTTGTTGGGACTTCTTTTCTGGGGGGAAAAAAATAATCATCTCCAAAAAGACAGCAGAAGGTAGCTTTCCTGTGATCATACATCTGGTCATACGTCAGAGTGGGCCCTTTCAGTTCCCTGAATGCAGGGGTTCTTGACTCAATCCAGGTGGGTAGTCAAGCATCATGGATATTGTTAATCTTCTAATTGGATCCATAGTTTTTTTGCATAGTTTTTTCAAGGTTTCCTATTGATTATCTTGTAGCCATGGACATAGGAAAACATTGTGAAAATACCCTGGGAAAATGAAATATTATTTTGCTTTTTATTGAAAACAATTCCGTTAACTGATTTTATCCTGCATATTTCCTCACATTTAACTATCCAACCTATCTCCCTTTCCCCAAATTAGAACTGAAGTCTTAGCACATTGAGAAAATGGCTTTAAGTGCATGACTGGAATTCTTCAGAACCCCAGCCAGGCTACTCAAGGGGATGCTGCAGATTGCACACAGGAGGCACTGTGACTGGTCTGCTCCCTGTCCTGGTTCATGCATAGCCAGGCCTGTGCACAGGCATCGGAAAGGATAAACATACCTGTGGTTAATTGGTCTTGAACATAAAGTTTCAAAGAACCAGAATTCAAAATTGATCCCCCACCAAAGGCTTCCTCTCTTATTGCTCAGAAATGATCTTTCAATTTGGGCTCATTCTGAAAGCTACCATTTGAATTGGACTGGGAACAAATATTGAAATTTACTGAAAACAACTCATTGCTTAATCTCTGGCAATTTTGTTTCATTATTTGATCAACAGATGTATTACAAGTTGGATTCAAAATGAAAATAAAAGTTTAAACAGTTAAAGTGTGGTCATCAAATAATTTTCCAGACCTGTCAGAAAATAAGATGAAAATCTATTTGAGAAATACTCAGATGCAACACAGATTTTTATTCCACTTTTTGTTTACACTCCTATCTCTGCACCCTTGGTTATGTTTGTGTTTATTTTACAAAAGGCAGTCAGGTAGCAGGAACAGAACAAGGAATTTGGACTCTGAAGACTTCATTTCTGGACCTGGCTCTGTCACTTATTAGCTGTGTGAATCCTTCTTCTCAGACTGGTCACTGAGCTTACTTGAGCAAGATGATAAGAGTACCTGTCCTACCTCCCTCACCAGGTGACACTGATTTCGGATGATAGGATGCATTTAGAAACTTGACTCCTCCCAGTGTCATTCCGCTCAGTGAGATCACACATCCAGAGTCAGTCCTTTAATCTTCTGACATTGTTTTTGAGAGTAGGGATATGAGAAAATTATTTTCCAAATCCTTCTACTTCCACTGAACTCTCTGGAATTGGGAATGCCTAGTCCTTAATGTAAGAAAACTTAATTCCCTGATCTAAGAGGCCTTTCCAAGTGTCATTGCTGACAAGAAACTTAATGGAATGATAATGTATGTATATTCCTATACACTGACAAGAAACTTAATGGAATGATAATGTATGTATATTCCTATACACTGTGATGTGGGACTTGCTTAAACTTGATGATAGTAGAATTTGGAGGGTTTTTTGTTTTCTTTTTTTTAATCAATTCTCAGCCTGTAGGTCAAAATTCCAACAGTACTTATAGCTGGGCAAAGAATTTTCCCTCTGGGCTGTGCTGACGTTCCTTACAGTTACTGTCTCTGGACTGTAAACATATTAGAGCGTTGTTGGAGCCAGCGATTTGTAAGAAGGTGCTAGATCACCCTCCCACAGAGTTACAAAGAGTTTCTTTCCTTGTTTTCCCCTGTCCTTTACCAGAGGATCTGTGAACACCTGTTGGATCTAAGCTCACATCCTGGTTGAAAGGTCTAAATGTTAGCCCACCTGAAGGGTAGCATACTCATCATCTCTCTGCTGATGCCATAGCTCTCTACGTTCTCCCCACTTTTTGAGCTCTGAAATCCCCTTACTTTACCACTGGTGCCCAACATGTCCGCCAAGCTCTTACTCCCCCAGAAGCTTTTTAAGAATTTAATTTGTAACTCTTGCACACATGTGATATGTAGCATTAGTCTAAATGCCAAATTGTTTAGCATCTTAAAGATCACTAGAATATTTGTGACTATAATATGGAAACTCAGGTAGGCTTTGTGGCTACTTTTCCTGATTGCACTGACTTCTATTTATTTAAGGATATTCAGTTCTAAGAAATTATAGAACAAATCTGGATAAAATAATTTGAAGGTGCAGTCACAAAACAATATATCATTTGCACTGGGAATGCAACACTGTTTTCTTTTTCTTTTTTACAACAGGACCTATAAGATGATTAATATGTGTTTTTGCAGGGACTTATTACTCATTATAGCTTCAATATTAGAGCATACATTAAGCCTCTGAATTTGAATCCCATTTTTCCTGTAAGTTTTCATGTGTTGATGTGAGGGTGCTGTTTTTAGGTCATGGCGATTGGGCTTTTTTAAAAGCTGTTCTTTTTCTAAGTGAATGACAGGAATCATTAGTCTGTATGGCAAGAAACCAGAAGTTGGCAGGAGGCCTACAACAACTGTCCAATTGGGTTTATTTTTTTAACTATTGTGCCAATTTCCAAATTATCTTCAGTTATAGGGCATCTGTTTTCTTTAAAAGGTTCAAAGCAGGTGATCACATGTAGTGACAGCGCTGCCCAGGTCAGTTGTGAGGGGACAGGGGTTTCCTCAGACAAAGGCTTTCTGTGTAGCGCTCTGGCCAGCAGCCAGAGACCCACAGTACACTCCTAGAATTGCACAAGGCAGAGCCACAACCATCGGGCAATTTTGTGTTTGTTCCTGAGACTCACATTGTGACTTTGATTCTTTCTGATTGTTTAGAGGTGGGGATCTGACCAGGATCGGTTTGTAAGGATTGACAACAAGCACTAACGGCCTCAGTGATTATAGCGATATTTCCTGCCTCTGCTGCTTCCCAGTATGAATTTTAAAACACTGAAAGAAAAGGGCCAGGGCTCTAATCTGAAGAGATTTCTGAGTTTGCCTCTTTTCTGAGAGAATTAATTGAGGTAGAGGTGTTTCAAGTGAGGGCCACTCTGGAGCCAAGCTCTACCTTTTTGCTTTTATCCCCTGCTGGCCAGGGCCAATTTGATAATAACGAGCCCAGAATGAAACACATCTGTTTATTTTCCCTTATGTGCTGGTAACAAGTCGAAATGCTTTTGCTCCTTTGAGCTTTGCCCTCCCCAGAATCTTGGTGTTTGTTTTGAGTTTGGTTTTTGGCAGAATGAGCTCCCATGCAGGCTCAGGGGCGTGTTCAGTAGTGTCGGGGTTTGTTGTGTTTTTTATTGACTTGCTTTGGGCTGAATCTTTCAGTTTTTAAATGTCTGACTCGTCTCCCATTGTCCTAGCTGTGCCGTCAGTAATGAATGCATCCTCTATTTTGGGACTGTGCAGGATAAGGTGCAAATTTGTCTATCCTATTTCTTTATCTAGTGACTTTACTCAGCTGGGCCTACCGCTATTTTAAAATGTTAAAGACTCACAAAAATTGTTCCGTGGTAAGTAAAGAGCACTTGTTCTCTAAGTCTGCTGAGGGGTGAAAATGGGCTAGTTCTCTAAAGGAATAGATTTATGTTAGCTACCTTTTTTAGGAATTATTTTTTTATTGAGATGTAACACACATACCATAAAATCAACCATTTTCAAGTGTACCATTAAGTGGTTTTTAGTATATTCGGAAGGTTGTGTAACCATCACCACTATCTAATGGAACATTTCTATCAGCCCCAAACAAACCCTGTGCTCAAGCAGTCACTCCCCATTACCCACTGCCCGCAACTCCTGGCAACCACTATTCTACTTTCTCTCTCTATGGATTTGCCTATTCTGGACATGTAAATGGAATCATACAATATTTGGCCTTTTGTATCTGACTTCTTTTACTTAAAATAATGTTTTCAAGGTTCATCTGTGTTGTAGCCTGTTTCAGCTCTTCATTCTTTTTTATGATGGAATAATCTTCCATTGCCTGGATATACAATATTTTATTTATCCATTCATCAATTTTTGGATATTTGGGTTGTTTTCACCCTTTGGCTATTACAGATAATGCTGCTATAAACATTTATGCACAGCTTTTTGTGTGAACATATGTTTTCAGTTCTCTTGCCTGTATACCTAGGTGTAGAAGTTCTGGGTCCTATGCTAACTTTGTTTAACTTTTCCAGGAACTTACAGACTGTTTTTCACAGCTGCATCATTTTAAATTCCCACTCTCAGTGTGTGATGGTTCTTATTTCTCAACGTCCTTACCAACACTTATTATCAGAATTTTTTTGATTATTGCCATCCTAATGGTTATGAAATGGCATCATATTGTGGTTTGATTTGCATTTGCCTGGTCACTAGTGATGTTGAGCCTCTTTTCATGTGTTATTGAGTATTTGTGTATCTTTTCTGGAGAAATGTCTTATTCATATCCTTTGCCCATTTTTAAATTGAGTTATTCGTTCTTTGTTTATTTCCATTGTTTAATTGGGTTATTTGTCTTTTTACTGTTGAGTTTTAAGGGTTCTTTACATGTTCTGTATACTAGACCCTTATCAGATATACGATTTAGAAATAGTTTTCTCCCATTCTGTAGGTTTTTTTATTTTCTTGATAATGTCCTTTGAAGCACTAAGGTTTATTATTTGGGGGAGGGGGTTGTTTGTTTTTTGCTGAGGAAGATTCACCCTGAGCTCATATTCATTGCCAATCTTCCTCTTTTTTTCTTTTTTTTTGTGTGGGCCACTGCCATAGCATGGCCACTAACAGAGAAGTAGTGTAGGCCTGCACCCAGGATCCAAATCCAGGCCGCTGAAGTGGAGTGCGCTGAACTTAACCACTAGGCCACCAGGGCTGGCCCAAAAGTTTTAGTTTTGATGAAGTCCAATTTATCTATTCTTTTCTTTGCTTGCTTGTGCTTTGGCTTTCATATCTAAGAAACTATTGCCTAATCCAAGATCATGAAGATACTCACCTATGTTTTCTTCTGAGAGATTTATAGCTAATTATTATTTTGTTTTTTGAGGAAGATTAGCCCTGAGCTAACTACTGCCAATTCTCCTCTTTTTGCTGAGGAAGACTGGCCCTGAGCTAACATCCATGCCCATCCTCCTCTACTTTATACATGGGATGCCTACCACAGCATGGCTTTTGCCAACCAGTGCCATGTCCGCACCTGGGATCTGAACTGGGGAACCCCGGGCCGCCGAGAAGCAGAACGTGCGAACTTAACTACTGCGCCACCGGGCCAGCCCCCTTGAGTTAATTTTTATATATGGTGTGTGATAGGAGTCTAAATTCTTTCTTTTGCTTGTGGATATCAAGTTGTACATGCTCCATTTATTGAAAACATTATTCTTTCCCCCATTGAATTGTCTTGGCACCCTTGTCAAAAATCATTTGACCATAGATGAGTGGGTTTTTATCTGGGCTCTCAGTTCTATTCCATTGGTATATATGTCTGTCCTTATGCCAAGACCACACTATCTTGACCACTGTGGATTTGTAGTAGGTTTTAAAATCAGGAAGTGTCAGTCCTTCAACTTTTCTCCGCCCAAGTTTGTTTTGGCTATTTTGGGTCCTTTCCATTTGAATTTTAGGATTAGGTTGTCAATTTCTACAAAGAAGCCAGCTGGGATTTTGAAAGAGATTACATTGAATCTATATATTGTTTGGGGGAGTATTGTCATCTTAACGATATTAAATCTTCCAATCCATGAACACAGGATGTATTTCCATTTATTTAGTTCTTCTTTAATTTCTTTAAACAATATTTTGTAGTTTTCAGTGTACACATCTTTCACTTTTGTTAAATTATTTGTAACTGTTTTATTCTTTTTGATGCTATTGTAAATGGAACTGTGTTCTTAATTTTACTTTCATATTGTTCGTTGCTCACATATAGAAATGCAACTGATTTTTGTATATTAATTATATTAGCTACTTTTAAGAATATATTCTTATTATAATTTCAAGTATATCGGAACCAATTAATAAAGCCAGTTGTAGTCTTTGGGATTCTTTTAAAGATGAGTATATGTATAGCTAACATTTATTGGCACTTAAGTGTCATGCACTAACCTGTGTATGTTACATTGAATTATTCTCATTTAATGCTAACCTCTATCTCCTTTTTCAGTGAGAAATCTTTGCCCATAGTCCTCTTGTTAATAAATAAGTGACAGAACTGGGACTCGAACCCAGATCTCTCATCCCCAAACCTATCTTCTTAACCTCTTGACCATATTGCCTTTGAGGAACAATTCACAATAGTTCTACCCTGGAAGCCAGGGAATAGATTAAGTAACATGGAAATATTTTCTAGGTCTCTAATTCTTGTTTATTATCAGGATTGATCATTTTACTTTGTACACTGGTGATTCTCTCCCTCCTTTGGGGAATTTTAATTTCAGAGAGATCCTTCAGCGAGAACCTGTGAGCCATTATAGAGCCTGGAGGCAGAAGGTTCTCTCAACAGGCAGGAGATGATTGAGTAGCAGTAGAGAAGATCAGGTAGGGTATAGCTTGGAGAGGCATTTTGAAAATAGAATCAAGAAACCAGTTGTATATGGGGAATGAAAAAGAAAAAGGAATGAAAGATGACGGAGGTTTTTTGTTTTTTTTTTAAGATTGGTGTTTGAGCTAACATCTATTGCCAATCTTCTTTCTTCTTCTTCTCCTATTCCCCCTTCTTCCCCTCCCCCTCCTCCTCTCACCCCTAGTACATAGTTGTATATTCTAGTTGTGAGTGCCTCTGGTTGTGCTTTGTGAGACACCACCTCAGCGTGGCTTGATGAGTGGTGCTAGGTCCACGCCCAAGATCCAAACCAGTGAAACCCTGGGCCACTGAAGCGCAGCATGCAAACTTAACCACTTGGCCACAGGGCCAGCTCAGGTTTTAGCTTTAATGATTGAATAAACGATGATGGCATTGGCTGGAAAGCAGATTAGTTAGGTGGGAGAGGATGGTGGATTCATTCAGGCAGTAGAGGGAAGTTGGTGCTGTAAAGGTTGGAATCTTAGAGTATAGTACAGTCAAAAGACAACCTGATTCATATTCTAGTTCATCACTTACTACAAGTTATTTAATTTATATATTCAACAAATATGTTGCTGATTGTGTAATGGTAAATAAAACAGAGTGGTCCCTGTCTTCATGGGACTTATACGCTATTGAAGGACTCAGACATGGTAAACACAAAGTGTATAAAAAGTAATTGTGATATATATTGTGGAGGGAAAGAACAGGATGCTGTGAGAGAGTAATATGAGGTCCTCCTTATCTGGAAAGGGGGTCAGGAAGGAAGTGACTCAAGCACTGTGACGTGCCTGAAGTGTGGTAGGAATCAGCTCGGTTTAAAGTGGGAAAGAAGCCTTCTAGGCAGAAAGAATGATAGACATCTACCTCACAGGATTCTAATGAGGATTAAAGAAATAAATAAACTGAGGATTCCTAGACTGGGCCTGTCACAAGTAGATGCTTTAAAGTGCTTACAATGAGCATGAATACTTTTATAGTCAGAAAACCAGATAAACCTTATTGTTTAAACGTGGTTGCAGATCTTGGAGAGACTGAATTAGCCTTGGAGAGTGAATCTGCTGAAACAAAAGAGGATCTAGGATCATATCCTAGGGAGTGAGCATTGGAGTAAATCAAAGAGGGAAGGTGCAAAAGAGCCTGAGAAGGGATGGTCGGAGAGGCAGTGGAGGACTGGGAAGAGTGTTACAAAAGGTGGAGGGAGAGAAGGCTTTTGAGAAGAAAAGGTGGTTAATCATGCTAGATGCTCCTAAGGCTGTCAAGTGGGATAAAGACTGAAAAGAGGTCATGAGCTTGGCCTTTAGGAGGACATTGGATGACCTTTAAGATCAGTTTTAGGTAGAGCAAGGGAAGAAAAGGGCAGATTGAGGGGCTGGTCTTTTGGCCAAGTGGTTAAAGTTCTGCATGTTCCGATTCAGCAGCCTGGGTTTGCAGGTTCAGATCTGGGCATGGACCTACTCCACTCATCAGCCAGGCTGTGGAGGTACCCCACATACAAAGTCGGGGAAGAGTGGCACAGATGTTAGCTCAGGGATAATCTTCCTCAAGCGAAAAAAAAAAAAAGAGGAAGGTTGGCAACAGATGTTAGCTCAGGGCAAATCTTCCTCACCAAAAGAAAAAGAAGAGGGCAGATGAGAAGCTAAGTCTGAACTGAAGAAGTGAAAGGAGTGTGTATGAACCAGGAGTTCAAGAAGTTTGACAAGAAAGAAAAGCAGAGAGGGGTGATTGCTTACAAGGTGAGTTGGGTGAAAATAGGTGTGCTGCTTAAGGATCTGGTCTGAGAGGAAGTGGCTAGTGGGGTGAGAGTTGTTAAAGATACTGGAGAGAAGGAATAACTGACAGGGCAGCTGGAGGAAGGAATTGATGAAGGAAGCAAAACAGGGTGGGGTCAGGAACACAAGTGGAGAGATGTGTGTTAGAAAGGAAGAGTGACAGGAAAGGGGAAAAATAGCGAAAAGGAGAGTTGGAAGACACCAGGTCTGATGGCCTCTATTTTCTCCATGGAGTAGGAGCCTGGGTCACCTCTGAGAGTGAATGGGGCAGGGGTTGGGTGAGAATGCTTTGGGAGTAGTAATGGTTTAGAATGGTCCCCATAATGAAGAGAAGCCTGCAGGAAAAATGAGTTGCTGAACAACTCTAATGGCCTTGCAAAATTTGGTACAACTAGGAGGGGTGGCGATATGTTTTTTCTCACTTATATAGTATTAATTCACATTTGTATAATACACTTTATAATTTACACAATGCTTTTCCACATACTGTCTTATTCTGTCCTCCAGTAGCACTATGAAACAGACAGATGCCTAGATGCATTATCACACCTTCATTTGTCTTTTCTTTCTCCTTTTTTCTTACAGAGAAAGTAGTCAATCATTGTACAAGTATTTATTATCTACTATGTGCCAGGCACTGTGGATTCAACAGCAAATGAGGTAGACACAGTGCTGCTCTCACCAAAATTAAAGTTTACTTGGGGAAGCAGACAAGTAAACAAGCAATTACAATACAAGTGTGATCAGTATTAAAATGAGGGAAATAGATGGTTTTATGAGACCACATAGTAAGGGTACTGTATCAGCTGGAATTAGGTTCAGTTGCATATAACAGAAAACCCAAGATAACAATGGCTTAAGCACACAAGAGTATATCCTCATGTAAAAAAAGGTTAAATATAGGCATTCTAGGACTGCTATCGTGACTCCATGAAAACGTGAAAAACCAGATTTCCTTTTATTTTTCTCTTCTGTCATCATGAGTGTTAGCTTTTGTTTTCAAGGTTGCCTCCTTGTCCAAGATGGCTACAGGGACTCCAGCTATCATGGCAAAATTCCAGCAGCAGGAAGGAAGAAGGGAAGAAGTGCAAAAGGGTGCATTTCCCAGCTGAGTCAGCAGCTTTTAAGGAGCCTTCTTTGTTGTTTTGCACAACCTTCCTTCTTACATCTCTTTGGTTAGAACATAGTCAAATGGCTACTCCTAGCTAGCTGCAAGGGAGTTTGAGAAATGTAGTTTTTATTCCCGGTAGCTATGTGCTCAGCTTGAAAAAGGGAAATAATCAAGTTGTTTTACTAAGGAAGAAGAGGAGAACAGACTTGGGTAGGCAATTCACAGTCTCTGCCATAGATATCCAAACCCATCTAGGGTGGTTGGTGAACATGTACAGGAAATTAAAATTGTTTACTGGTTCCCCAGTAACGTCATTTTACCGACAAGTGAACTGACACTCAGGAAGGTAGTAAACACTGCTCACACAATGAGTAGCCAGCATAGCAGGAACGAAGTCTTCATACTCCCCAATCCAGCATTCTTTCTCTTGCACCACTGCTTGTCACGTGATTATATGCATTTGGTATTTGTAGTTCAACTAATAGACAAATTTAAGATTTAGAGCTTTACTTCCAAATATTCTGAATATTCTAAATCTAGGTAGTATTGTATGTATTATATTAAAGTCCAGAAAGATTAAGAAGTTAGTGGGATTTAGATGGGTCCACTGAAAAGCTTTTTATAATGGATTTAGTTTAGTTTTTGTTCAGAAACTCATTTGGCTTTTGAGACACAGTCATTTCTCAGTGTTTTGCAAAGTGTTTGCAAATTCTTCCCACCATAGGACCTACCATTATATCATGAGGAGCACTGGTGAAGGCTATTCCTGAACACCATTTATTTTAAAAACAAACCTTTTCCTGGTAAAAACAAATGTTTCTCCATCTTAGCGTTGTGATATATTTCATCTTAGGAAATCCATGATGGAATGAAAGTAGTGTAGTGACAAAGGCTCTGAACTGAGAAGCAGGGGGTGTGTGACTTTGGGCAAGTCACTTCTCCTAGCCATAAAATAAAATAATCACTTTTTTAAAAAATGAGTATGAGAATAAATTAGAGAAAAAAAGGTAAATGCTTAGACTGAGACATTTGGAATAAGCAGGTAATGTTAAACTGTCTTTCAGTCATTAGCTTAATTTTCTTCTCCTTCATTGTCATAACTTGTTTGGGGATTTCCTTCTTTTCCTGACCTTTTTACCTCTGAGGGGAAGATAAATATGCAATGGAATCATTAAGAGCTGAAGAGCAGGAAAGGGCCCAGATGAGGCCTTTGCTAGATAATCAGCCTGTGACTTTCATTGTCTCTTTTTAGTCTGAGTCGTTCAATAACAACCCTCAAGAGGGTGTTTACTTCCTTTTTCCTGGGTATTTTTCCTGAATATGTGATATGCTACTGCAAAGTGAACGTTGTTTCCTTGGCATGCTCTCATATTCCTAACATTCAGGCCCATCATGCCTATTATTACCTGAGAGTGTGTAAATTAGAGGGGAGGATGGAGGAAGAGAGGGGAGGAGAGAGAGAAAGACTTACAAAACTGGCACAGTAAAATTTTATATTTTGCACACCAAACTTTTAACCATAGAGTGTTTAAGACCTAGAGAAGTCACGTAGTCCTGTGGTTTTCAGATTGTTTTCCACAGAACCCAGTGATGTGGCAGGGCCAAGTGGATGGGGCTCCTTGGAGTTAGGAGCATGTACCTTGAACACTGTTGTAAAGATCAAATGAGGTTATGTCACTCCTCTAGCTTAAAACTTTTCTGGACTCCTCTTTGCCTATGGAATAAAGTCCAAGGTCCTTAGCTTAGAATACAAGCCAGGGGCCAGCCCTGTGGCCTATTGGTTGAGTTTGGCACACTTTGCTTCAGCGGCCTGGGTTTGGTTCCCAGATGTGGACCTGCACCTCTGTTTGGTGGCCATGCTGTAGTGGTGACCCACTTGCAAAATAGAGGACGATTGGCACGTGTGTTAGCTCAGGGCAAATCTTCCTCAAGCAAAAAGAGGAGTATTGGCAGTGGATGTTACCTCAAGGACAATCTTCCTCAGCAAAAAGAAAAAAAAATACAAAGCCCTTCATGATCTGCCCACTCTGTGCCCACACGGTTTCTCCTGTTCTTTTCCTCATACTTAACATTCCAATAGTACCAGACTTCTGCTGCTTTCCTGGACTTGGCAGGTTTCACAACTCTCTGCATTTGCTCCTGATGTTTCTTCTACGTAGAATGCTCTTTCTCTCTTTGTCCAGCATTCTTCCTTGTTCCCCTCTCAGTTATCCCCAGACTTAAATAGCTACCCAACCCTATCCCGTTACTCACTGTCCTTTGATTCTGCTCCATTTCTGGTAAAACACCCATATGATCTAGAACAATATGCTTAATGTATTGTATTGTTTGTGTTCTCTGCTTTCCTCACTCTGCACACTCTCCCCGGGCAAGCTCATGGGCTCATGTGGCGTCAGTCAGTAAAAGATCTTCATCTCCTGCCCAGGTCTCTCTCCTGCACCTTCAGCCAGCCCGCTGAAATGGCCACCGCAGAGCTTCCTTAGAGTGACACACAGCGCCTCGGATTCACAACAAAATGCCTCAAGCTAACTAATCCTACCCTCCAGCATGTTCCTCTTCCTTTGTTCTCATCTCAGTGAAAGAAACCCAGTTGCCCCATCCAGAAAGCTGGGCATCATCTTTTCATTCCTCTCTCCTCCACATCCAGTCATTTCACTTTTGGCAGTTCTTTCTCCTGAAATTCCTTGCTACTCCATCCTCTTTTCCACATCTCCGTTGCAACAAGTAGCTGCCCCTTTTTTGCCTAAATTACTTACTAGCATTCCAGGGCCTCTAGAACGTTGCTGTCCAATAGAAATATATGTTATTTTTAATTTTCTAGTAGCCACATTAAAAAAGGTAAAAAGAAACAAATGAAGTTAATTTTCATAATATATTTTATTTAAACCAATATATCCAAAATATAATCAATTCAACATGCAACCAATATTTAAAATTACTTACTTGTTTTTAAACTACTTTATTTAGGTGTGATTAACATCAAGAAAAGCTATATACATATACTGTATATAACTTGATGAGTTTAGAGATAAATATATACTCATGAACCCACAATCTAGCCATAAACATGTCTATCACTTCCAAAAGTTTCCTATTGCCCTCTTTGTTTATGATGATGATGATAATGATGATAAGAACACCTAACATAAGATCTACCCCCTTAGCAAATATTTGAGTGCAACAATACAGTGTTGTTAACTGTAGGCACTGTGTTGTACAGTAGATCTCTAGGTCTCACTCATCTTGCTCAACTGAAACTTTGTACCTCTCCATTTCCCCCTCCCCCAGCCCATGGCAACGACTGTTCTACTCTCTGTTTCTATGAGTTTGACTATTTTAGATAACTCTTATAAGTGATATCATATAGTATTTGTCCTTCTGTATCTGGCTTATTTCACTTAGCTTAATATTCTCTAACTTCATCCATGTTGTCACAAATGGCAGGATTGTCTCCTTTTTTTGAGGCTGAATGATATTCTATTGTTCATATGTACCACATTTTCCAATATAAAAAATTATTAATGAGGTATTTAAATTCTCTTTTTTTAAATATTAAGTCTTCAAAAATCAGTGTGTGTTTTACACTTAGAGCACATCTCAATTTGGATGGCCACATTTCTACCTCTAAATAGGCAACTATAGTTAGTGGCTACTTTATTCAATGTCACAGCTATAAAATAGAGAGCCTGAAGCAAGGATTAAAGTGCTGACATTTTCTTTGGTAGGTTCCAGCCCAGAGCAGTGAGGGTAAAGGAAGAAATGGTGAGGCTAAATGTCGGGTGAAAATGTGATGCAGTGCACTACTGTGCTGTTCACCACTTCACAACTACTGCAAAGACACACAGCAGGTTGTTCATCAGGCATGATTCTCTCCCGTCTTCTCTTCCCCATCGATCAAGCTTCACCCCAGGGGAAGCCAGCTGCTCTGCACCTCCTTCAGTCCTTTGACAGCTGTTGAGAAAGCAGTATGACATTTTACCCACGTCCACAAGTGAAGAGTGATCAGCCTGGGTTAAAGAGCAAGTTAGAAGAGGTTGAGAGCCTCTTAGAGTCAACACTAGATTTGCGTCCAATACAGTGACTGAGCTTTTTGACTCTGTTTTTGTCTCTCTCCAGTACATTGTCTATACTGTACTCAGGTGCTCTGGCTAGACGCAAACCTGGCTTTATCACTTTGCTGTTTCAAAACCTCCGATGACTCCTCCTTGTTTTCAGGATAAGGTCTTGTTCAAAGCTTTACTTGATCTGGCCCCGCCTACGTTTCCAGCCTCCAGTCTCAGCCGTCTCCTGATCTGGCCCCGCCTACGTTTCCAGCCTCCAGTCTCAGCCGTCTCCTGATCTGGCCCCGCCTACGTTTCCAGCCTCCAGTCTCAGCCGTCTCCCTCCCGACTTGAATGATAAATACATTGCTTACCTGTTGCTGGGTAACAAATTACCCCAAACGCAGTGACTTAAAACAACAATAAGCATTTGTTACCTCACAGTCCATGGGTTAGGAATTTGAGACTAACTTAGCTGGGTGGTTCTAGCTTGAGGTCTGCTATGGGATTGTAATCAACATGTCAGCCAGGGCTTTGGTCATCTGAAGGCTTGACAAGGCTTGAGGGATTCACTTTTAAAGGTGGCCACTTGCATGGCTCACAGGTTGACACTGGCTGTTGGCAGAGGCCTTAGTTCCTTTCTATATTGGCATCTTTAGAGGACTGCTGGAGCGTCCTCACAGCATGGTGGCTGACTTCCATCAAAGAAAGTGATTCAAAAGAGAGCAAAGCAGAAGCCACCATGCTTTGTTTTGTTTTGTTTTTTAACACGGCATTGGAAGTCACACACCATCATTTCCATAATATCCTGTTGGTTACAAAAGTCAGCCCTGGTGGTATGGGAGGGAACTACGCAGAAGACAACCATTGAGGGGCCATATTGGAGGCTGGCTACCACTGAATGATGCATCCATAGAATCTCTTTAAGTTCTTTTGACATGCCTTGCCTTGTCTTTGAGCATTCCCACATACTGTTCTTGCTTACCACAAAAGAATTTTCTCTTCTGTTTTTCTTCCCCTTGTTTGCCTTTCTAACTCCTGTTATCCTTCATCAATGGCATCCTTATTGCATGCTGTCAGAGTTCCCTGTCTTTCTCCTGTCATAGCACTTATCACATTTTATCATAGTTGCCTGTTTCCTGGCCTATTTCCCCCATTAGAGTCTGAGTTCCTGAGGGCACAGCATGTCTTTCTGGTTCATTGTTGCATTCCCAGTGCCAAGCCCAATGCTTGGCAACACATTGCAGGTTCTCATTAAATAGTTGTTGGTTGGAAAAATGAAAGAAGGGATAGGCGAATGGATAGATGAATGATTTACCAAACATTTTGTCTCTTCTACTAGACTCTGAACTCCCAGAGAACAGTACTTTGATCTTTTCGTTTTTGTATCTCCAGAGTATAGCATAGTGCCCAGGAGATAATGGGCCTCTAATAAATGTCCCTTTCTCTTTCCCCCCATTCTTTTTAATGGAATAAAGATTTTGAGAGATTCAACATCTCTGTGGGTCTGTCATTAGTGGTAAATCTTATTTACAAAAATTCGTCTCTTGATTATTTCTTATTTCAATTATTGCTGATATTCCCTTATAAATCAATATTGTAATAAGATTTTGGTTTTAAGATTACGGTTTTAATAACTATAGCAGTGTTCATCCAGCCTTAAGTGGGTACTTTGAACATGGAATGTGTTTTGTGAATGGTGAATAAATTTAACATATTGATAAGTGTTTTTTTACTGAGTAACTGTGGTGAAGCTTCAGATTGTATGAGAAGTGAATCGTTTTTCTTAGATCTTGGTTCTATTAACACAAGGAATTACTGACATGTAAATTGAAATAAATTGTTTCTTTTTCTGGATTTGAAATTTAGGAGAAAATTGACCTACTAGTGGGGCATTTGACTGTCTTTCAGTCCAGTTCTCTTCAGCCACCCTGCTAGCTGTGTGGAAAGGCATCAAGTGGAAGGGAGGCTGTCGTCAACAATGTTGGCCCTGCCTCCTCCTCTCAGAATGTGCAGAAGCAGGGGTCATTTACCAAGAACCCATTGAGGTGAAAGCAATAACCTGTGGCTATGTCTTCCTTCCATTCTTTTCATTTCCTTTAAAAATCATTGTCTTATTTTATATTTTTCTTTATTTCTATACTTCATAAGTTAGCTCTGGATTTATTTTTTGCTTTTTCGTTTTCAAATTTCCCATCAGAGTTTCCTTAAGAGGGCTTGGGCTTTGGAATTGAACAGAACTATATTCGATTTCTTACTGGCTGTGTGTCCTTGAACAAGTTACTTTATGTCTCTGAATCCTATTTTTTTGTGTGTAAGATGAGGATAGAAATGACCCCTTCATAGGATTGTCATCAGGCTCAATAAGACATCGTACGTGAAGTGCCTATGTGGTCTCTCGCATGTAAGTAGATGCTCAGTTGAGATTGTCTGATACTGCCCTTCCCTAGGCTGGTTCAACTGGCTTGAAGCAGTGCCTAGCAGTGTGTCATGGTGCTCAGAGTCACCTGGCCCCAGGAATAAGTGACTCATCAGTTCTGACAGAGAGGTAGTTTCCTAGACCATCTGACGAAACTCTAGTCTGCTCTCTTTCTTAACTTCCCAACCAGCCAAAGTAGTGCATTCTGAATGAATTCTGTTTTTCCTGTGTATGTTTTCTTTTCTCTCCTTTTTTGTATTCCCTTTCCCTCTTTTACCTCATTTTCTTCTCTTTCTCTTTGGTGACTGACATTTTTAGACCCCTGCTTACTTCTACTTGCTGGTATCACCAAGACTAGTTCCTCATCCACCCTGTCTGTGCCATAGAATCTGGACTCTGGGAGAAGGACCCTCCTCCTGGGCAGCCTTTGCTCCTAAGACTCAAAGTGGGGTGAGCCACTCAGGGCTTTACTTGGTGCCCTGCCAGGAAATGGTTCTTTGGATGACGTGTCCTTTTTTCTTCATATGATCTTCAGAGAGATCTGTCTGAGAAGGATGTGGTGGGCCCCACAAGTAACTGTCTAGGCTATCCAAATCTCGAGTTGAGTGGCCTGTTAAAACAGGTCAGTGTCAAAAGTGATGAATAGTTTTTGTGGATTTTGAGCAAGTTGCCAATCGATCAGCTACTGTTTAATGAGAGAGAGGCACTATAAGAGGAACAAAAGCCCAGCTGGCTATTCGGGAGCCACCTGCCTTTTCTCTTTACTTCATTTTCTTGCTAATGAAGGAACCAATTGGTTTAGAGCGATCAATGCTGACCTATTAGGATCAGACATTGTTTTGGCATTGCCAAGGCAATTAAATTCAGCAGGGTGAGGATTAGAGAGAGAAAGGCTGTGAAAAAAAGAGAAACAAGAGACTTTTTATTCAGAAACAACCACTCTGATGTTAGAGGTATAAAAAGGATTATTAGTTAAAAAAGAATTAATCAGAACATTTTCTTTCGTGGTGAAATAATCAGAAGATTTGTTGACATTAGTTCTTAGATTTAGGGAGATAGAAAGCTCTGCTTCTCCCATCTGACTTAAGGTACAAACCTTTATTACTGCCCCCTTTCGTTTTTAAAGCTGTGACTCATCCAAAAAGCCTTCTCTATGAGACTGTGTCATGTAGTAGGTACTGTGACCTGTATGTGCTGGGTTTTCCAAAGCAGCTCTGCTTTTAAATAGTCTGGCCCCTCATCATTCCATTAACAGGTGATGCGATTCAGAAATTGTTAATCAGTCCATCACTGAAGACTTGATGGAGAGCGTAGTATATAAAACTCTTACGAAGGGTTCATGAGCTAATCATCTTGGCACACACACTTCTAATTCTTTCAGCCAAGCGTAATGCCTTCCACTTAGATGCTCAGTAAATATTTGAGTAAGCTGACTGACAGACTGACTGAATGAATGAATAAAATGGCAGGTCTTTAAAAACAGGTGGAATTTGAAGGCTTGGTATTCCAGGGTTAGGGAAAGAGCAGGAACAAGCATCTAAAAGCAGCACTGAGTAGAGTAAGTTAGGGAGACCATAGGTCCTTTCTAGAATGGAAGGCATCTACTAAATCAGGAGTTCTCCGACTTTTGGATTTCACCAACCTGTGCAATTTCCAAAAGTAATTTTGCTAAGTCAAAATTTTGACTGTCACTATTGTTCCATAATACCAAACTATAGAGTGGATATAATTTTGTTTAAAAATAGGACAGTTTGGGGCCAGCCCCATGGCCGAGCGGTTAAGTTCACGCGCTCTGCTGTGGCAGCCCAGGGTTTCGCTGGTTCAGATTCTGGGCACGGCCATGGCACTGCTCACCAGGCCATGTTGAGGCAGCATCCCACATGCCACAACTAGAGGGACTCACAACTAAAATATACAACTATGTACTGGGGGGAATTTGGGGAGATAAAAAGCAATAAAAAAAAAAAAAGAAGAAGAAGAAGATTGGCAACAGTTGTTAGCTCAGGTGCCAATCTTAAAAAAAAAAGTTTAAAAATAGGGCAGTTCTTTAAATTGCTTATCTTTTGCTATGTTTTACAAGTTCTATATCATTCTTTCTGTTCTGTACTAAAGAGAGCTGTGCACACAGACACAGGCCATGGCCTCTAATGTCTTCATCCTTGCAGAGTGCCTCCCTCAGAGTTGTCACTAAGGTTGCCTTTCATGGACTGCTGATGGTGTGCCCAGGAAGTGACTGGAGCTTTGCAGCCGCCACCTCATTGTAAGAAAAGTGGAGCCATGCATCAGCTTACGCACTGGTGACAGTGAAGGTGGTTCCCTACGTGTTCCTCAGAGTTGTATAACATCCTTGATTTGGAGGTGGTGTCTAGATGTCTGCATCTGGTTGATCTTTGCTTCCTCCACTGGATTCCCATGCTTTGGGGCTTGAGTTATGTGTCGTCTATGGGTGTTCCTTTTTTCTTGCCCATGAAGAGCTAACTGTCTTGAATGGGGGCTACGATTTTTACTTCAGAATGCTCTCTGGGGTTTTCATTGGATAACTGCTCCTGTAATTGCCAGAGAACTTTATACCAGTGGTCTCACACCTTTTTAAATCATGGACATCATTTGTAAAGAAAATTTTGCATGTGAAAAGATGATGAACATCATTAGTCATTGAGAAAATGCAAATCAAAACTACAGTGAGACACTGCTTCATGCCCAGTAGATTACTGGAATCAAAAAGTCTGATAACAACAAGTGTTGGCAAGGTTGTAGAGAAACTGGAACCCTTGTAAACTGTTGGCAGCAATGTAAAAATGGTACAGCCACTTTTAAAACAGTCTGACAGCTCCTCAAAAAGTTAAATATGGAGTTATCATGTGACCCAGCAATTCCACTTTTAGATATATACCCAAGGGAAATGAAAATATATGTCTATGTGAAAACTTGAACATGAATGTTCATAGCAGCATTATTCACAATAGCCAAAAGGTGGAAAAAACCCAAATGTCCATCAAAAGGTGAATGGATAAAATGTGATATAGCTACATATGGAATATTATGCAACCATTAAAAGTAATGAAGTTCTGATATATGCTACAACATGGATAAACCTTGATAACATTATGCTAAGTGAAAGAAGCCAGTCACAGAAGATCACACGTCATATTCTTCCATTTATATGAAATGTCCAGAATAGGCAAATCTATCGAGACAGAAAGTAGATTAGTGGCTGCTTAAGGGCTGGGGAGTGGGGGACTAGTGAAGTTGATAGCTAAAAGGTACAGGATTGCTTTCTGAGGTGCTGAAAATGTTCTCAAGTTGATTGTGATGATGGTTGTACACCTCTGTGGATATTCGATGAGCCATTGAATTGTATACTTTAAATGGTGAATTACATCTTACTAAAGCTGTTACAACAAAGATTTTCAAGTGGGCATCCCTGGTATAAGTATATTTATTCATCTGCAAATTATATACATGTATATGTAATATACTATATATAGTATCTATATATATATTACATTGTAAAACATACAAAAACAAACATTTTAAAAGTGTACAGTAAAGGTAATGGTGATTTAAATTCTAATATTTTCTTTTTGTAACTAATGAATCAGAATCTTACAATCTCCTGGAGTGCATGCACCCCACTTTGGAAACTGGTCTTTTTGACCACACGATAGAGATCGATGTGTGTGAGGCAAACCTATGTAGTAAGGCTCCATTTCCCAAGTCCAAAGAGCCTGATAACGGTCATACTGTGGAAGTCTCTGGCGTCTCTACGTCTCAGGGAGAACGAGAACCTTCTGTATTCTTATAGCCCAGCCCACTCAGATACATGATGACACCAGCAGAGAGGTATTTCCAATCACTACATTGTACCATCAGAAAGAACTTTGAGTGGCATGTGATGACAATCAATGATGGCCCTATAACCTCATATTTCATAATTACTACTAGAATATATTCGATATATATGTAGGACTCTACAGAGAGAGAAAGGAAAAATCCTATTCCCAACGGAATGACATAAAGCTGTATTTTTATTAAGAGCTTTGACTGACAGTATAAATCATAAATCACCAACATGAAGCTTGAGGCACCAGAAGCTAGAGAGAAAACATAACCTGTAAAATATACCATTCTGGCATAGTTTAATATTCACAGTGCCCAGTATTTTAAAGCTATCGTATACTAAATTAAGGCATCTAATTTTTTTAATTCAATATTTTCTTTTTTCAGGTGAATTAATCTTCCTGATCCTTTGTGCCGTTTCTTTATTATATCGTAACAATACTCAATTTGGGTATTTCCATATTTGAGTGAGTGGTTCTTGAAAAAGGTGGTGAATAGTTACTGTATATTTTTCATTAAATCTTTATAAACTATAAAGTCACTCTAAAGGACAGTCAGTTGTGAATGACTGTGAACACTCAATGTCTAGCACAGGGCTGTAAGTGTAGGGCCAGTGTTTAATATATGTTTATTGATGGTGATATTGATGGTGAAGGGTTAAAGGAGAGGAGAGTATTTTGAAATTTCCTGGCTCTGTTTGAAATGTACAAAGAACATGATATTGCATTTGCTTGTTTTTTGGTGCAGTAATGTATCATTAACAATTTATTGTGGTGTATCAAACCATGAAACAGACCACGTCTTGAGCATATTTCTCTGGCAGACAAAGGTGCAGATTTTATGTATCAAGTCAAAGGAAATGAAACTTTCCTAGCAAGGGTAAGCAGAAAGAAATTTGGCTCTAGATATAATATATATCTTTAAAATGTGGTGAAAATCAGTTAAAAAGATTTTTTATTAAAGCCTCACCTCTATTAATTAATCTCTATACTATAAATTATCACAGATTTCCTGCCAAAGACAGTTAAAAGATCAAGCGGTGAGTTTTGTACATTACATAGTTCTAAAAATAAATTATTATTGTACTATTCTGATTTTTCCCCTATGTTTAAAAATCTTTTTGTTAGTATAAAACCTGTGGTGTAACACAACCCAGATGTCATTCTTGAGAAAGGATGAGACAATGCGTCATAAAACACAATTTATGCAATCCCTTTAAAAATGTAGCTTTTATGATGACATTTTAATATTTCAGAAGTCATGAAGGTTTAATTTTAACTTCCAATTTAGATGATTCTTGGGTTTTGGGTATTAGTATTTATTAGAAACAGAGTCATTTCAAGGGTAAAGTTGAGAAACAGAATAGATGTTTTTATACATAAACAAAAAACTACTGGCCAAACGATTGATGGGGACTGCCGTTTTCAACACACTTCATTTGAAAAGGACCATATTGAATCTCTAAACACACTAAATTCAGTTGGTATTTTCCCTCTTAGTCAATAGGAACTCTAGCAATACAGTGCAGAGAAAGGAAAAAACTAATACACCATGTGTAGAAAATACACAAATAGCTCACTATGCCAAAGCAGCTTTGTTCCGTTTTCCTCAGTGAGAAACATAAAGCTGTAAAACAAATCATTATAAAAGTCTAAGTAGACCGTAATCCTAACAGCTAATATAGGTACTAAGTTATACCATCTTCATTTTTTCTTTTCTTAAAAAGCAAAACAAAACAACCCCTAATGTTGGAGAGCTGATGCTGCTGTCATTGTACAAGTCACATAGGAGAGGCCCCTCTCCTAGTTACCAACAACACGATCTGGCTCCAGCCAATTAAACTGTGAACCATAAAGCTGTTTCACTAAAGCAGACTTTTTTGTCGGGGCAGTTATACTAGAAGCGTTTTCTTGGCACAAAGTGCACATCTGAACATTTAAATCCAAATATGCTAACAGATGTCTCTTGAGCAAGAGCATCATAAAACCACATTTCACTTGAGTGAGGAAAATACTTTTTCCATCATTTCATATTTTTCACTTGGAGATTGCATTTCACTGTAGACGATATAGCCGTATGGACTGTGATTAGAAAGGGTATCTGAGAAGGTAGAATTGGTTCATCCTATCAGTGTGAGGTGAGCACACGCATTTCAAATCAGAGTGATGCTCCCTGCTTCTGAGAACATGGAATGCTAATGAAACAGACCATTATTTTTCTCTCCTGGTTTTCAGGCCTCTTCGCCACAAATGTCTGACACACTGAATTCGCTCTTCTCCTTTATGATTTTGCATGAATGTATTTGGCATCTGGGCAAGTCCTTGTCCCAAGAATTTAGTGGAATAGCTTATCTATTTGGCTGATTTCTCCTCTGGGTACAGGTGGAACTGAGTGAATGATGCACTTTTAGAAGGTTTCTCCTAAATCCATATGTTATATCTTGTGGCCGTTACTCATGATCTCTGTCATACTGACCAGATACCGACTGCTGAATAACGCATATTAGAGACTTGATCCCTTCATTTGGCTTTTGTCTTATAATTCTAGATTTAATGTAATGTCTCCCTACGGCAAACAAATATGTAAAGATTTTCATTCAGAAGCATAATAGTAGCTGAAAGAGAAATGTGATTTGGTTATCTAATTTGAAGTTCCTAATGAGGTGAATGTCCAAGAGAAAATTTTTAAATGCTTCACTGTTCCATCTGTCTTCAAGTGCCTTTCTTACTATGCAATATAGAATGCCGCTGTACAGGTACTGTGGATACAGAGTTTGGCTAAATGGGAAATTGAGACCAGAAACATCACCAACATGGAGTGGACTTTTGGCAAATAAGAATAAATCTGAAAATGTTTCCAAAATATAATATCATTATAATTTTAGTACATTTTTAGTAGTCAGAATTTTAAAATTTGACCTATTAATGTAGGAACCAGAAATCTCAGCACTGTCACTTGTTAAATTGATCTTGTAAACAGTATATTGGGTGAAAATAGACACTTTCAACCAAAGTCTGAGAAGGATCAAGCTATTGGGGGGGCAACTCATTTTTCTCTAATTCTGTATTCTTCCTTCTTTTGATATTTATTACATTTAAATTGAAGATAATTTATCATAGATGTTACTATATGTTATGATATGTTATTTTGGAATCTTTCCTCTTATGAAATTTTTTTTTTTTTTTTTTTTTTGGTAAGGAAGATTGGCCCTGAGCTAATATCTGTTGCCAATCTTCCACTTTTTGTTTGAGGAAGATTGTCACTGGACTAACATCTGTGCCAATCTTCCTCTATTTTGCGTGGGATGCCACCACAGCATGGCTTGACAAGTGGCACTATGTCCGCACTTGGGATCTGAACCTGTGAACCCCAGGTCACCAAAGCTGAGTTCAGGAACCTAACCACTATGCCACCAGGCCAGCCCCCCTCTTATGAAATTTTGAGTTGGCAAAATTGACATCTACGTTAAATTCATCCTTACATGACATGACGATTTCTCGAACTTGAAACTCATATCCTATGTGGAATAAAGTTGCTAAAATGAAATAGAGGTTTTTTGCTTAAGCTTATGAATAATAGTTTACAAAATAATATTATAACATTTAAAATTATGATATTATTTAATCTCTAATAGTTGGCCTGGTGTTTTTCAAAATTGTATAGGAATATTTTGGTTCAAAAAGCATATAATGTTCTTCCTCAAAGTATCTAGCAAATCTGCTATTTCTTAATATGTGCAATATTAATCTATCTCTTCACTTATTTGACCATTCTGGTTTTTTTTTTTTTAAAATATTGGCACCTGAGCTAACAACTGTTGCAATCTTCTTTTTTTCTTCGTTTTCTTCTCCCCATAGCCCCCCAGTACCTAGTTGTCTATTCTAGTTGTGAGTGCCTCTGGTTGTGTTGTGTGGGACGTCGCCTCAATATGGCTTGATGAGCGGTGCCGTGTCCACACCTGGGATCTGAACCGACGAAACCCCGGGCTGCCGAAGCAGAGCACATGAACTTAACTACTCAGCCACGGGGCCGGCCCCCATTCTGGTTTTTAGTAATTAACTTTGTACATAAAATTAATAATTTTCATACAATAATCATTATCTTTGTAGTGTTTTACTCTTGCAATAATAAACATGAATTCAAACAGCTGAGTAAGATTTCAAAATCAAAAGTACAGAAGGAGTTTTTCACACTTAGTTGTGTCTAGCATGCTTACCTTTATTTGAAAGTAAATAATCAATATTAACTATAAATCCAAATGGCATACCTTGTTCATGTTACTTTGGCGGTTATGTTAGATTTTACAGCATCCTACATGTCACGTGGTCATTGGTCGTGAATATATTCAGACACCAGACAATGACACCAAAGCACACCTTAGTTTAACCCTTCCAAAGGCTCAAGTTGAAGCCAAATAGCTTCAGATAGCTGAAGTCAAAGCTAAAAGAATCCTGAGCATTTAGGTTTGATGTGGAGCAAGTGTATTTTTGTCAGTATATTCCATGACAAAATTCCCTGTGAAGCCTGGCGGTCTTCTATACTAGGAATGTTTTTCTATTGAATTGGCCACCATATTCAAGCATCATCTTCTTGTGACATTTGAAGTCATTCAGGAGTTATCAAATATACCCCAACCACCTATTTTCCAATCTTCTGTGGCCTGAAAACACTGTTATTTTCCTTATCAATTATGTGACTGTCAAGAAACATTAGTTGTGAAGACTTTCTATTATGTATCTTATGGAGGTGGGTTATTCCAGTTTGTAAATGCGAACTGCTCTAACTTCTGGATGAGTTAAGCAGGCCTTTGCGGGTAGGATGCATTTTGCAAATCCAAAAGAACCATTTGCCAAAGGCCTAGGCTCAGAAGAAAGATAAAAAGGAATTTATAACTGACAGCAATCTTTGTCTTTTTTAATACCATTTTATTGAATTCTTCATAAGGTGAAAACTGCTCAGTGAATCTAAAGATATACAAATTAGGCCTGGAAAATCAAGCACATTTGATGTTATAGCAGAGAAGCAGTAAAACTTTATATAATGCAGTGTGCTTTATTTTTATATAGCCTAATTCACAGTATCACAAGACAGTTTACAGAAAGAATCAATTGTAAGCTTAAAAGAAAAAGGAAACTTTTAAGGTGAGATTTAAGAATAGAATATACTCTAATTTTGCACTTATCTTGCAACTGAGTCAGAGTCACTGTGCCTTATGTGCTGCCATTAAAATTAGGCTCAAGATGGGGCCAGCCCTGTGGCTGAGTAGTTGGGTTCCTGCACTCTGCTTTGGCAGCCTGGGGTTCCCCAGTTTGGATCCTGGGCATGGAGCTACACACCCTCGTCAAGTCATGCTGTGGAAGCATCCCACATAGAAGAACTAGAATGACAACTATATGCTGGGGCTTTGGGGAGAAAAAAAAAAAAGAGGAAGATTGGCAACAGATGTTAACTCAGGGCCAATCTTAAAAAAAAAAAATTGGCTCAAGTGGGGCTGCCCAGTGGCATAGTGGTTAAAGTCACATACTCCACTTTGAGGGTCCAGGGTTTGCAGGTTTGGATCCTGGGTGTGGACCTACACACTGCTCATTAAGCTGTGCTGTGGTGGTGTCTCACCTTCGAAAAGTAGAGGAAGATTGGTGATGTTAGCTCAGAGACAATCTTCCTCAAGTGAAAAGAGGAAGATTGGCAACAGATGTTAGTTCAGGGCCAATCTTCCTCACAAAAAAAAAAAAAAAAAAAAAGCTTAAGGTTTTCCCACTGAGCCCTATCATGCCAGCCTGCCAAAGAGGGGGGATACTGTATGACTAAGGAGGGGTGCCATGTTCCCATGCAGCTCTCCAGTCATCCAATACAAAAGGCACTGTCTCTGCTACAGCCTACTTGGTCATCTTTGGATTTGGGCAAAATTCCTCCCAAAGTCCATGCCCATATTTATCTTCTCAATTATAAACCCAGGCCTTCATCTGGACACCAACATTTTTGCCATTGTTTCCATTGTACCTTCTGATTTTATTCCAGTCCTTCTACTATCATTAATTGAATGTTATGTGTGCACAGATGCGTATGTGTGTGAATTTTTTTCTGGCCAAACATTTGTAAAATTGATTCTTGAAAAAATTTTTTTGAAATATTTTTAAACTAAGACTATCCCTTTAAATGTTTCTTAAAAACATTATTATCTGGACTTTAAAATTTTTGTGAAATATAGCATACATACAAAAGGGTGCATATATCGTGTATGTACAGTTGAAATAATTTTAATAAAATGATATATTACTCATCACAAGATTAGGAGATCAAACACCAGTACTTTTGGCATCTTTACAATATTGGGTCTTCTTATCCATGAACATGGTATCTCTCTCCATTTATTTTGGTCTTTTTTACTGTCATTCAATGAGATGTTATAATTTTCTCCACATCTTGCATATCTTTTGTTAGATTTATTCCTAGTTGTAACATATTTTTGTGGCTACTGGATACAGTATCTTTTAATTCAATATATTCTGCATGTTTATTACAAAATGTGTAGAAATGCAACTGACTTTTGGATTTTAATCTTGTGTCTGGCAACCTTGCTAAACTCTCTTATTTATCATAATTATTTATAGATTCTTTAGGTTTTTTTTACATGGTTAATAATTTTGTCTGTTTGGGTTTTTTTCCCCTTTCTTTCTCTTACTCTGATCATAGGCTCTCAGGAAAATACTGAAGAGAAGGAACGATGGGGGTGATCTTTCTCATGTTTGTGGTTTTTAAATATTAAAGAGAATGCTTCTGTTTTACCATTAAAAAAGACATTTGCTAATAGAATTTCATGCCTTTTTCAGGTTAAGGAAATTGCCTTATATTTGTGGTTTGCTAAGAGTTTTTAAAAGTTTTGAATAGTGGTTGAATTTTATCAAATGCTTTTTCTGAAAATGTTGAAATGATCATATGGTTTTTCTCATTTAGAGTTAATAAAATGAATTATATTGTAAGATATTCTAATGTTGGACGTACCTGGCATTCCTGGTAAACCTAATTTGGTTGTGATGAATTACCTTTTCATACATCGTTGGATTTGGTTAGCCAAATTCTGTTTAGTTTTGCATTTGTATTTATGAGTCAGGTCAACTAGAATGTTCTTGTACTTTCTTTGGCTGATTTGGTTTTCAAGTTTTATCAGCCTCATAAAGTGTGTTGTGGAGTATTGCTTCTTTTTCTTTCTGCTGAACGAATTTTTATAATATTAAAATTGTCTGTTTCTTCAATGTCTGGTAGAACTCACCTGTATAACCTTCTGGGCCTTGTGGGAAGACTATTAGCTATTAAGTAAATATCTTAATGTTTGTAAGGCCATTTTGGTTTTCTGTTTTTTGTTGAGTCACTTTTAGTAATTCATATTTTTCTAGCAATTTGTCTATTTCAACTAGATTTTCAAATTTATTGACTTAAAGTTGTTCATAATTTCTTATCTTTTAAATCTCTATAGCATATGTAATTATGTTCTCTTTCTAATGCCTAACATTGTTTGTCCCTTTTCTCTGTTATTCTTGATCTGTCTTGTTGGAATTTTGCTAATTAACCTTTTCAAAGAACCAACTTTGGTTTTTTGATTCTCCGAATTGTATCATTGTTTTCTGTTTCAGTATTTTCTGCTCTTATCCTTATTATTTCTTCTTTCTACTTTCTACTCTGTTGTTTTTCTAACAACGATTTAACAGTAATAACAACAAATTGATTGAACATCTAATTCAGTAATTTTCAGTCTTTCTTATTCCCTGATTATAAGCATTTTAGACTATAGATTTCCCACCAACGACCACATTAGCTAGAGCTTAAAGTTTTAAAGTCTTTCTCTAGTAAGGCCAATGCCTGGGCTTCCTCTTGGACAGTTCCTATCAATTTCTTTTTTTTTCTGTGAATAGACCATACTTTCTTGTTTCTTTGCATATCTTGTAATTTTTTTCTTGAAAACTGTGCATTCTGAATATTATAAGTGTGACAACTCAGAAAATCAGATTCTCCCTGCTTCCTAGGATTTGTTGTTGCTGCTTGTTAGGGGTTTTTGTTTGCTGGTTAGTGACTTTTTAAAACTATTTTTTAAAAAAATGTGTTTTTTTGTTATGTGTGGCCATTGAAGTCTGTGTTCTGTTTTGTTGGTGGTCAGCTAGTGGGTTTTTTTTTCCAGTTTGATTGAGATAATTGACATACATCACTTGATAAGTTTAAGGTGTACAGCGTTATGCTTTGACTTATATATTTTGCAAAATGATTACTGCAATAAGTTTGGTTAGTATCCTTCATATCATATAGATAGAATAAAAAGAACAAGCAAAAAAAAAGTTTTTTTCCTTGTAATGAAAACTCTTTGGATTTACTCAACTTTCATGTATATCATACATCAGTGTTGACTATGGTCACTGTGTTGTACGTTACATCCTTAGTATTTATCTTATAACTGGAAGTTTGCACTTGTTGACCACCTTCCTCCAATTCCCCCTCCTCCCACCCCCATCTCTGGTAACCACAAATCTGATCTTTTCTTTTTTTTTAAGATTCCATGACATAAGGGAGATCATACAGTATTTGTCTTTCCCTGTCTGACTTACTTCACGTAGCATACATGTCCTCAAAGTCCATCCATGTTGTTGCAAATGGCCCATTTTCCTCATTTTTTATGGCTGAATAACATTCCACTGTGTATATGTGTACCACAACTTCTTTATCCATTCATCAGGCAATGGACGCTTAGGTTGTTTACCTGTCTTGGCTGTTGTAAATAATGCTGCTATCAACATGGGGGTGAAGATATCTTTTCAAGTTTGTGTTTTCATTTCCTTTGGATATATTCCCAGAAGTGGAATTGCTAGATCATATGGTTGCTCTAGTTTTAATTTTTTGAGGAATCTTCACTGTTTTCCATAGTGGCTCTGCCAGTCTACAATCCCACCAACAGTACACAAGGATTCCCTTTTCTCCACATCCTCACCAGCATTTGTTATGTCTTGTCTTTTTCATGATGAGGTGGTATCTCATTGTGACTTTGATTTGCATCTCCCTAATGAGCAGTGAAGTTGAGCTCAGCTAGTGTTTTGACAGTTTCTTTAAGCACTTAGAGTCAAAAAAAGGAAAGAAACCTCTCCCAGATTGGCTCTGGGTTGAGGCAGTGTGTCATCACTTAGCCAAGCTGTTTACAACCTTACCTTAGCCCTTACTTCCTGTTTGTGCAGAGGTGAAAGCTTAGGGGCGTCTCAGATCATTCTGACCCTGCACCCAGCCCTTGGAATGACCGTTGCCTTCTCTGCTCCCCCGTATATGCAAGAGCTATTAAAAGTCCTCCATGTATCTCCTTTTCTAACGTCTTCCTTCTCAGGCTTCTCAGTCTATCATTTGTCCCACCTGTTCTCCCTTACTACAGGCTGCTGTGGCCAATAATTGTGCCTTTAAAGGCTTTTGGTAAAAGCCATTCGAGAAGGCCCCTAAGCCCTGGTAAGTTCCAAGTTGGGCAAAAGAAAGGCGTTTGCACCAGTCATTAAGGGCACTACCAGGTAGGTTGCAACCCACAGCCACAGTTCTTCAGGAACAAAGTCCATATTGCTCCCTCTGGCACTAGAGACCTGCACGAGGAGTGTGGGCTGCCGTCCTCGTGGCTGCTGCCAGTCCGAGGTGTGAGGGATGGTAAGTGGGCAATCTAAAACATCACTTTCCTACTGCAGCTTCTTTTCTTCACCATGCCTTCTCGTGGTGGTTGTCAGTTTTTGACTAGATTTCAGAGTTCTGCAAAAGTTGATTCTGACAGTTTTTGCCACCTCATTAGTTGATTTTGTGAAGAAATGGAGCCCTGGAGTTTCTTGCACCACCATTTTTAGTGCTGTTACACCACAAGTTTTAGTAAGTGTTATTTTCATTATTGTTCTTATCCAAGTATTTTCTAATTTCCATTACTTATCTTTTCTTTGACCCATGGATTATTTGTATATTTAGGTTACAAATGTATGTGACTTTTTAGTTATTTTTAGGAGGGATCTGTGTGTGGGTGAGTGTGAACTGTATTCCAGGTACTTGATTGTGGTCAGAGAATGTGATCTATGTGATAATGATCCTTTAAAATTTGTTGAGGCTTCCCTAGAATGTAGTCTTTTTTTTTTCTTTTGTAAATAAATATCTTTTGTGTGCTTGAAAAGAATGTGTATTTTTCAGTTATTGGGAACAGTATTCTCTTTATGTCCATGTTATTCTAATTGTGTTGCTAAAATATTTCATATTTTTTCTGACTGGTTGATGTATCAATTACTGTGAGAGAGCTGTTAAAATCTTCCAGTGACAGTGGATTTGTTAGTTTCTCATAGTTGTTGCTTGTTGCTTCATGTATTTTGAATCTATGTTATTAGATACATACACATTTAGAATTGTTAAATATTTCTGGTAAAATGAAACTTTTATCAGTATGTAGTTACTCTCTTTCTTGAGTAATGCTTTTCACTTTCATGTTTATTTTGTCTGATATTATTTTAACTTTTGCATGTACACTTGATGCATCTTTTTCCATTCCTTTAGTTTCAGGCTTCCTTTGGGCTGATGTTTTGTGTTTCTTCTAAACAACATATCATTGGATTTAAATTTTTGTTTGTTTGTTTGGCCATCTTGTCTTTTAAACTATAGAATTTAGTCCATGTACATTGATTGTGATTCCTAGTACTTTCAATCTATTTCTACCATATCATTTTTGCTTTCTGTTTGTCCGGTTTTTTTCTTCTAAATTTCTTCTTTATCCTTTCTTGCCTTCTCTTATGTTAAGTTCTGTTGTTATTGTTATTTCTTCATTCTGTTTTTCCCCCCTCCACTAGTTTGGAAATTACACAGTCCATTTCCATTTTAGTAGTTACATTAGATTTTGGGAATTTTAACATGCATTTTTAATTTACTAGCCTAAAATAAATCTGTATCTCTACTTTTCCTCTTAGAATCTGTAAGGACCTTAGAATACCTTTATTTCCCATCATCTCTGATCTGACCTATATACTGTTCTTTTCCAGAATTTTATATGCGCTTTGATTTTTTAATCCCACAAATGTGACATATTATTATTTTTTTACCTCGTCTTTATGTGTTTAGCATTATCCACAAATAGTTTATATTCTTGGATACCTTTCAGTAGTTTTGAGAAGGATTTATGGGAAGTAACTTTATGAGAGCCTACATGTCTGAAAATGTCTTTATTCTTCCCTCACACTTGCTTGACAGTTCAGCTACCTGTAGAATTCTAGGTTGGAAATTGTTTTCCTTCCAAAATCTAAAGGCATTTCCCTGTTGCTTTGTAGCCTCAGTATTCTTTTGTTTTTAAATTTTATTTATTTATTTATTTAATTGCAGTAATGTTGGATTATAACATTATATAGCTTTAGGATATACCTCATAATATATCTCTAGTTCTGTGTAGATTACATCGTGTTCACCACCTAAAAACTAATTATAGTCCATCCCCTCACATGTGAGCCTGACCACCCCTTTTGCCCTCCCCTCTTCCCCTATGGTAACCACCAATCCAATCTCCGTTGCTATGGGTTTGTTTGTCGTTTGTTGTTGTTTTTATCTTCTACTTATGAGTGAGATCATAAGGTGTTTGACTTTCTCTCTCTGACTTATTTCACTCAGGATGATACCCTCAAGGTCCATCAATGTTGTCACAAATGGCTGGATTTCATCGTTTTTTATGGCTGAGTAGTATTCCATTGTGTATAAATACCACATCATCTTTATCCATTCATCCCTTGATGGGCACCTAGGTTGCTTCCAAGTCTTGGCTATTGTGTACAGTGCTGCAATGAACATAGGGGTACATGTATCTTTATGCCTTTGCGTTTTCCAGTTCTTTGGATAAATTCCCAGCAGTGGAATAGCTGGATCATATGGTAGATCTATTCTTAATTTTCTGAGGATACTCCATACTGTTTTCCATAGTGGCTGTACCAGTTTGCACTCCCACCAGCAGTGTACAACGGTTCCTTTCTCTCCACACCCTCTCCAACATTTGTTGTTTCCTGTCTTGGTAATTATAGCCATTCTGACAGGAGTGAGGTGATACCTCGTTGTAGTTTTGATTTGCATTGCCTCAGTGTTCTTGAGAAATCTGAAGCTTTTCTGATACCTGGTCTTTTATAGGTGACCTGTTATTTTTTGTTCTTTTTTTCTCTCTCTCTCCGGAAGTTTCTGTATCTTTCTCTTTATTGTTAACATTCCAAAATTTCACAGTGACGTGCTTAGGCTAGTTCCATTTTTGTCATTCTTCTTAGCCCTTTAAATATGAAAACCAACATTGCTCAATTCGGCAGATTTTCTCCTATCTGTTTTCTCTGATGTCTCTTTCTGAAATTTCTCTTATTTGAATGTTGGCCTTCCTGGGCTAGTCTTCCAATTTTTTTTTTTATCTTTTCTCTCCTATTTACTTTTTTTGTTTTTGTCTTTCAGCTATACATTCTGGGATGTTTCCTCTTTTTAACTTTCTGACATTTATTTTGATTTTTTAAATTTCTGCTATCCTGTTTTTAATTTTTAAGAACTCAGTTTTACTCTTAAATAATCTTAAATTTTTCTCTAGAGTTTCTATTTCCTCCAAACTGTTTCTTTCCTATTTATTTATTTGTTTTTTGCCTGTCTCTTCTGTTTTAGAGGTTTTCCTCATATGTTCTCTTAAGCAGACCTTGATTTCCCTCTTTTATTAACAACAGAAGATTAAAAACTGATGGGAAGCTGTGCATATGTCTTAGAGCTTCATTGTAGGGCAGTGGTTTTAACCATGGCTGAACGCTAGACTCACCTGAGAAGCTTTTAAAAATCCCAACTCCCAGCACCTTCCCCCCAAGCTAATTAAATCAGACTCTTTGGAGCGGAACCAGAATCGCTAGCTTTTAAAGCTTCCCAGGTGCTACCAATAAGCAGCCAATTTTTGGGAACCATTGGTGAGCTATTTGTTATGGAGTCCCAGGTGTTTTAAAGGATTTCAGAAGGATTGACCACTCAGTGCATGCTTATTTTCCTCGTGGCTCTTTTATATTCTTCCACGCCTTCCATTGTTGTTCAGAAGTCAGCTGTAAGTTTTATGGTCTAATAAGCCTGTGCACATAATTTTTTTTCTCTGCTTTCCAGTTATACATTTTGGTTTTGATGTTCTTCAGTTTCACTACTGCATTTAGGTATGGATTTCTCTTTATCCTGCTTGGGGTTCTTTGGGATTTCTTTATCTGAGGATTGGTGTCTTTCAGTTGTCTGGAAAATGCTCATCTAATACCTCATTTAATATTGCCTCTTATTCTTTATATCTGTTCTTTCTAGAATCTTGATTAGATTAGATGTATGTTAGGTTTCCTCGCTCTGTTCTTCGTATTTCTTCATTTCTTTTATATTTTTCATTTCTTTGTGTCTCTATACAGCATGCTGTGTAATTTCTTTAGCTCTATATTTTATTTTATTAATTCTCTACATCTGTCCTTCGTTTTCTGGTTAACTCATTCATTAGATTTCACTTTAAATTATATATTTTTATTTCTCTAAGTATTGTGTGGCTTTTCTTAAATATGCTTTGTCAACTTTGATAGTTTCGTGTTGCATTATCCTACTTGGTCTCCTCTTTCTTTAGATATATTAAGCATGTTCATTTATGTTCTGTATCTGATGATTCTAGTATCTACAGAATTTGCTAGTCTGATTACGGGGGGTTATTTCTGCTGACTCACTCACTGAGGCTTCTTTCCTACTGTTTTTAGTGATTCTTTTTATCGTGAGCTCCTATTCCTTGGAATTTTTTTGTGGGAATTATTTGAGACCTGGATGTAAGTGTGTTCTTCCATGAATAACTTGGTCAGCTTCTCTCTGGAGCCTAAGGACAGGTTACCAAGGAAAGATCATTTAAAACTTAATTTTTAATATCAGGTTTTTCAGGCCATCCTAGTAGTATGGATTCTGGCCTGAAACCTGAATGAGACTGAACTTGTGCTTAGGAATTTTCAAATGAATTTTTTTCCTTTTCATATATATATTTTAGATATGTAAATATATATTTATTTATTGTTCCACTAAGAGTCAAGCTCCAGTTAAACAAGGCTGTCTCCTATTACAAGACAAATTTCTTTCTTTTCTGCTTTCTTCCTTCTTCCCTTCACTCCTTCGCTCCCTCCTTCCTTCTCCACTAACAGTGTTGTCCTTCACAAGTCTGGGCTCTGTTCAGGGTCTCTGGTTCAGCATCTCACCAGGCTTTGTCTCCTTCCCCTATGTGTACACGTGGCCTATGAAAATCCAGGGTGCTAGCAGGGATCAGCAAATGACCTCAGGGGAGGGTGATCATATATCTTGCTGTGACTGGAGAAGTATGAGTTTTTTACAGCTTAATTATTTATACCCAGAAATGTCCTGGTTTGTGCAATAAATTATATGGTCATAGTACCACAGGGCAAATACCACCTCTAAGACGTGTTCATCCCTGGGGAATGGTTCTTTTTCAAAGATTCTTGCCTCTAGTAATTTCCTATACTTTACTGCCAGTTTAACCATACTTTTGAAAGAATTAAAAGATATGTTTTGCCCATTATTTTTAGATATTCCTCATGAAGAGGAGTTTCTCTACACACATAATCAGCTATGTTGCTAGAAATGGAAGTCCTCCCTGTGTCTTTTTTTCTGGTGAGGAAGATTGGCCCTGAGCTAACGTCTGTTGCCAGTCTTCCTCTGTTTTGTATGTGGGATGCTGCCAAAGCATGGCTTGATGAGCAGTTTGTAGGTCCCTGCCCAGGATCCAAACCCGCGAACCCTGGGCTGCCAAAGCAAAGCATGTGAACTTAACCACTACGCCACCGGCCCAGCTCCTGCCCATATTTTAAAAGATCTTAGAGATTTCTTTTTTAGGAAAAACTTACTGTACTCCTTCCTTATATCAACCTATTGATTATATAACATTTCATAGATTAGAAAAATTAATAATTCTGTTAAAATGAAGAATATGTACTATGATTATGAAAAAAAAAAGCAATATCTTAACAATTAACCTTCTCAAATATTGTACCTGGAAATTCCCAGGAGAGTCCAGAAGTATTAAAGTGCGTGAGAGTGAGTTCTGGATAAATCTAATAGAATTGTGTACATGCATGCATGTGTGTATGTGTACATGTTCTTAATTTTTTTGAATGCAAGAATGAAATACACAATAAATTGAGAAACAAAAACCCAAAGTAGAGGTTAAATCTTCTTTCTCATCTTTAGACAATAGATTGCTTTGACACCAGCTGTAACAGCTGTATACTATCACTGGTTTCTGATAGTTAAAAGGTGCCATAATAAATAATGTCTGTCCGTTCATGCCATAGAGAGGATGATTTCATTCTGTTATGAGTCGTTGTTTCCAATGGAAACATTGATCCTGACCGCAGAGTAGCTTCCTTGCTGTGCCTGACATGGCTTCTTCTGAGATGTATGTGTTAGGCAGCAGTATGTAGTTACATACTTGAATGCATCTTCCACAAAAGGATATGAAATCATTATGTACAGTGTTTACTTTTCATTTGTCTACATATCACATAGACTTGTAACAAGTTTAACCAAAACTTTAGGTACTTTCTGAACAGAATAAGTTGGTTATAAAAGAAATATAGTAGGTTCAAGTAAGTGAACTTGATGAAACACTGGAGACCTCATCCATCAACTCAAGAAATTGATTTAGTTAAGCCCGACTTTGCTCAAGAAACGTATCTATGCCTTGGAGAGCAGCCTTGAGTACAAGGCAGGTGGGAGGGGTGAGTGTCACGGAGTAGGATAATGCACTTAAAGGAAATTATGACACAGTATATTCAGATGGCAGTCATTGTAATTCTGATTATTCAGTCCATTCAGAGTACTGGATAGCTTTTTATGATTATAACCACTCCAAGAAGGACAAATATAAGGTAATAAGCATACAGAGCTATTGAGTACTCAGAGTGCATAGACTGGGTAAAATGAATGATATCAGAATACATCAGCTTGTCTCCAATTTTCTTTGTACACAAATGCAATAAAATTTGATGTGCATTGCAGAGTATTAGGAGGTTTCTTAGTGGTTAATGATTTACATAATGATTTCCCTTTTATCAGAGAGTTAACACAGCTCTTCTTTCTGGATTTAGAATAATTTTACTACAGCCTTCATTCTGTTTTACCTAAATGTCTGTTTGCATACATGCCTTCATCATTTGAGATATGTGTATTTTACACATTAACCTCCATATTTGGTATTTATGTTGCATAGACCGTGGGAAAGTGACATTGAGGATAAATTTTCCTTCCCTTAATTTCATTCCTATTTCTCCTCAATTCCGTTTCCTATCACACTAACAAATATTGCCAAAAAAATTCTTCATCCTTGGAATACCCATCGCCATTATTTGTAGAGAGCAGGTCCCTATTTAGTCAGCCCTTAGGCAAACTATATGTGCTTAACTCTTTGCAGTCTTGCTGCTTGAATCATTCTCTCTGAGCTTTTCTTCACATGCATTTCTTTCCCTAAATTTTCTTCACTTTGTATAACATCTTACTTTTTTGTTTGTTTAAAAAGGAACTTTTCCTTTGTGGCTTCCCATGCTCATTGAGCAGCAAGGGATAACTTGGAGTTTGCATTTGGCCCCAGAATCTTGGATATGCTTTCTAGTTGTATTGAATGAGACACAGAAGAGTGCAGTTGGCTTTAGTTTCCTGTCATAGTTAACCCTACACATTGTTTTTGGTTGGCTCAAGGTTAATTGCTTTGGGAAAGTTTTAGCTAAGTCTAAATTTACATTTTTAGTTTAGTAATAAACTGATGTCCAAAACGTACTACTTGTGTTTTAAAAGCACTAGAACTGTAGGGGCTGGCCCCGTGGCTGAGTGGTTAAGTTCACACGCTCCGCTGTGGCAGCCCAGGGTTTCACTGGTTTGGATCCTGAGCACGGACATGACACCGCTCGTCAGGCCACACTGAGGCGGCGTCCCACATGCCACAACCAGAAGGACCCACAACTAAAATATACAACTATGTACTGGGGGGATTTGGGGAGAAAAAGCAGAAAAAAAAAAGATTAGCAACAGTTCTTAGTTCAGGTGCCAATCTTAAAAAAAAAAAAAAAAGCACTAGAATTGCTCAGTGTGCTGTGTGTGTCCATCTCTAGCCACTCAAGTATGGCTGAATTTTCCAACTTGCCCTTTCCCACAGACCTTGTCTTCCTTGAAGAAGTCTGTTCAATAATTCAAATGGTTAAATTCCTCTGAGCAAGGAAAGGTCTGATATTGTTGCTAGAGTTCAAGTATCTGGTAACCCTTCATGCTGTCGTTAGCAGTGATAGACAACACTATGGAAGATGTTGTTCCCACCCTCAGCTCTCTGACTTGAGGTGCTTGCCCACTTCCCACCCTCTGTGGTAACTGGATGCAGAGATAAGCATTTGGTACTACTTGAACTTGCCTAGAGGATGTTAGCACTGCCAGGGCACAGACTTTCTAACTTACACTAAAATGTCTCCTCCTCCTTTTTTTTTTTTAAGATTGGCTCTAAACTAACATCTATTGCCAATCACCCTCTTTTTATTTTTCTCTCTAAAGCCCCCCAGCGCATAGTGGTGTATCCTAGTTGTAGGTTCTTCTGGCTCCTCTATGTGGGACGCCACCTCAGCATGGCTTGATGAGTGGTGCTAGGTCTGTGCCCAGGATCCGAACCAGCAAACCGCAGGCCACCAAAATGGAGTGGGGGAACTTAACCATTTGGCCACAGAGCTGGCTCCTACACTAAAACTTCTTAGTACCAACTCCTAGCACAATAGCTTGCGTCTTAATGATTGCTCAGTAAATATTTGATGCTAATAAAAAGCAGGATACAAGCAATTCAGTTGTCGAAATAAGCCTTTCCAAAGTTCCTCTTGAACATGATTTTAACCAGATTTATGTTTCATTATTATATTGATTGTCAGTGCTTTTATTTTGAGAAAGAGCTCATGTAAACAACTCAACAGCATTTCTTCCGTTAACTTTCCTGGCACTTATCTAGTCCTGGCACATCTTGCCTCCTGACTTCTTCAATGCTGGTTTTATCAAGGGACTTAGAATTCCATAGACGGAAGGAATATTGAGAAGTGATTGAGTCCATAGTCCTGCCTTAAAGCAGGAATGTATGAAAAATAACTGCAAGCCTCTTTTCCCCCTTAAATCTCCAGAGTGTTGGCTATCACATCTCTGCTGCTCCCGGAGGCTGCCTTGTAGTTTTTGGACATTGTGTTCCAAAGATCACTAAAATGTCGCTGCTAACTCTGAATCCCTTTCCTTGTCACTATAGTCAGGGGAAAAAAGCCAATGACACTTTTCTAAGACACAGTAGGTGTATCCATAGGTCTATCAGTGCTTTCAGGGCCACATAAAAGGTATTGATTTCTATGCAGAGTGAGTTCTCTCTGTAGGTCTCTAGTGTGTGTGTGTGTGGATTGGAGGCGGGATTTGAGGGTTAGTATCTGTCTGCGTGCATGTGTGCATAACTTTTTTTTTTTCCAAATAACTTGTTTTAAATTGAAACATCACGTTAATTAGTTTGTTCATTCTGGTGATTATGCTGAAAATGAGAAGTCTCAGGGAGACAGTTCTTTTATTAGGATGCAGTAAGTTAAAATAATTATTAGATTTTCAAATAACATTTATTATAATCTAGATATTTCTGAGTATCAATAAATCTAGCTGTGAAGTTTTCAGAATATAACTTTTCTGTGCTATCTCCTCTTATCCTTATGTAGTTTGAGTATCGGTATTTAAAAAGATTACTTTTCAGAAAGATGGTAGGCATTAAAGCAGAGTTAAATGTTGCTTACCTTCATATCTATATATTTCTTTTCCAGTTTTGAGTTTTAATATTAACTTTTAAACTTGAGTGTTAAACCAATATTAACAAGTTTGTATGTACCTCCCAACACAATATAGCAGAATGCTTTCCTGAAGTGTGTATTTTATGGTCTCATTAAAAAAGAAACTATCACAATAAGTTTCCTTCAACACAAATTGCATATTTAAGTAATGTACTAATGTGAGAAATACAAGGGTGACTTACTCATGATTCCTATAATCAGTGAACTTAAAACCTATTAAGGTCCAAAGCTTAATCAGGAATTTTTCTAAATTATTTTCAGTGGTATCTAGGGAATCTCTGGAAACAGCAAAATGATATTTTATTCTTAATCTCTTGTGACTATGTAGCTTCCTGAGGAGAGTAGCCAGCAAGGACCAGGACCATGGTTCCTGTCAAATGATGGTCCCTACATTCTTGGTCCTGGTCACCACACAGGTAGCCAGAGTCCCTTAAGCTGCAGGAAAGCTAATAGAAGGACCTAATTCTACCCTTCCCCCAAAGATAAAGAAATGCACACACATACACAGGCAAGGCATGGAGAGAAACCTAAACGGAGTGGGGGAGAAGAACATGGAGGAGAAACAGGTAGAGAAGGAAGCCCAGCTGAGAGTTTTCATGCAGTCTGACATACCTTTGCTATTCTTGTTTTATGGCAAGTGTAAGATGCTTTTGCCTAGAGGGGAAGACATTTGGATGTATCACAGGTGGAGAGTGATAGAAATCATGTCAGGTTTGGGAAAATTGCTGGAAGGAGGACTGGAAAGAGGCTCGTATGCTCTGCGTGGAGGGTACAGAGGAAAAAGCCAGGAGTTTAAAAAGTTTGTCTAGGACTTTCTAGAACCAGATAGGTGGGCCATGCTTTCAATGCTGAGAGTGCCAAGAATGTATCCTCTAAAAAATATAAACACAAAAAATGATAAATTTGTTTTTCTTGAAAATATGGAGGAAAAGGGTTTTATCCTGTTTTGCTTCATACTTTAAAGTGTTCCTTTTTTTTTTTTTTCCTTGAAGGATCTGTAGATTGATGGAGCAGGCTTTTCTTCTAGCTGCTGTAGCACTGTGTTTGATTTTTAGAAAATGGGTTATGTCAGTCCACACCAACCCACTAAAACCCCAGCTCACCGCTGCAGAAATAGCCTGAGGAAGTGACAAATTAGTGTACCTCATCAAACTGTGATTAGGCTTGGCTCCTTTTAATAATGACTGAGACTCCACGTGGGAAGAGAACAAGCTGGCAGTTTTTACAAAGATATAATTTCCCAGGGATTTTGGTAATTAAATTTTAATTACTTTAGATTTGGGGTTGTGAGTGAGCCGAAGATATGGCTGAAGATTCTGTCGCTCAAGGCCCAGAGATGCTTGTCTCATTGTTGACACATGCGACTGATGGCCCAGGTGATGCTGAATTGTGTGCGTTGTGTTTTCCTGTGGGAGTCTCTGGGGAGGACATCTGATTGAACCTACTTCTTTCACATTGGGGCATTGTGATTTGTTGTTGCCCTTGTTAGACTGTAGAGAAAATTGTCTTGTTTTATTTGGGTTGTTGAAAACTATATACAAATCTTCCCTTCAGTTTTATAAAAATTAGAAATAGACATTGAGGCCACAAAAGGTACCGGAATTTTTAGATTTTATTTATTTTCCCAATTGCAGTCACAGGTTAGGCACTGATACAACAGTTTGGAGATGAAAGCAGACCAGCCACGTCATCCTTGTTGGATTGACTGTGTGTACATTCCTTAGTTTGTGAGCTAACCTTGTTTACATTATTTTCAATGTACTGGTGTGCAGATTGCAGAAAGATTGGGAAGCTGAGAGATTTATTATTTACAGAAGGTGGACAGTAGAGTCTATTGCTTTAGGAAAACACAGCTCAGAGGAGCAGGCTGTCCGACATTAATGAATCATGGCAATGGCAGTGACCTTGAGAAGTCATCCATCTCATTCACCCTGTGCTTCTGCACAGGTGTATGTCTCACAAACATCCCTACGCAGAATGGGCCTGTCTGTCACGTGCTGGATGAGATCCTGGAAGGAGGGCCTACAGTCCCCCCCCCGGTCCTCCTGGCCAGTGATCATCTGGTAATCCTGAGTGGTCTGAGCATCCATCACAATCACACTGGGCTGATTTTATTCATTGCTTTCTGATTATTGGAACACTTTCAGAGTTTAAGTTTCTCTGTCTTTTGGAGAGAAAGCCAGAGTTAAACTCTAGCAAAATAAAAAGTCTCATCTGTGCACAATACTCAGAATGGTAAATTGTCCCAGGCGGACTGGATCGCCTTTCAGTAAACTAATACTGCTGAGATCCATTAAAGCCGTGGGGGGCTGCCAAGTACTCACATCCTAGACTCATCAACTTGTTTTTTTGCTGACCACTCAGTCAGTCAGCAAGAGCAATGCAATAAGTCCTGGATGATAAACATGGTTCTGTTGCAGAGACAAAATGGATCACACCAGAGAAGAAAAAATGTTTCAGATGAGAAAAATAAATGCCAGGAGCAAGGTCCTTATAGATTAGAGCAAGTCCTTTCAGATCCAAGAGAGTCTGGTTTCCCATCTGGAAAAACAATGTCCCCATACTGGGCCCTTAGCCTCTGACACCTGGAAGTCTGTGGAACATCTCCAAGGAAAACCCTTGACTCCATGGCATGTTAAGGGCAAATTTCAGTACTTGCTTAATAGAGTAGAAACATTTGTTGCAATGAAATGCAGATCTGCTGTTAGTGTGAATTTATTGTGCTGCTGTAGCATCTTTATTATTTCCTATAAAATACAATCTGATTTAAAAATAACTGGTCCTATGACACTTACAAGGTTGGATCTGATGGGATGTCCATTGCAGATGAATAGCCCGGTAAATAATTTATGTCTTTTGTCACTTGTGTGTGGATTCTCTTAGACCTACTGTAATTAGCAATAAGTTCTGGAGTAAACTAGAGAGTGAAAGTACCAGAAAGTCATGTAGGTTAGTGAGTTCTATTGATTCTTTAAAATAATTCTATAGTAATGGCTATGGGAAAGAAGCCAGTGTTTTTCCAAGTCTGATTAATAGCTGATTTAATTCATAAGCCTTTAAGCCCAAAGCAAAGATTCATTTGTTTTCAATTCTGTTTTATGTGTTTTGGAGCATTGAAGCTTGGATAGTTTATTTAAATGAGGTACATTTATGACTTTTAATATGATTGCTCTCCCATTTACACAGAAGGTAATATATTATATTCAAAGAGGCAGAATGAGTGAGTAGTACTGGCTATGAAACAAGAGAAGGAGATCTGGATTCCACACTGGATGTCAGTTCTCTACTAACACTGACATAATCAAGCCCCTAATATTGCAAGGAATAGAAGTCTACTCAGACTGGCTGAAACAAACTGGGAATTTACAGTCAGGCTACAGGGATGGCTGATGGAACCAAGGAAGGAACTGTGGTCAGGCCTCATTAGAGACCAGAACAGAGACTGGAAAGTGGTCGTGAGCTGGTGTTGCTTTTGTTGTCATTCCATGGCTGTACACTCTCCTGTCTCTCACCATTGCTTCTATTTGCAGACAAACTTTCTCTTCTTCATTGAGACTATGTGGACAACCATGGTTGCCTTCATTTCAGATTTATGTTACTTCTCAATTCCAGAAATACGAATCAACTAGCTAGAACACTGATTCCTAATTCCAAATTCCTGGAAATAGAATCTGATTGGCCCAGCTTGGTCAGGTGGCCAAAGAGCTATGGCCAAGAGGACAGGGTAGTCCAGCACCAAAAGGGCACTAGGGCTAAAGCTCCAGTTTTGCCTAAGATGTTTCTCGTTGCCCCTCTTTCCTTACCTACTTCTCTTCTTCTGTGATTATTACAAACATTTTTAGAGGATTTCCTTCACAAGATGCAGAAGGGAGGAAAAGATACTGAAGATGTTTCAGGCAGAGGAAATGGCATGAATGTGAAGCTGCACAAACTGCTGAGTGAGCTGCATGCAGTTGATACTCATCAAGCATCAAGTGGGGAGTGGGAATGGCATGAAAATGAGACTTCAGGACCATGCGATTTGGAGATTCTCTGAGGAATCTAGGACTTTATCTTGAAGGCCATTTGTATATTTGTCTGTCCTGGCCTGCCCCCCTCCCACCCCCCCCCCCCAAGGAGTTGGTCATTGAAAGATTTTAAGCAGAAATGGACAGATTTTGCGTTCTCAGACGTTTACCTGGGCAGAAGTTTGAAGAATGGATTGGATGGAGAAGGGCAAGAGTAGAGGCAGAGACAGCATTTGAGTGTCTCAGGTGGGAGATAAGGGCCTGAACTAGGGCAGAGTAGTGAAAGGGAGGGGTCAAATTTGAGAAATATTAAGCAAGTACAGTGGACAAGATTTGTCGATTGAGTGGCTGTAAAGTTAGGAGAAAGGAATCAGAGATAATTCAAATTTCTACCTGGGAAACTGGGGAGACAGAGTGGTGTGAACTGAGTTGGAATCCAGAATTAGGTTTGAGTGGAAGACAGTGAGTTCAGAATTGGACAGTTGAGTTTGAAGTATCTGTGGGAGATCTAAATAGATATTTCTAGCAGCCTAAGCATCTGAGTCTGAGACTTGGAGATCAGTGCTCAAGGTACGACTTGGGATTCAAGAATACTCAGATGGTAGTTAGAGGGATGAGAGTAGATGCGATCACCCAGGAGAGCGTGCAGAGCAGGGATGCTTGGCTAGTTCCATGGGGAGGCTCCAGAGGTTCTGCTGAATGCTCTGATTGTGTGTAAAATTGTATACATGTATATTGTGGGGTGCAGGCAGTGAGGGAAAGGTCCATAGTTTTCATCAGATTCTCAGAGGGGTCCATGAATCAAAAATGGTTAAGGAGCGCTTTGCTGTAGAGCATGCATTCTGAAAGAGGGCAGTATTTCCCCCCAAGGGGCAGAAATTGGTTCCTAGGGGGCAAGAAAATCTTACTCTTTTTATGTATAAAGTGCAGATGTACATACAGTATATAAACAGATACTACATCTGTGGTATTAAATTTTCATGGGAACGGTTGGAAAGAAAATGTCTTAAAAGGCTCCTTAGAGAAATGATATTGGACAAAAGGGTACAAAACATTGGTGTGGAGGAAGAGGAGCAGTGGGTTCTCATCTGTTTTACTATCAGTGTCTAAAAGCTGAGGACGAAAAGAATCTGTAATTTTTATTGCTGACAGCAGTATTGCTGTAGCACACCTTTTCCTCCTTTCTATTATCGCATCACCACCACCACCACACACATATCCAATATATACCTTCTGAAAAGCTATATTACACTGAGCTAAGTTTAAAGAGAATAAAGGAAAAGCACTGCATTTTTCAGAAAGGGGTCTTTTTTGCCATTTCTGGTGGAACACTTGTTCAAGATGATGCACATAATAACTGTTATGAATTCATATCTAGAGTTAGAAGCACATTTTAAAACCAATCTTGCACGTTAATAGATAAATCTACTTACCCTGTCTGCCGACTGAGAAAGAAAGCAGCATTTGTGGTCTGGGGTTGCTAGACACTTCCAAGAATTGTATTCCCGTGGGCCTTTTCTCTACCTCCTCTTCTGTGGCTAATAATTTTCTCCACTGAATATCTGTTGAGCCCTCACTGTGTACGTGACACCATATCTAAACATTGAGCAGCTTTAGAGAATTCAAAGAGGACCTAGTACCCTCTGTGAGGAGCTTGTCTTTCCCCCCAAAAGTAAAAGCAGCAGTTCGTTTCAGAGGCAAGCCATTGCTGCAGTGTGATTGTCGTAAATCATGCTCTGAGTCCCTTCTTCTTAAGAAAACCTAAGTCACTATGAAGTATCAAGAGGCTGCCACTTCACTGTGTAATGTATTATGTATATTTCTAATCTTAATTCTTTTATAAGTTGCTTATGAAAAAAGATGGTCAAATTAACCAAATTTCAGTAATCTTCCCATTCTTTTATTTTAATGTAAATTATTGGCCACCCTTGGGGCCAGAGCTGAGAGCAGCAGCTTTTGAAGGGGAAAGCAAGATCAGCAGGTTCCGGCGTCTGTGCTTCATTAAGTCAGAAATGGTTTATCTGCATTAACTCTTGTTCTAAAGCCTTCACATTTTTAAACATATGTGGGTGAGGGTTTTCATAGGGTAAGTGTCTGCTTTGTGCACTTCAAGAAAAACAACTTGGCCCTTTGAACCTGTGTTCATCTTGAAGCCTTATTACTGAAAACGGAGCTCTTATCAGGCCTCCACAATCAGGACATTGAGAGTACGCGATGTGTGCTTGCCTTACCTAACCAAGGACCAAATGCCCCAAAATTGCAATGGCAACAATATGGGAATGCTGAAAGAAACGGACATTTATCATTAGAAGGAAGGATCATTCTTCTTTCCGTTCCTAGTGAGTGGTCATAAAGCTGAAAGTCTTTTTTTTTCTTTTTCCGTTCTTCCAGAAAGGCCCCATACACTAGGTCACCATTACATTTATCATTCTTTTCCACTACCTTTCATGGGATCAATCACAATTGTGTGCTTGACGCTGTTTGGGAGCATTTTGATGTTTAGCAACTTCCAAAGTATTTTAAGTACATCTTTTGGTTTTAATTCATAAGGCAATAATTATTTTTGTTAAGGGAAGGCCAGGCCTCTGTTTTACATATACTCTTTGGTTCTGCCCTGTAATGAAGGATACAGTATATATGTGCTTTGTATGCCATGCTTTGGGGACAGCTTTCCTTTCAGAGCCTGCTTTTTTGTGTCAGCTGACTGGCACCTGCAGTGCTGGGGAAATGAAGTGTTCCTCAGTGACTCCAGATAGCTGTCAAAATTAATCTGTAGACAGGAAAAGATTTCCTTGAAAAGAAGCTAGAGGAAACTGCCAAGCAATGCTTGCACATCATTCTAAGGATACACTTATTGCCACGATGGAGGCAAGGAAGGGGGACACTTATTTTGCAAATTAAAATTGTGAGCCTCTTTTCCTGACAAGTGAAAATCAGATTCGGTGGGTTTTAAAAAAATATTTAAGTTGTAAGTTTTTGATGGGTTGATAAGTCAAGCCTATTCACTTATGAAGCAGGTCATACTCTGCTTTTAGTTCTGAAGAAATAAAGCCGGCATTTTCTCACCCTTAAGCACTGGAGAACGAGGTACCTCAAGGAAACAAAGAGGAGACAGTTTAATGTAATCTCTTCCTTTTGAGTGAGAGAGATCCAGTTAACATAGAAACAGAAATCGCTGTTTTCTGTTGTTTCTTCTGAACCTTGTTTCTGGAAACCAGCAGTTGTCTAACTTGTGAGCAGTCTTTCCTTCCATCTTTTAAAAGCAGAAATTATTTTTTAATAATTTATCTACAAATTATTCATTAAGGAACGCACAGAAATGTTACTTATGGGTTGCTTTGGCCTTGAGAGACTGTGTTATCAGTTGTAGTAGCCTGTTAGTCTTACTAATATGTATAGCATGATTAGAAGTGTGTCAGATTTTTATGTCTTGTTTTAGTTCAGTTCTTATAGCTATACAGATTAGCCCCCTGGTCCGTGACCTGGGACTCACAGACAAATGCAAGTTTAAGTTAAAAAAAAAAAACCACCTGTGACTCAACAGCCATCGCCGTTTCTATGTTGGCCGAGCAGTTATATTGTACTGAAACATGGCCTTGATGTTCAGCCTGGCTCAAAGCACAGCTCTTTACTACTCAGCTTGTGAGCTTGAGCAAGTTAGTTAAACACTATGATTTTGCCTCAGTTTACTTGTCTCTAAAATGGAGACAGTGATAGTTTCTGCCTCATAAGTTATGAGGATTTGATGAGATAAATTAGGTGAAATGGTTAGTGTAGTGCTTGGCATAGACTCAGTTTTCAATAAATGTTAACTGCTTTTTTTTCCTTGCCATAAATATTACAATGGTAGCATTATGAGCCATTCCACATTAGCCTTGATGTTACAAGTGTTACAGTTGAGCACCGTCCTGAAAACACCTTTGGAGGCTGGATTGCTCAGTCTTTGTCAAGTACTTTGGGATTTCTGTTGTCACAGGATTCAGTTTTCCTAGGTCTTGATCATTTACACAAAATTGGTGCCTTACTGAATGTTTTCGTGGAATCTCCGGGAGAAGTCTTAGAGCGGGGAGAATCCATCACCTCTCAGGATCCACAGGAGCTTGTCTTTTCATCAACCTCTTTGGCTTAGTTTTTCTCCAGTCTGTGACATGTCAATATTTTCATTTTATCCTGTTAGAAGAGCTGAGAAAGAGTAAGGTTAAAGGATTTGCTCTAGGTTTAACCTGGGTTTGGTAGCAGAACTAGGCACAAAACCATTTTGACTGCTATTTGTGGATGTGGTTTATTACATAAAGTCCTTCCACAGCTAAGGTAACATGTGCCACATCACATTAGCTGCCAAGGTCAGCCAGGGAACATTGCTGAGTTTTTTATTGCATGGATTGAATTGCTTAAATGTTAATTCTAAACATTTTATCATAAATATTTAAAGCAAATAACCAATTTCCACTTAATCATAAAGCACAACTCTTGTTAGTCTGAAAGCATTTGCATGGAAAATTACACATCGCTTTAATGTATTTTCTGTCTGCTTTTGTGTCCATGTAAAAATAACAAACCACAGATGCATGATGACATCATCATCACTGAACCAAAGAAGGAAGAAAAGGAAATCATTTTGTGAGCTGAAGATTTAAACTATTCCCTGTCAGGTCATCAATGCTTTTCTTACTATTTTTAGGAGGGAGTTCCTGGGTGTAGAGACAGCTGCAAGATCAAGGACAGGTGACACTCATTCCTGCAAAATGAGTCCAAAATTTAAACACACTGTCCTCCAAATGTCCCTTGGCACCAATGAATGTGATTTTTTTTTTAATGCTACATTAGGTTCTCTAGTTCAACCCACTCAGCTCCATTGCATTTTCTCTAATGTTGTGTCCAATTTTAAATGATTTGAGTGATGGGCCCTCCATCTTTTACCTGGTCAGTGTAACCCCAGAATTTCCAGGATTCACAAGGCCTTATTCCCTGTGGTAGACCTGAGAAAGGAGTGGCAGAGCTCACAAGGTTTTAACTGCTGCCTCAGAGGCTCTAGCAACCTGAGCATTTTATTAAGAGGGCATTTAAAATTAGCATTGTTATTCCAGAAGATGCTTTCATACTGCAGTAAAAATCGTGCTGAGAGAATGTCTGATATGCAACCTAATTTCACCATTTTCTTAATTTCTTCCCATTACTCTTAGTAATATACCTCTCAAGCCATTTTATATTCTTCTCTTTGTACTTGTATGATTACATAAATCATTGTATGTCCTTCCTTTCTGTTTTTCCCAGTTATATTTGCCCAGAGTATTCATGATAAGCATAATCCTGCCAATAGAATTGGAGTGCATTACATGCAGATTTCAGAGTAACTTTTTAGAATGTAGATGTTCTTGAATCCCGTAGAAGTAGGCAGTATACACCTTCTCATAACAATAATCTGGATAGTTTTGATTTTTTTGATTTTACCTTTATCGTCTTCTCTTAAATCATTCAGTTCTGTCATTTCCAGGCCACTCTCTCCTATTACTGACACTCCCATGAGTGAAAGCCGGATTTCAATATCATCATCTTTCTAGAGAGAAATTTTTCTCTCTCCTCTGTGATGATATTTGAGCAACTCTGCCATCAGACCATGGTTATTTAATTCTATTATATTTATAAGCGATTCTCCAACCTGCTGACGGTTGTCACTTAGAAGCCTTACTGGTATTTTTCCTTTCTTCTGCTGTACTCATCAAATCCTGCCACTTTATTCCTCCAACTGTGCCCTGTCCCACCAGTACATGGCTACCTTATAAAAAGAAGTTTTGAAAAAAGAAATACTGTCTAATTGAGACTTACTTATACCAAAACATAAGCATATAGTTTCATACTCTATAATACCACTGGAAAATTCTTTGTCCTTTGCTCTTTGGGAGTAAGAAGTAATTTCACATAAATATTACTTGCTTTGATGAATTTTAATAATCTTTTAAAATTCTTACATTCTTAAATGCAGTTCTTATAATGATTACCTTTTCTTTATCCACCTTGATTCATTCATTTAGCAAACATTTGAGAGCATTCTGTGCACTTGTTTGGTCAGTGTACTGGGTGCTTTGAAAAAGGAAATGAATAAGGAAAGGTCTGTGTTTTCAGAAAGATCAGAGTCTAGTGTAGAGGAGGCTGAAAAGTGGACACTTAACTGTCACACAGTGTGAGACATGCTGTAAGAGAGGTTATGTGAGCACTGATGAGGGAGCAATTAATGCTTTGGGATAAATTGGACTCAGGAGAGACTGCACAAAGTGTGTGCCATTTGAGCTGGGCTTTCCAGGAGAAATAAGGGTTCACTAATAGCGTAAGGAGAGAAGGGTATGCCCAGGAGCAGAAACCACATGGGGAAAGCATGGACACCTGAGGTAAATTGAGGAATGACCCGTGATTCAAACAAGGCATATGATAGAAATAGCTAGTAATGGAGCCAGAAAAATAAGTGGAGGTACACTGAAAAAGTGGAGCTGCAGTCCCGTAATCCAGAGGAGCGTTAACCCCAAAGTAATTTTCCTTCCCCGTACATTTTTTCCTGACATCAGCCTCTCATTTTTTAAGTAGTCAGTGATCACTGGGAAACCTTCTCTTCCCAGTCTGACTTAGGTGCCCTTCCTAGTGCTACTCTGCTATTTTGTGTAGAATTTGTATAATAACATGTATTAATATATCTTGCAATTACCTGCCTGCGTTAAAACAGTAGGCCTTTTAGGAATTGACTTACTCATGTTTGTTTCCATATCTACTGCCTAATAGTGCTCAGCATACATATAGTTACGTGACTAAGCCAAAACTGAATTGCTCTTCTGGTATCTTTCTCAACTTGGTATTTCACACTTAATCTGAACTGGGGGGACTTCTTTAATTTAGGCTGTGAAGTTTTTAAAGTACAATGTAGAATGATCCAGTTATATTTATTTTGTAAAGTGACACCGTTATCAGTTGTCTCTGGTGTTTGTCAAAGGACTTTTGTTAAAAGATGGGATCTTGTGGCATTTAATCTTTTTTTCTTTTTGTCTAACATTTATACTGTTCCTATCCCTTCAATGAAAACAGAAGAGCAACAATTCTTTCTATTTGGGAATTAAGGGGGACCAGATGATTAAAATCAACAGTGCCCATGGGGCCAGCCGGGTGGTGCAGCGGTTAAGTGCGCACGTTCCACTTCGGCAGCCCAGGGTTCGCCGGTTCGGATCCCGGGTGCGGGCATGGCACCGCTTGTCAAGCCATGCTGTGGTAGTCGTCCCACATATAAAGTAGAGGAAGATGGGCACAGATGTTAGCTCAGAGCTAATCTTCCTCCAAAAGAAAAAAATCAACAGATAATGCCCAACCCCCAATCCCCAGTCCTCTCTCCCCAGTAAAGAATCTCTTGAGCCAATAGTTTGAACACCCTCCCTAGGAAACTTGCTCATAAATAGAAAAATCGGCTAGTTTGACTTTCCCCTCCTTTCCTTCCTCCTTCTCCCTGCTAATGAGCAGTGAAATGGCCTAATGAGTAGGACCAGAGGAAGAAGAGAGCAGAGAAGAAAGCCTTAGTGATCCACATGCTGAATTATCAGCCACTGCGTAATTGAGTTTTCTCTGGCTTCCTTCTTTCCAGAGTTCGGCGTTTTGAAGTTATTGAGGGATGTGCTGTTTCTCCAGGCACTGAGAGGTGCTGCGTTTTCAGTTTCTGCCGTGATTGTTTTGATTCAGTTGTGTGGTCTGGGAGGCTTGTGCTTCAGACAGGGACTCCAGAAAGAAAGCTGAGAGAACTCTGAATGACACGGTTCCCCTTTCCACTGAGAGTCAAGCACACAATGGCCTTTTGATGCCCTTGTCTGTTAGACTGTGCGTGATATAGGCTGAAGAGTGTTTGTGTGGCAGGAGCGGCCCTGAAAGATAAGGAAGATGCTGAGCGGAATGTGAATGCAGCCCAGCTTCACATAAGCCCCAGAAGGGGAAATAGCTGTTGGTGGTGTAGAGTGAACATCTATCCTGGCTTGCCCAAGACGGAGCTGTTTCCTGGGCTGTGAAACTTTCAGTACTAAAACCAGCACAGTCCTGGGCAAACCCGGATGGTTTGTCATTCTCTGTGCTTTTCTTAGCTTAACAAAAAGTTCGCAATCAGTTGGAAATCATTTCCTATTGTCCTCAAATCCTGTCTGATTCATTGAATGAAAAACAAAAACTTGAGAATTTTCTTGGACTCTCTGGAGTAAGCAGTAAAATTGAATGGACCCTTGTTGAAAGCTTTCTTCCTACTCCGCCTGCATCTTGCTCTCCACTTGTCTGATTTAGAACCCTTGGCTGCACTGCGCCCCAGGCCTGTGAGGCATTTCTTTGTTCTTCCTCCCCCTCGCCTTTTGCTGCTGCTGCAATAACTCCACGGATTAAAGAGGATATACAGTATGTACTTTCTCCTGCTTTGGCACTCACTTCCCGTGCCTCTGCTTAGATGCAGCTGGCTGAGCTGGGGACATTAGGAACCCTCCATGCGACCGCAGCTGAATCTATCAGGTCCCCTGCAGCAGCTGTTTTCTGAACCAACTGGGTCGCGCTGACAGCAGCAAAGGAAGGGTGCAGTGCGAATGTGCAGGAAGAACACCAGACAAGCCTGTCTCTGCTCCAGAGAGTCTAAATCACCCCATCTGCACATGGAGCGTGGTGATTGTTCTGGAGAGAGCGGGAAGGGGAGGAGATGGTGTTTTTCCACAGTTATCAAGATAAACAGAGCAGCCAGTGCTGTCTGTGCAGCTGCTTCAGTGTGAGGATGAGCTGAATTATTTTATTTTTACTCAGTGGGAATTAACACCCCCCCCCACACACACACACACACTTTTAGAGGGAGGGAGACTGTGGCTAACAAAAGCACTCAATGATTTGAATCTTTCTGCAGAATGGTGATAATTTATGGGACTGTCTGGACATATCCCTGTTTGGACATTTAATTAGTGAAAAAACAGTCCGGAAGATAAAATAGCTAAATAATCTGAGACAACCATTTGAAGACCTGGTAAAAGGAATAGGACAAGGAAGGGGGATTGGAGGAACAGCAACAAGGTGAAAATGTTATTTCAAGACAAGAAGAAATAGAGTTGTAGCCCTCAGGCTCAGGACAGGAAAGGAAATGAAGAGGAATGGTTATTATCTCCTGTATTATTGTCCTAAGTACCAGATAGTTTTAGAAGTTGTGCCCTTGTGGCCACAGCAGCTTGGAAGACCCAAGATCTCAGACTCAGTGAGTAAGTCCAGCAAAGATCCTTGATTGAACCTTTATCCTTATAGGAATAACCACAAGCATGGACATACTCTTGTGAAAAATAGTTAAGGTTTCAGGTAATGATGGCAGAATGAACACATATTGATTCTCATGCCCTTTGGAACAAAACCCCAGTAATATGACAGCAAAGGGATTTTTTTTTTTTTTTTGGTATTAAGATACCTTAATACCAAAGGATATCTACAAGGATAAATAAAATGTGAAGAGGAGGTGAAAACATGGAAGAGGAAGCTGTGAAACAGATGAAGTGGTAAATGATTTAACAGGCTCAAGAAAACTGAGCCCTAAGCCACTGAATCCTCAAAGACTTAGGAATTAGAGGCACCAAGTACCTTTGAAGTTGCAGTGAATGCGGTCAGTCAGAAAGGGCTAAAATGAAGAGGATTGGCTAACTGTGTGTTTATGAAACAGTTAAGAGCTCTAGATTGTCTCTCCCACTTCACAAAACTTTGACTGCTTCTTCCCCACTCTGATGGAAAACTGGTAATTTATTCTTTTTTTTCTAGCCTTGTTGAGATATAATTGATGTGTAACACTGTGTAAGTTTAACATGGTGATGTGTAACATGATGATTTGATACGCTTATATATTGTGAAATGATTACTACAATAAGGTTAGTTAACACCTTCATCATCACCACCTCATACAAGTACCTTTCTTTGTGTGTGATGAGAACATTTAAGATCTACTCTTCTTAGCAACCTTCAAGTACATAATACAGTTCGTTAGCTATAGTCACTATGCTATACATTAGATCCCCAAAACTTATTCATCTTATAACTGAAAGTTTGTACCTATTGACCAGCATCTCCTCATTGCTCCCCCCTCCCAGCCCCCAGCAACACCATTCCATCCATTTCTCTGAGTTAGGCTTTTTTAGATTCCACATATAAGTGAGGTCATACAATGTTTGCCTTTCTCTGTCTGACTTTGGAAATTTATTCTTTGATGAGGGTAAAACAGAGGGTCTCTAACCCAGAAAGATAGCATGCACAGTGGGGAAAGGTCACACGTAGGAAGATTAAGTGGTCATATGCCAAGATGCCATCTCTCAGTAATAGCCGCTCCCCCTCGCTGCCCCCCCCCCCCAACAAATACCCCTGCCCTGTTTTACCACTTAGCTTGTGCAACTCTGAGAGTCAGGGCCATATCTTCTATGCAGAGGATTAGAAACGTCTTCCTAGGTAATCTGACCAGTGTAAGAGGGAAGAGCTCAAGAATCTGAAAAGGGGGTTTTCCTGACAGTTGGCCCATTCAGGCAACTTTATTCTCAGTATTTCCTGTTGTATGTCTAGGTTCCTTCCTGACAACCAGATATCTGAGCAAACTAGTATGAAACATAAAGATCAAAACAAACAGGGGGAAAAACTGTATAGGGAGAATAAAACTTAAAAAAAAAAATCATTGCTATCTTCCGAGAGATTAAAGTAAATATGGCAATCTTAGACCAAGAAGATGCCATTAAAAAGGAACATTTAGAAAATAAGAAATACAGTTGTAAATTTAAAATATTAAAGCAGAAATGAAAAACTCAGTAGATAGCACAGATGATAAAGTTGAGGAACTCTCCCAGAAAGTAGAACAAAATTACAGAAAGAGGCACATAGAGAAAGTATAAAAGCTGGTAAAGATAAAGAGGTCCACTGTTCAACCTAAGAGTTTCATAAAGAGAGACTGGAAAAAATCCAGGGGAAGAAGTCAGTAACAATAATTCAAAAAAACTTACCAAAACTGAAGTACATGGGTTTCCAGATAGTAAGGGTCTCTGAGTGCCCAGCCCAGTGGAAGAAAATAAACCCACCCCAAGGCACATCATCATGAGATGTCAGAATACCAGGGATGTAGAGAAAATTTACATGGTTCCAGAGCAGGACATTGTCTTTTAAAAAGAGAAGAAAAAGAGAGAGAGAGACACCAGGTCAGATATCATAATGACTTGTTAATAGCAAAACCAGAAGCTTGACAGGCAGTAGAATAAGTTCTAATCCTTCAAAGTTCTGAAGGAAAACTATTTTCAACTTAAAATTCTATACCTAGCCAAACTACCAAATATGGAGGTAGACTAAAGATATGTTCAGACAAAGCCTCAAAATTTTACCTAATAGATTTATTTCTCAGGGAGCTATTGGGAGGTGCTTTCCACCAAAGACCAAGAAAGAAGACAGCATGAGATTCAGGATAGGGGCAATTTAGCACTGGAGAGATGAAAGGAATCCACAGAATGATGGTGAAGACAGATCCCAGGATGACAGCTTACATCAGACTTAGGAGGGCAACCAGACTTGATTAAACCACCAGAGGCCTGGGAAGACTTTCTCCAGAAGAAGCTTGCTAGAAAAACCCAATGTGTCAGAATGTTTTAAGAGGAGCTTTAATTCAAGTAAGGGAGAGTTGAGAGAGAGGAGGTGAAGTAGTGTTGAGCACCTACAAAACTAAGCAAAATAAAAATCAAGACTATTTTTAACTCATAGGGAAAAAAATTGTGCAGGAAAGGAAAGTACTACATATATCAGTTATGAATAATTGCATAATTATAATGTACACACTGGATATTGATTCAACCAAGGTTACAATACAGTCTAAATTTAGGGGGATGGGAAAGGGTGCATGTGCAGAGGGGAGAGCTAAATACTTGTCTTCTGTCATAGTAGATTAGTAAATAAAGCCTAAAACCAAAAAATCAAGAAGTAGCATTAAAAGCATGATAATTACAGATGTGAAATTAATCCTAAAATAATCCACTAAAACAGGTTAAAATGGTTGCCTCTGGGGAGGGGAGGAAATGGAGCATGGGGGGAGTCTTTTTCACAATAAACCTTATAGGCCATTGACTTTTTAAACTTTGTACGTGTAAGCTTTATTTTAAAAATGTAAGTGAAGAAAAAGAAATAGTCAAGCCAGGTTTTCTTTTTATGTTAATAAGGAGTCCAAACACCACAGCAGTAGTGGTGACTATTAGTAATATAATAGAATCTTCTTGTTTATTAAAAAATAAATCCTCTCTTACGAAGTATTCATTTTACTTTATATACATTCCTCTCATAGGTTTTTCTTTCCTTGAATTTCTGAAACAAGTGTAAAGATTGACATTTTCTTTCTGATCACTGGCTTAGCACTAATGCTGTACCAGTGAAGTCTAGGTCATGAATGGTTGAACTCTCAAGAAGCTTTCAGGAGGGAAAAAAAAAAATCCTTGCCAAACTACTACACCTCCCAACCTGCTTGCTAATCCAGCAGAAATATGGATTGGGAACAGGCTTCAAAATTGAACTTCAGCAGTGCGTAGGACTCCCAACACAGAAGGTGTGAGTGTGGGGAAATGTCTTTGAAAAAGATTGGACAGATCGTTCGGGTTGAAGCTGTCCCCTGTTTGCTCAGCCCCTACTGTAAGCTGCAGACTCTGGAGACCGCCAAATAGCACCACGTGGAGCATCCTGCTGTTTTCTTTTTTCTCTTGCTCGTGTTAAAGGTCTAACACATTGACAGGTTTTAGCAGCAAGATCTCTTATACCTGTAGTGCTGAAATTAGTATTCCTGCATGCTGTTTGGAAGCTGGAGTACGGGCTTCTACAGTGACATCAGTCACGCACTTCGAGCTTTAACAATCTCTGAGATGGTCCATTATCCATATCCTTACCCGTTTTGGCACCCAGGACAAAAATACTTCTCTTTTTCTCTCTCCTCTTATTGTGTGCATTTCCTGGGTTGCTGGTGATGAGCATTCTCCTCAAGTTTTCGGTAGTGTTATTTTGCCTCTGGTTGGTAGCTTTGTACATAGTTATACCTATGCTTGCGTTATGTGCTAAGTAAATCTCCGGATCTTTTTTTTTCTGATCCATTCTCTAGGTTAAGGTCTAGAACTTGCCAAAGGGCAAAGGAGGGTCCCTGAGATTTTCTGTGAGCATGGAAGCTTTAGTCTGGGGATAGAAGGGGCAAATGTGGGGCTTTTATGGGTTGGGTTTGTTTTCCCCAAATACATTTCATTTGGTTCTCTGAGGAGCTATTATTATTACCTGGAACACAGGTTTCTTTACATAGCTTATAAAGAATACAGAGACTTTGAGGGATGTATGTTTTGTTGAGCTTTGAAATCTCCAGCCTGATTGTATGAGGGTGTGGCATATGGCTTTTCCGTGAAAGGAAGTACTGTATGCAAAGGCCAGCATGTGGGATGTGTTCAGAAGTTGGTGGCTTTTATTTTACTTCCAGGGCTCGTGTCTCAGGGGTCTGGAGTGAAGATTTGTGATTTCCTTACTGCCTATGCTCTCTCTATTACTACTTTGACTTTGACGCTAAGTTTTCCCTTCTGTTATTCTAACCATCCTGGGCAGTTCCTGTCTTATTTCTCACTGTAGCAAGTGTTTACATTCTTAGAAGGATTCTTAGATTTTTCTTTAGAGAGAGGCAAATTCTTTCACCTTCTGTTTGCCTCTCTTCCTTGTCTATTTAACTTTCTACTTTAAAAGGGAAAGGGAGGGGATGCTCCTCCAGCCCTTAAAATTTTAAGTTACAATAAATGGCATATACTCACCATAGTCTTAGGTTAAAGAAAAGAGAGATTTTCCTTACCTACCATGATCCTAAAGCAGGCTTGCCACAGGTCATAGTCACCAAATGAGTTCTTACAGATTCATAGGGAAACTAACAAATTTAATTTTCTTCTGCCTTTTCTCTAGTGCCCAATTCCATTAGACTCATTTGTCTACATTCGTCGAAATGCACAGCCTATTGGATAAACTGAGAAAGATAATGCAGCCATTTTAAAGACAAAACTAGTGAAATTTTCTCCCCCGCCCCCAGCATCTTGGGCTAGGGGAAAAGTTAATGAAAAAATGCAAATGTTGAACTTTTTCTAATTTAGTTCTATTTCTTAAAATATTCTTTGTGTTGGGTTCAGATGTTTTATTGAGTAATAAAACTGGTTAACAGTATTCCCACGTGGGGATTTGTTCACATTAGCGCGTAACAGAGACAGAAGGGATTGGTTTATTTGTGTTCATGCTTGCTCTCTCCCTCTCCCCTGCCCATCCCTTTAGCCCTTTCTCTCTTTCTCCTTTTTTCCCTCCTTCCCTCTTTCCCGTATTCGTTTTTCATTTTGTGTCCTCTGCTTCCCACTTTTGTCTCTCTATTAATATCTTGAAAATCACAATCTGAAAAAAAAAGCAAAGATAAAAATAAAAATAAACCATGAAATAAATAAGGCATTTCTTCCCATGAAATTCAAATCAGTTCCTCTTTCCAGATCCTAAGAAGCCTATTCAGTTAGATTTTTGCCTGTGTCCTGCTAGCTGTCTGTCATAGGTATACTGTGTCTGTACTGCAGACTCATTTACGCTGTATCCATGTTCTCAGGCAGAGAGCTACTTGTGCCTTCCCATTTGACCCTTCTTTCTTCCTGCAGGGAGAGGTTTTATAACAGTTTATCCTTCCAATTTAGCAAGTTTGTCAATAAAGTTCTGTGCTAAGCACATCGCTTACCAACCTGTAGATAATTACTTGATTTTTTGTTTGTTGTCTGTCTCCTGACCTGAGATGTAAATTCCACGGGGAAGAGATTTTATCTGTATTGTTCAATCCCATATCGCGGCACCCGGCAAGAGTAGCTGTCACATAGTACATAAATACTCAGTTAATATTTGTTGGGTAAATCAGTGATGGTATGTCTGTGTGTGGCGGAGGGAATTATCTTTCTTTCAGCCATGTTTATTTTGTTTTGATCTTTGAAGCACGAGTAGTTCACAGGGAGGACTTTAAAGTTCTTGTTGCTAAATTTGGCATTCTAAGGTTAGGCTACCATGTGTGAATAGGTAAGAAGCTCTTACATCCTTCTCCTCACCATTACTACCAATGCGGAGCTGAGACTGACAGAAATTAAGGAACTTGCCCCAAATTTTGTATCTAATGCGTTGTGAAGCTCTGAGTAGAACTTAGGTTTTTCTTTCTTTTGACTTAGTTCTGTCAAAAGTCATACAGTTTGATGAGTTTTAATCTTGCCTTCAAACTACACTATAAACTTCCCCAGATGAAGGTTTACGTCCTGTCTCTCTGGTCTAATCCTCACAGTGTTTAGCACAGTTTCTTGTACCTAGTAGGTGTTTATTAAATCTTGATTAATAGCATATTTACCCAGTATACCTACAAGGGCTGTTGAATTAAATTTTACGTATCATATCATTTTCATATGATTTAGATGAATATTATAATTAAGTTCTATTTGGGATATTAATTCCAAATACAGTTTCATAAGTTGAAGGTTTATCATTATGGCAAGTTTTAAGTTCTGCGTATTAAATGTGAGGATAAAAACCTACTGTTCAAAATTCACATTTCCCCCAAATAAAAAACATTTATCTCTGATGTTGGAATGACTGTCTATTTTGGTAGCACTGGGTTATGATATGTTAGTAATTATTTACCCATCTTATTCCCTCTGCACACTTGGGTCAATATAGCATCAATTTTCTCTGAAAAACAAGATGCCTTCTTGTTTCATTTGCACTTCAGGTTGAATAGTGAAGATGCTGGAATCTGGTTGCTCCTTTTGCAGGACTAGTGGTCAGACCACATCAGCGCTGCTCTCTCAGACGTAGCCTCTGCTTAGGCTAACTCTGGACACACAGTGTTTAACCTTTCAATAATTCTTCTTCTCCCAAATAAGCAAATGCTGCAGGGGCCCTTTGCTGAAGTCAGTAGAGGAGAATCTATAGCTCCACAGATCAGCCAGAGGGAAGGTTTTCTAAGAGTAACAAATCTTTTCTGTTGCAACATGCTTTTTCTAGAAGCTTTTTGTCATTCTGGCAGTAAACTGTTTTCCACTTGCTGCCTTAGCAACAAGACCTGAAGTCACTTCCCTCTCCAGTCTGTGGTTTGATTATAAGAGCACTAACATTGTACCCAGAACTAGAAGAAAATATCAGCCTGGGAAGCTTGCAGACATTACCTGCTTCTTGGGTTAGGGAATTATTTATGTACTTTCTTAGGATCTCCTTGAAAGGAAAGGTCAAATAGGAAATGTTGGAAATGGGGAATCCAAACCCCACATGGTCCCAAGTCTGTAGCAAATGCTGCAGCTAAAGGTCTTGTCAGGTGACTGCCTCTGGCCACAGCAAAGAACGGTTTTTCTCCTCAGAGTTCTCTGTGGCCACCTCAGAGGAAGAGCCAAAATGTTGAGCATCCCTTGTTGTGGACCAGTCGTAAGCTAACTCTGGTTTTCTCAAGAGTCTTTATTTAACCCAAGAATATGAAGTTCAATTTGAAAATAAACTTTGTTTACCAGAGAATAAAATTCTGATGGATTTGGCTTTAGTTGATCCCTCAAGAGCGTGTTTAAATATTTCTTAGTGAATTCAATTTTACCTTGTAGTAGTACTTGCTCAGTACAGAAGTTAGGTGATCACCTAACTAGAGGCAAAGGATGCGAATTAACTACAGCCACCATTAGCCTTGTGGCCCACCTGAACTACGGACGAGAGAATGCCAGGGGCTTTGAGGTGGGAATGTACGAGTTGCTATTTTTCTCTATTTTCTTTAGTTTGTTAAAGATGTATTGTACGTGACTTAGAAGTTAAATCTGGTAGCATTGTGACAAAAAATGATGGAAAGATAGGTTAAAAATAAGAATTTGCAGTTTCTATTCCCAGAAGACACAGGGAATGCAATGAAATCTCCAAAGCAAAATTTCTCTGTATTTCTCAGTATTGTGATATCTCTTTGTAAGGAAATGCTGGTTTGAGGGTTTTTTTTTAATAAATTCAAACTTCAAACTTCCAAAGTTTACACAAAAAAGAAACTTTGCTGTTTCTTTTCACATTTCCCCCAAATACAAAACAACACTTCAATATTTATCTCTGATGTTGGAATCACTGTCTATTTTGGTAGCACTGGGTTGTGCTGTGTTAGTAATGATTTACCCCTCTTATTCCCTCTGCACGCTTGGTTCAGTATAGCATTGAATACCCCATTCTGTGGGTGTGGGTGGCTGGACCCCGTTCTGTGAGTATGGGTAGCTGGACCCAATATGGGCAAAAGATTCTTCCCTTGCTTCCTCATGCATAGCTGAATCAGGTCAAGAACATTTTAAATTGACTTTTCTAAAGACTGGGGGCTTAAAGCAGGAAATACCATTGAACCAGGTAATCTGCATTTGGATTTGGAACAAGTCACTTGTTGTGGCCCAGTGTGGTGTCCTAAGAAGTAGGGTGAGACCTTGCCTGTGTTCTTGAAACCTGCCCTTAGCCTGCCTCGTCATGGAGGCACCATTTTAGCATCCACAGTTAGGAATGCTTTCTCAGATAACCAGCGTTCTAAAATCCAAACCAAGAAATTCTGCATCCAACAGCTTACTCTTACAACAGAATTTCTGTTTAATGATATCCTACTCTGCCAAGCACTGCATTAGACACTTTTAATACTTATCTCATTTAAATATCCTATAAGGTCTGTGTTATTGACCTCATTTTATAGAGAAGGAAACTAAGGTTCAAAAAGGTTTAAAGCATTTTTTTTCCCCAAAGTGACAGAGTTAATTAAGTGATGGGGCTGGGCTGCAAACCTGGTTCTGTTGGACTCTAAAGCACGTTTTTCAAAACTCTATAGTGCCTTTCAATTTTAGAGTGCTATCCTTGAAGGGTTTTAGGTTTCATTTTATTAAAGAAGACAATTTCTTTTCACCCAGAGTATTATAGCTCCTAGAAACTTCTGCATTGAAACATCCTATTCTGAACTGTGTTCAGGATCCAGCCTTTGTCAGTAACTAGAAGACAGCTAACATAGAGAAGGAGGAGGGTACTGGAAACAGTTAGGCTAGGGCTCATGTGGACAGCATTCATCCTCATCAGAAACGGCCAATCTGTTGCATATCTGCCTTCCTCGGCACTGTTCAAGTTTTAATTATCTTCCAACTGCCTGAGCTGCTGTTGAGGACTTCAGAGAGAACAAAGGAGAGCTGTTCTATTTTTCAGGAGTGCTCCTCTCTGCACACTGATGAAGTCACTAGCTGCCACTGCCCTTATTATCAGGTTAAATCAGAGTCTGGCTGGGCATTGGAGAGATGATGCTGAAAGGAAAAAAAATTAATCTCAAGCTTTACCTCTTATTCAAAATCTTTTGTGACAGAGAAAATGTGGTATCGACTTCTCTGGTTTAGGTGTTATGACCCAGAAATAAGTTTTGCTTTGTTTTTCAAAAAAAAGTGTAAAAAGAGAGAAAGGACTCTTTCCCATCCCCATCCCTTGGATTTTCAATAGCTTGAGTAGTAATAACTTCTCTTCCTCGTGGGTAATGCTCCATTGTGAGCCTCATTAAGGAAATCTGCTCATGATCAAGGATGGTCCCTGTGCTGCCTCCCTCTCCCTTCTAGGCATTGCTCATGGATCAGGGCACACCTTCCCCTGAGCTGGACACGGCCTCTGAGTTCTTAATGTAGAGCTCCAGGCTGCCTCTCCAGTCCCTGAAGTTGGGGGATTGGCTGAAGCCTATTTGCTAATTGTGGTCGAGATCTTTAGTAAAGGACAGAGTCCTCTGCTAAACAACTCCTTGCTGAAGAAAAGGAGCATGACTTCTTTCTTGTGACTTTGCTACCATTTTTTTAAATGTGTATTTGAATAAGGACTTTGTGCCATTTTTATAAATTATGCTATAATTTTATGGAGACTTAGAAAGTATAGTGGAACTAGAATAATTAAACTTGTTATGAGCATTACATATATAACAGGCTAATCAAGAAGTGTGATGTACAGTGGTGAATTGCTAATTTGACCTCAGGATTATGCAGGAGAGATAGCATTATCTTCATTTATAGAGAACTTTTTATCTGGAGGCATCTCTCAGTGCTTTTCCAACCATATATATTATCTTGTTTGTTATCACAAACACTATCATTAAGGCTGTAAAATGTATTCCAGTACAATTTTTTATTTCAGTTTCTTATAATTGGGGGACGAGGGAGGGGACGTTTGCATATTTTCTCTCATTCCTGATATTTGCACCAGGGTGAAATTTGGGAAATGACTATTATCTAAACTTGGAAAGCCTGGTTCCATATAGTGTTTTAAAAAGAAAGAAAGGGAGGGAACATTACTGCCTCCCCTTGGGTCAGACCAGACTATTAACTTTAAGAACTGCCAATGGGGAATGGCCCTATTAGTCACTTCCTGGCTCCTCTACCTTGTACAGTATTAGGAGAGCTGTCTTTCCTTTGGAAGAGTCTCGACCTAGGGAACAGGAAAATGATCTGATCAAATTCCGCCAAACCACATTCCCTCCATCCCCTCCAAGGTTGCAGACAGCAGCACTCAGGCTGTCACGACCATGTGCGGTTGAAAATGCTATGCTGGTTGAGTTCCTGTGGTTTTAAGGAAATGGACAAAATTAGATTCAGGCCAAGGTGCCAGGCTTAACACACCCCTTCCGTTCCAGAAAGCACCAGAGAGATTGTCACCGCCAGCAGTAAAGGCCAGCACAATCTGTTCTACCCAGATCATTAAGAACTTATTTTAAATGAACCCCACCGCCCACCCAAACCCAATAAAGTCAGCACCTTCTGTCTGCCTTGAGGGCTCGAGAGCAGATCAGGGCCCACCTCCTGCTTACCCAGAGGGTCTGGTGAGTGCGGCAGTTGCCCTGACTCTCCGCACAGGAAGAGTAGTCTCCCCTTGCAGTGGATATGGGCACACTGAACAGCCAGTCCGGGGGATAACATTCGCATTGGTTATGAAGATGAGTTACCAACTCGTGTCAAGGAGCAGATGGCTAAATGAGGTGCACAGGGAATGCCATGAGATTCAGGCTTGAAGAAACAGGAGAAAAAGCCCATGTTACGAAAACCCCAGATAGAGTCTTCCCCAATGTGAATTTTTAAAATTGGCATTGACGTTATACAGTTAACTCGAGTGATGAGAAATGTAAAGAAATTACTGGATTAGTGAACAGCAGTTAACTCAGAAGTAAAATTACATCATCTGAGTCGAAGGTTGTTTTACATAGCAGAGGGAGGATATTACTAAAACTTTGCCCAGTCTGTCATCTCCTAATTGAAATATGCCCCATCCTTCAGAGTGTGTAGTTCATAATTTTAGAGAGTGTCATTGGTTAATCTAGTTATCTTTCCTGGTTCTTCCTTTGAATTCTAGTAAGATGGTTTGTGGCACATTCCCTGTGGATTGTGTGACACTCAGAAGAGTGAGTTTGTCTGTTCATTAGCCTGTGAACTGTCAAGTCCCTTTGGAGAGTGGGAGGAGCGAGTCACTCCAAGGTTAATTCTCGTTTGTCAGAGGTGAAGCCTCCAGGGAGATACAGAGGGTGAACAGGCCGAGATGCTCAAGACCTGCCCCGTGAAACTCTGCACTGTGTGCACATGCCAGATCCGTGTGGTCAGGAGGGAGGCTGAGAGCAGGCTGGGTCACCACTGCAGATCACTTCCTCTGGTCAGGAGAAGGCTTCCCAGCAGTTAAGTGGGGGCCTGGCGTAAGTATATAGGGTTAACTTCCTAACAAGAATTTAGGAGCAATATTAAAATACAAGAAGTGAGTGGTTCTCAGTAGTTTCTGTGGATTTTTCCTTTAAAGAAGAAAGTATTGATTTCATGCATCTGTCTCCACCGGATGAAATCTTTCATTGAGTTGGAAAGCATTTGCTTTTGTGTGTTTGTGCACCTGTGCACAGGCACATTCCTAACCACAAGGCAAGGATAGAAGGCGTTTGTTATTCTCCAGTGTAAGTGTCTCACGGACATATAATTGTACTAACATTCAGGGGTTGAGTTGAACAGTACCTGGTTTGATTTTCTAGGTAAATCAAATCTGAGTTCCACTTAATTCTCCAGAAAGTGGCGTCTCCCTAATTTTGCTGTGATTCTTCTAGGCTCAGTTGGAGCTAGCCCTGAGGAGCAGGTACAGGGTCTGAAGTCAAGTTCAAAGTCTCCTTTAGTCCATGCCCTGGTACACCGTATGTTTGCATATTGTATCTTATTCTGTTGTCTTTGGGCTGCTTATCATGGAAGCTTGTTTTCTTCAACAAATTCTTTTTACCCCCAGGTATATTCGAATAGTTGGGACTCACAACACAGTGAACAAGATTTTTCACATTGTGGCTTTTGAATGTATGTTTACAAACAAAACCTTCACCCTGGAGAAGGGGCTGATAGGTAAGTGTTACAATTACATTTTTGTACATATACTTAGATATTTTGTCTTCAGATATTTTGATATTCCATTAACTCATCTTAATCAGCTTTGACTAAGAACTCTGGTTGATTTGAGTGCCTTATGGCTGAGTGACATAGGGGAGGGCTTATGTTTGGAGAAGTAGTCAAAATACTAAGTCCAGTAAACTTAAAAGAATATAAATATTGTTCTAGTAGTTAAGAATTGGAAACGTTTTAGTGATTCATTCAGATTTGCTATGTGAGGAATGCTTATGATCGTCAGGCAAAGCCTTTCCTACCAAAGGCTTTTCTATATTTAATGGTGGGTAAGATCAGGGAGGAAGTCTATATAGTATTGATCCAGTGCTCATACTTTCCAAGGCCACGCAGGTATTTTGGCCTTTGATTTGATATGAATGGTCTGCTCAGCTGTGAGAATACCTTCTTTTCATAGAGACGTCAGTCCATATGTGTCCTGTTAGCCAAGTTCACCTCAAGAAAATGCCAGCATATAATTTAAGTAAGACTAGAGTAACTGAATTGTCATTGTGAAAGTCAGGTTATTGTGTGGGAAATACTGCCTGACTGATCTTTCAAAAGTGTATTTTTAATTTTGTTTTAGTTGTTTGCTTGGTGGTTTTGTGTTATGTTTTGATTTTGTTTTAGGTATATTTAGTCTGGCATTGTGTACATTCCATCTTAGATCTTGACATTCTAGATATCATGAGTGGTTTTTCCCATCCAGACTGGTTGTTCCTTTTTCCCATGCTCACAGGTTTTTACTCACCTCCTGAAAAGATCTTAGTTTCACTAATTAGATCCTTAAATCTGTGGCTTTACTGCAGCTTCCTTTGAAAAGAGACTCTGTATGTTCAAGTGGCGGGGGGCAGGGGTGGGGATAAGATTCCCCTGCTTTGGTGTACCTAAAATAGAATAATTTGCCGTTACAAAGGGACTCATTTCTCCTCTCCTTCTCAAGTCCTCTCCGTGCTGGGACCCATACATATTGACACATGTCCTGACAATATGATGATGATTAGAATGGGAGAGATGAGTATAACTTGCAAATATTTACTTAATTCTTTGAATGGTCACAAGTCTAAATTTTCCTGCCATCTGCTGTGTCCTAAACATAATCCTTTACTTAGGGAAATTTAGGAGAGTAATATCAATAAAGTAGCAGGAGTAGAAATTATTCCAATGTATAGAGAACTTTTAGCACTCAACTAAAATAAATAAATTGGTTTTAACTTTGTTGTGGATGTAGTGTTTAATGTTAAATATGAACGTTAATAATTTTTGTGACCTCTAGATCATTTAAAAGTTAACAGTGCTAAAGCATTGCCTGATATTATCAAGGCTTTTCATTTGGTGGACTGTATGGAATTTTGACGATGGAGGGTCGTGGGGAGGACACTCCTTGTCACCTGCTGCCTAGGCTCTTGTATGGACTGTAGGCCTCACTGTGTGTGTGATTGTGTATTTAGAGGAGTCCTCACTGAGAAGGATCTGAGAAACCAGACCACCTCATAGTCATAAGACGTGTAGCGTTTCACTGTTCATTTCAGCCCAGTGCACTGCATTTTTGAACATGCTGCAGAGAAGGCACCATCTACTTAAATCAGCCCCCCATTCTTATTGGAGGAAGAACAAGTTTGTGGACACTGTAGTTATCAAAGAAACAAGCCTATCCAGCATGAGAGGCCATTACAGGAATGAAACTCAGAATCAGTTGTAGTGAGGGATGCTATTGGTGGTCTGCATGTTCCATCCAGACTGAACTAGTCAGCATTATCAGGAGCCGTATTAGTCTCAGGCATGTCACAGGATGAAAGAAGACTGCAGAGATGCAAGAAGTGTTTTTGGTGTCTGGTCCAACACTTTTCTTCAGGCGTTTTTCTATGATGCTCACAAGTTTGACTGCAAAGGGCACTGCAATCATCTGCCTGTCATCGTCCCTCAACCACATGGGAGCAGTGGTGCAGGTAGGCAGATCTGTGAGTGCACTTGCCAGCAGATGGCCTGCAGTGGGGTTCCCTCTGGCCCTCCTCCTACCATCTTCACAGCTCAAAGCTGTCCCCATGCTGGGCAGACAGGGAGCCAATAGGAGTCATGAGGGAGTACAGGGGGATTTCATTATCCTTTGTCTAACATGACAGCTGGGCTTAGTTGAAAGGGGTGTTTGAAATAGTAATGGCCAGCTTTCCATGTTGATGGTCTCAGATGCGTTTTGGCTGCACACAGGCCTCAGCCAGTCACCCTACAGGGACCTCCAAGAAAGGATGGTCCTCTAGTGGGGGCACAGTGTATGTTGGAACCACCTGGAGTTATTTTTTAACTGTAGCTGCCTACTACTTACTCCTTACTATATTCTGTGAAATATGTATTCTCCCTTCAGAACTACTTATAGAAACTCCAGGTTTCCATGGGGAAAAAAAAGTAAAACTAAAATAATGTCATCATGAATAACTAATAGTGTTTCAAACCCTACTTTTATGTTTCGAGATTTAGAACTTCTTTCACAGTTGCTGGTCTCAGTTTCATGGTCCAGGCTATTCTAATTAGAGTAGCACTCTCTTTATAGGTCTTAAAATTACTTTAAAAGTGTTTGTATAGTTTTTCAAAATCAGATTTTAATGTTATTATTTAAAACGTGTAATGATGCCAGGAAAAACATAAATAAAAATAACTGTATCAGCTTTATGAGATTTTAATCTCCTTTTTCCATGAAAGGGTTTCCTTCCCGTTTTTGTTGACAGCTTGTCATTCTTCATGCTGCTTCACTTGTACAGATTCGTGGGGAAGCTTCGGAACCCCACGGGTTCATATGTCCATGGAAATGGACCCAGCTCAGCCACGCTGACCACATCGGGCCTTCAGACTCTGCCTACACCTCTTCCACCTTATCTGCTGCTGCCCTTCTCCTTTGGTGGCTGCTTCTGGATCATGCTGGGCTGTAGTCTCGCCTGGGAGAATCAGCCTGTGAGGACTGTCTCCTCTTCGTTAGGAGGCTTTGTGGGAAACTCGATCCATCTTACCAGTGAGACGTGGAAGGAATAATTAGAATAGATGTGACTGTCATTTTATAAGCATTCAACTTCCCAGAGAATGTGTTTGCTTTGCCTTGGTACTCCACTTTATGATACGTACATGGCGTTTGGCAAGTCGTTTTACTTTTTCATAATTGCCAAATCTTCCTTTTCATTTAGTCTTGTGTTTAAATTCACTTCTTTGATTACTCTACTAAGCTATTCAGGTAGAGAGAATAGTACACATTACTCAGCTTAAACAACTGTCAACTCACAAACAACCTAGTTTATCTATATTCTACCTACCTCCTCCCCGTTAGGTTATTTTGAAGCCAACCCCATTTTATCATTTTATCCATAAATATTTCAATATGTATCTTTAAAAATCAGGTCTTATTTTTATAGCCATAATCGCAGTGTAATAGCCCAAAATTGAACCAAAATTCCTTGCGAGTATCAAATATACAATCAGTGTTCAGATGTCCCTCACTGGATCAAAAGTCTCAAGTGAGCTTATGTGTTTTTTCACGTTGTTTAAATAAGAATTTAGGTAAGATCCATACTATCAATAAATAGTTGTTGTGACTCTCAAGTCTCCTTAAATGTATAGGTTTCCTTCCACATGTCTATCTGTCTCTGTCTTTCTTTTTGTTCTTCTCTCTCTAATTATAATTTATTTGTTGAAAAACCGAGGTTTTTGTCCTGTAGAGTTCCTAAGAGCCTGGATTTTGGTGATTGAATCCTTATGGTAACATTTAACATGTTCCTCTATTGTATTTCTTGTAACTTCGTTGTTAGAGAGAGGCTTAATCTGACTCAAGTTCTGTTCTTTTGTAAGGGTGCTCTGTTGGTGGTGGTATATGTGTATCAAGAAGTGCAGACAATCTGGTTGTCCCTCTCTTTTAGATATTCACAACCATCCATGATCATTTCCTAGATTCGTTATTTCATAATTTGGGATTGCAAAATGGTTATATTCTGTCATTCCTTCTTCATTTAGTAGCTAGAAAGAGATGAATTTCCTCAACACTCATTTGATAATCCTGAGATGCAGTTTGCCCAGGAAAAGAAGGATAAATGTTATATTCTTTCTTTTTATTTACCAGTTTTCAAATTAAAGAGGTGGTTACCTAGCATTCTCCAGAGGTGATCAATGAGGTTTGTTTGTCGGTTTTTTGGGGGGCCAGGGGGAGGGGAAAGGGGCAAGTATGTATCATTTTGAATTTATGAGATTAAACAAATTGGATGTCTTTTAATCACTTGCAGTTAGTATTATTTATATTCAAATTGTCCCTATCTTTAGCCTCTTCATATTGGCTTTTAAGTCCTTCTGGCATGACCTCAGTAATTCCTTGGTTTCTGGAATGACAAAATGTACCAGGTTCATCTTGTACATTTCCTGTCCTTGATATAGAATCGGCCTTTTCTTCAGGAGGCCCTGGTTCCATTTAGTTTGAAATCACATTTGGAAACCTCAATCTAAGCACTATAAATGATCCTTTCTACTGGATGGTCACTATTTCTAGGTCTTTTCAGTGGGCAAAACTAGGAAATACATGAACATATATTTGTTTTTTTATATATCATAAATTTATCAGGTAAAATATATCATGAGTGCATGCTGACACTTCTAATTAAAATTCAATACACAAAGTTTTTGTTTAACCTGTGAGCTTTCCTCTCCTTTTTTCCATACTGAAAATCTTGGTTACCAGTGAGGCAGTACAATAATTCATTTGCTTTGTCCTCAGTACATACAAAATAGTCTCAGAATTACCGTACCAAAACTGCCATGAACCATATAATGTAAGAAAATAGAGTAAGATTTTTGAAATCATTTTTGGAGTCCTTAGGGTATATCCCAGTAGAGATGTACAGTAAAATTACTGTGTTTTCAATTCACTTCAAATAATTCTGTGTGGTCATGCCACTATTTCAGTATACAGTTAGATTCATTTGTTCCATTTTGCTTTCAATATTTAGGGATTTCCTTCAAAAAAATTTTTTTATAACTATGTAAAATATTTACATGGTTCCAAATCAAATCTACAAAAGAGCTGTATTTAGAGGAACTGAGCTTCTGTTCCTGTCCCCTCTACTCCTGTAGGTAATCTCTTTTTCCTCTAGTTTTCAGGTTAGCCTTCTATTAAAAAAAATGGAAAATAAGTAAATGTGTATGTATGTTATATTTTGTATGCTCCCCGACATTCTTAAATAATTGGTACCATAATATATGCTATACATACTTTCTTCACTTTTCTTTTTTGTACTTAACACTTATCCCAGAGCTGGCTTTAGAGAGAGTTGCCATTCATTCCTTTTACAGCTGCGTGGCACTCATTAGTGCGGATGTGCTGTAGTCTATCCAGCGAGCGCTCTGTTGATGAGCCGTTGGGCTTGTTTTCAATCTCCTGATGTTGCACATGTTGCTATTCCCCTGTGCATCAGTCTTTTCTTATTTTTGCTAATATATCTTTGGGATAAATTCCTAGAAGAGGGATTACATGTATAATTTTGCTAAATAATGCCAAATTCCCCTTCATAAGGATTGTACTATCTTTAAATTCTTATTGGGAATGTATGATAATGACTATTTCCCCACAGCCTTGCCAATGGAGCATATTGTCAGACTTCTGGATTTTTGCCAGTTTGATAGGTGAGAAATGGTATCTCAGTGCAGTTTGAACTGCATTTCTCTTAGAAGAAAAATTGAGCATCTTTTCATATGTTTAAGGGCTATTTGCACTTCTTTTTTCTTTTTTAAATAGCTCTTCTTCTCTTATGAGTCTTGTAGATGAATAGAGAATATGCTTTTAGGAAGACTTGGGAGAGCAGTAAGCACTTTACACTGGTATTAGAGTGTGGTATTTGGCATTACAGGAGTCTGATTTCCCTTCCTAAGGTTTTCTGGTTCTTCTGGAAAATGTAAGTTCTCATAAGTCCCTCTCCATCCTTATCCTTGGCTCTGCCTTTGCTTAAGAGATAGTAGTGACTAGAGCATGGAGCTCTAACTCAGAATTCAACGCTCTCTAACCTTTTCAAAGAATGAGAAGCAGCTTCCATCACCAGCTTTATCTCATTAAGTGTTACCTCTGTGTCTGCCAGCATGGATCCACCAAGACTGGTGGCTTTTTTGTTCTAGTTTCTTGGTAATAACTGATGTAGGGCAACCAAAATAGACAGCATAGGCACAGGAACTCTGTGTTGCTGAAGCTCTGGGAACGCTCACTACTGCTGCCACCACGGAACTGGGTTGTCTGAATGGAAACAAGAGCCCGTATTCATCTGCTACTGTGCCACCTGCAGTACCACCAGGAGCAGATAGAAGAGAGATGTTTTCTGTCTTCCTCCCATCTTCCAGTCTCTCACCACTCTCTTCTATTGCCAGAACTTCACAGAAAACCCAAGCTGGCAAGTAGAACTTTAGCCTCCAAGATATGAGGTAGAACAAGGGAAGGAATGGAGCTGAAAGCAGACAGACAGATGACTGGTGCAAAGACAGAAAGACGGACAGTGTAAAAGGGGCTCCAGCCATCAGGAAACTTAAAAGTAGCTGTATCAGCACGTGGCAAGATGTAGAAATATGTGGAATGGAGAACACCAGACAAAGGCAAAGAGTGTGGAGAAAGGTTAAATATTTACTTTGGTTGTGAAGGAATCCAACGTATTTTCTTACCTCGTAAGGTAAGCCTTCATGAAGAATGATATTTTTAGTTGGGCCTTGAAGAATTCGTTAAACAATATTACAAAAGTGCTAATTTACACAGTAACAAAATGGCTGGCAGTTGTTTCCCTTTGGGAGAGCTGAAGACAGGAAATGGAAATAGGTGGTCTATAGTTGCTGCTGTCATTTAAAAGTATTTTGAAATTATAACAGGATGTTTAGTATTCAGTAAAATTCCTGGGAAAGTAAACAGAGTTGGAAATCTGTGGCGTGAAGGGCTTTTGGCATCCGCTGAACTAGGGCTATGACTTGCATGCTTTACAACTGTGTTTCAAAAATAAGTGTCCTCTGGAGCAGAAACAGAGATTTGGAAGTGGGGGAGTCCACTAGGGGGTAAAGATGTTAGAATGTGGCAAAGAAGCAAACTTGTTGGAATAGCAGAGGGGCGCTACAGACCTTAATGCAGTCTCAGCCTATTTGTCTAACCAGCTATTAAGGCAGTTCTAATTGTCAGTGAAGCTTAACTTCATCTACTGTAAATTGCTTGGCATTTAGCAGACATTTGTTAAGAGACTGCCAAGTGTATCTTAGGCACTGGGGATAGGAAGATACACAGGTATAGTTTCTGCCTTGGAGGATCATATGTAATGGAGGAGAAAGACTCTTAAATAGAAGGTGACAACACAGTAGGATAAGTCATGTATTGGGAGATTTCAGCAAATGCTATAGGAACACTGGAACAGGGGCACCTAACCTGACGTGGGGGATGGTGTCAGGGAAGACCTCCCCATGGAGGTGATGAATGGGCCATCCTTAAGGAGAGGAAGAAGGTGGAGTTTCAGGGGAGAGTCACATAAAATGGTCAGCATGTGCAAAGGCTTATTTATCTCTGACCCACTCCAAAGCCAGTGCCCCTGCCAGCGGACCACCTTGCATCTGATAGGGGCTTACAGTAGGAGTTAGTTATTTTGTCATCTGTCATCCTTCCCTGGAGAAAATGAGGCATTATTTTCTAACAAGATTTTAGAGTTTTACAAAAATTCAGATAAAGTGAATAGCCCACAAAAATGCATAGAGAAGATAATACAGTTTGTTTGTGTCTACCCTGGGGAGCCCGTGTTCTCAAACAAGACTGGGCTGTACTTGTGTGGCGGAGGGAGTGGGGGATGATGAGAGAGGGACTCCTCGGTCATTTAGCTTTCTCCATTCAGTGTGTGTGCGCGTCAGTGTACATTTATGTTTCGTTAGCCTTTATGCTTATTTGTTTTCCTTTTTGAGAATAAAGAAAGCCTGAGAAAGTTTTTATCGCTCTTATTTTAGAGGATTCACTCCTACACTTTACAGGACTGAAGCTTTTGCATCCTACTTATATCCCCTCATTATAAAGGAATATGGCAGAGTGTGTGTTTGTGTGTCCAGGTAAATGTGAATGTGCACAACTTGTTTTTAAATGGGACATCTCGGAGCATGTTTCCAACATTATGCAACAATATCAGTTTCTTACAAACCATGTTTCTGCCTCAAACTAGCATTCTGAATAGACAGGCTGTAAATGGGTAAGATGTTTCTCTGGCACTGACTCTGAAGGATATTCTGATGGTCAAAGGAGCATAAGATCTAATTTTGTTGGCCTAGTCCCTAACCCAGTACCCCAATCCTTCACACCAAAACCTAATAGGTAATTTTTTAATTTAATATTTTAAGTAGCTATTACAAATATATATTCTTATTTCCCCCGTTTTATTTAAAAAGGTAGCACATATTCACATATATCTTTTTTTAATTAACCGTGTTTCTTGAAGATCGTTTCTTAGCAGCGCATCTAGAGCTTTCTCTGCTTTTTCACGTCTGTGAAGTAATCCGTTGAACAGAGGTGCTGCTGTGCATCTCCCCAGTCCCCTGTGACAGACAAGGCAGGGTGTTTCCAATCTTTTACCATCAGTAACAGTTCTGTAATGAGCCATTTTAGAAATAGTGAAGTTTATTCAGAGGCAGTTTCGATAAGGCCTAAAACAAAAAATACCCATTTTAACCACCAGGGCCAGCTACGTAATTTGCGGGGCACAGGGCAAAATGAAAATGTGGGACCTTTTGTTCAAAGAGCAGGAAAAAAGTGCTGTTAAAGGTACTTTAGAAAAAAAATCTTTTTTCTTTTGCAGTCTCTCAACTTGGCATGATGTTTTATTTGCTGTTAAATCTCATTCTAAGTAAAGAAAAATTAAACTTTTAAATTATTAGCATGAATTTTTATCATCTTTATATCGTACAGTGGTGGTTTTAAATGCAAATATAAGAGCATTTATCTTATGTGCAGAATCACTAAAATTACACAATCCACATTGGGTAGCTCATACATGTGTATGTATTTAGCTCTTAGCAGAATGGCAGAAATTCTGTGCAAAACTCAACTGTTTTCATTTCACTTCTTAATTCATGCCCATTCTGTAAAAACTCTCTCCCGTTGGCTTACTCAGTAAGCTTCCTTAGTGAGGAAGAACTGAAGGGAAAAGGAAGCATGGGTTGTTGTATCCTTCCCTTTCTTGCTATGTCATTATTTTTAGCATAAGTATTTGGCTGAGAGAGGGAAATCACATAGGATAGAGTTCCTAGGTCGTTGGTGCTTCTTAGAACGCTGTTGCCTCCTTTCTACTTTTGAGGCAAGTTCCAGTTAAAAGTGTGGCCTCTCCAGGCTGTCAGCAGCCCCGCTTGCTCAGTCATAGTCATGGCATGTTTCCCTTGTCCCTGCTTTGAGTCTCAGCTCCTACGTGTTGCGGGTCCATTGGAATTCTGTCCTTGTGAGGCATCGTGAACATTCTACACAAACTAGGGCAGTGGGGAATTGTGGACATGTGTATGTTGTGTATCTCCTCTGTTCACAGGCTTGCTCCATTGTCCCATCTTAAAAACCATAAGTTCGAAGATGAGATTATTAAGAAATTCAAGACAGGGGCAGTGAAGTGTTAAACTAAATGTGGATCCCCTCTGAGTGCAGGGCCTGTCTGGAAGCACAGGTCACGTGCCCATGAAGCTGCCCTGATTACCACTTCTATTTACCATTGCTCTGGAAGTTCTGGTGGGGCGGAGAGGGGAGAGAGAAAGGATCAGAGGGAAGGGAAGAACAAGAATTAGGTGTCATGATGTTGGGGAAAAGGGACCAGATATCATTATCTGCAGATGTGATGTGATAATATACCCAAGGAAATGAACTGCAAAATTACTAGAACTAATAAGAACTCTAAAGAATGTAAACAGATACAATAATATATACAAAAATCAGGTTTTCTCAAATATCCCCAATAACCGGTTAGAAAGTATAATAGGGGAAGAAATTCCATTCATAAAGGCAATAAAACTATAAAATACCTAGTAACAACCCCCGAGCCATACTTCGCCTTTATACCAAGTCCATCCCTTGCCATGTTACCAAGGATCACCTGTTCCTGAACCACTTTCTGCCGTTGGAGATGGGCTAAGGGTCAGCAACAAAGGAGGGAAGCAGAGGGACATGGTGAGCTCATCAACAGTGTGTATATGAGGTGAGCATGCCGGGGGATCTGGATTTTTTGAACTTTTTTCCCCCCTACAAACAACAAATACCTACCTAGGAAGAAAGTTAATAAATCCACAAGTTCTAATGTAAAGAAACTATAAATCTTTAAGAAACGCTGAATAATAGAAAGACATATTCCTGGATAGGAAAATTTAATATAGTAAAGATGTTGGTTCTTCCCGTCTTAATCTACCAATTTAATGCAAGACTACTCAGAATTCCAGTTATGCTTTTTAAAAAAACTTTGACTAAGGTCTTTAAAAAATTTTCCAAGAGAATAAATAAATGGAAATTCCTTCCCCCCAAAATATGGAAAAAAAAAAAATGAAATGAGAGGTCTAGTACCATCAGGTATTAAAATTAGTACTACATACAAAAATACTATGGTATTAATGCAGGAGTAAACTGGTAGATAAATTAAGCAATCATTCAAACTCTGAATTAGATCCCAGTGTATGTAAGAATATAGTGCAAGATAAAGAGGACATTTCACATCAGTTGAGAAGGGAAAGGTACCATAGCAGATGGTGCTGCGACGCTTGACAATGGACAACACGTGAGATTCTTCCTTGATGCTATATACGCAGATAGTTTCCTGTTCAGAGTTGGATTTTACAATATTACTCCAAAACAACTTTAGTTTTACTGTTAAGAAGTATTTATCTAATCTCAAAGTGCAGAACTGCTTCCTCAGCATTAAAGCAAAGGCAGGAACCATAAACAGAATTCAAAGGTGTTTGACAAACTGGGAAAAAATAATTGCAACATGCGTGACAGTGAGTAGTTGTTTTTGATATATATGAAGTACTTTCACATAAGTGAGAAAAAAATATGAATCCCCAAAAGGAAATGTCATTGTTTGTACAAATTGTACAAACAACAATTTATTAAAAAAGAAAGAAAAAGCAACAGAATAGTCAATAGACGTGAAAGGGTTTGTCCTCACTAATAATCAACGAAATGCAAATTGAGACAAGATACTACTTTTTGACCTGTTTTATTGGCAAATATTTTTAATTTAAAGTTTTTCATTTACATGAGTGATCTAACAATCATTTCTCAGCAAAAATCAAACACTACGGAAGTACATGCAGTAAAACATTTGTTTTAACTTGCATTAGCCACCTTATTACTAAAATTAAGTATCTTTTTATGTTTCTTGGCCATGTCTATTTTTTTTATGAATTACATCTTCATATTCTTTGTCAATTTTTTTGTTTGTGTTTTTTATTATTAATTTATAAATTATGGATGTTCTTTGTCTTTTATATATGTTGCAAATATCTTCTCCCAGACTGTTAGTTACTTTTTAACTTGGTTTATAATAACTTTTTTGTACAGAAGTTTTTTATTTTGATTTAGTCCTGTCAGTCATTTCCTTTCTTCCTTCTGGATTTTGTAACTTGCTTAGAAACTCCTCCTTAGCCCAAAACAACGATACACTCCTCTATAGTGTTGTCAGTGGTTGGTTGTTTTGTTATTGTGGGTGTGTTTTTAGCATGTAGTTCTTTAATCCACTTAAATTTTATTTCCTGTTTGGTCTGAAGCAGGGGTTTACCTTTTATTTCTAAAATTTGACTATTGTTGTGAAATCCTTTATTGATTATTTCCTCCTTTCCCTCATTGATTTAAAATAGCATGTATCATGGATCTGTATATCTATTTTAGATTCTGTGTCACAGCACTTAACCACAGCTTTATAGTATATTTTGCTATCTAGTACTGCAAATCCATGCTCATAGCTATGCTTTTCCTAAATTTTCTAGACTATTCTTTCATATTTTCTTTTCCAATGAACTCGAAAATCAGCTTGTCAGATTTCATTTTAAAATCTTGTTGCCAAAGATGTTTTAAATGAAAATACTTAGTATGGGTGAGGCTGTCATGAAACGGGCAGTGTCATATACTGCTGAGATATGTATGGTACAAGTTTTCTAGAAGGCGCTTTGGCAATATGTGTTGAGTCCAAAAATACCCCTTGATCTATTACTTCTGCCTTTAGTAATTTATCCTAAGGAAGTGTTCAGGAAGAGCATTTCTTCTACATAAATGTTCAGCACAGTGTTGTTTATGATAACCAAAAACGAAGGACTACTAATGTCCAACAATAGGGCCACATGAAATAAATTATGGCACATTCAAGCATCAAAGTTTCTGTATAGCCATTTATAACAGAGGGAAATGCCCATAATATAATGTAAAATAAAAGAAGATAGGGGCCGGCCCAGTGGCACAGCGGTTAAGTTCACACGTTCTGCTTTGGCGGCCTGGGGTTCGCCAGTTCAGATCCCGGGTGCAGACATGGCACTGCTTGGCAAGCCATGCTGTGGCAGGGATCTCACATATAAAGTAGAGGAAGATGGGCATGGATGTTAGCTCAGGGCTGGTCTTCCTCAGCAAAAAGAGGAGGACTGGCAGCGGATGTTAGCTCAGGACTAATCTTCCTCAACAAAAAAGAAGGTAGGATACCATCTTTATAGCCAGATTGATGCCAATATTTTTAAATTGAAGATAATATATGTATTTTTATATGTGCACATATTAATTTTCTAGGGCTGCCGTAAAAAAATACCGTAGAACTGGATGGCTTAAAAATAGCAATTTATTTCTCACAGTTCTAGAGGTTGGAAGTCCAAGATCAAGGCGTCAGCAGGTTTGGTTCCTCCTGAGGCCTCTCTCCTTGGCTTACAGGAGGCTGTCTTCTCACTGTGTCCTCACATGGCTTTTTCTCCATGCACTCCCATCCCGATGTCTCCTCCTCCTCTTACAAGGACACCAGTCATCTTGGATTAGGGCCCTATCCTTAAAACTTCATTCAATCTTAATTAACTCTTGAAAACCCTATTTCCAAATGCAGTCCCACTGTGAGGTACTAGGGGTTCCTGCTTCAACATAGGAATTTGGAGGGGAACATAATTCAGTCCATCAGAGTGAATGGAAAAAAGACTGTAAGGAAGAACATCAAAATGTTAACAGAGGTTTTCTGGATGGTGGGATTACAGGTGATTTTTGTCTTTTTTTACTATATTTTTCTGCATTTATGTATTTTCTTCAGTGAAGATGTGTTACTTTTATAATCAGAAAAAAATTAATGTTTCTTTTTCAAATAAAGCTATTTCCACATTGCCTATCTTAAGTGAGAGACAAGGCAGAGTGGGCAGGGCCCGCACTAGTGCCCCCCATGCGCCTCAGCACCCCTGTACTCCCAAATAGAACCGACTAAATTTAGAAAAGTCCTATTTCTGGATTAGGAGGGGAGTTTCTTCATGAAGTACAGTGATTCTCTTGGTGATTCTGTTGAGTAAACCAAGAGTCCTTGAGACTCGAGATGAAAGATGCCAAGTGAAAAAGAGTATATGCTCTATGATTCCGTTTATAAACAATTCTCGATCATGCAAACTAATACATACTGACAGAAAGCAGATCCACGGTTCTCAGGGGCTGGGGAGGAATTTCAGAGGGGCATGAGGGAACTTCTGAGGTCGATGGAAAGTTTTGTTATCTTGATTGTGCTAATAGTTTCATGGTGTGTACATGTGTCTAACTCATCAAATTGTATATTTTAAATATGTGTGGTTTATTGTGTGTCAATTATATCTCAAGAAAGATGTTTAAAAATGGGAAGAGGGAACTGAAAGGAAAGATTGCAATAGCCTTTGGGCATTACAGAGTTCTTTATTAAATAGTGATGTGAGGGCTGTGGTTTTGTGAATCAAATGAGACCTTTACGAGGCTGTTGGAGGAGACTGCTGTATGGAATGTTTAGGGAGGGGGCCTCTAAACCTGATGGCCCTTTCCTGCCTCATAATTCAGTATTACAAGGCTTGGGCGTGTCACTGATTTGAGTAAAATTAAGTGATTGTATGATAGTGGATGTCTGGTAAGTAAGCCAGTCTGGGATGCAGCAATCTTTTGGAATTTATTGGCTTGTTAATATTGTGAAGGTGGGTATGTTTCTTTTATAGCTGCATTTGATACTTATCTTTTTAAAGACAGGAATCGGTACAGTGCTACAAGAGAGAAATGTACTTAAAAATCATAACATTACCTGTGGTAAAATTATCATAAAAACTCCCTAGTACTCGAGCAGGGGATTACTTCAATTCTGCCCTCATAACGACAGAAAATGGTTGTTGGTGAAGTTGTTTTCCATGAAGCTGTGATGAAATCAACTAAAATGGTAATAAAGCGGAGTATAAAAGTGAGGGACTCAGGTGAGATGTCAAAGTGCAGAAGGTGTTAGTATGTTCAAATTAGAAGCTTCGGGAAGTGGTTCTGTGAAATATTAAATATGGATTGATTGGGTTCTCAGTTCAGAACTGTCAGCAGTGCAGGCAGCTCTCATGCTGTGGGAGGTGGACTCCCCCAGGACGCACACCCACCCCCGTCTCAACTGGGTGGCTACCATTTTGCTAATGGTCAGAGAAGCTGAAAGACAGAGACATAGTCTCTGGTGGCAAGTGATAGTTTAGGAAAGGGCTGAGAGCCCTATTCCCTTCCTTCTTGCTCAAAACCAAGGAGCCTGTCGCCCCAGGAGCATTATTATACTTTTTTCCAATGATCGTTTGATGAACTAATGTTCGGTAGATGCTTGTTACAAGAAATTGGAAGCTCTTCTCACTAAAAACCTCGGCGAGCTGTGGAAGCACACTAAAGTATGTATCGTCAGAGATATTTTTATATTATAGAACTAACTTTTATATGGATACTATGCTCCAAATGTCAAATCTATTCCCTCCTTGCCACCACCCTAGGGCAAGTCACCACTCTCTCTCCTGCTCTGTTGTCGTGCTCATCTGCTCAGCAGTGTCCCCAGATCCTCTCTAGTCTTTCTCATTGTTCTCCACACTCCAGCCAGAGTGATCTTATCAGAAAACTCCTTTACTCAGAATCACTCAGAGGCTTTCCATTGCTCTTAGGGTAAAGTTCAAAATCTTCCTTGGCCCTCAAGCCATGCATGATCTGGTGCCTGCATATTTGCTTCATCTTGTACAAGTCCCCATCTTCCCATCTTGCTTTTTACCTTCAGGCCATAAGCCTTCTTTCTATTCCTAGAATGCACCATGCATTCTCTGACCACGGAGACTTTTTTGCACTTGCCATTCTATCTGAAATGCGCTTTACCCCTCCTCATTCTTTTCTTTTTTTCTTTTCTTTTTTTTTTCTTTTGCTGAGGAAGATTTGCCCTGAGCTAACATTTGTTGCCAATCTTCCTCCTTTTTTTTTTCCTTTTGTATGTGAGTCGCCGCCACAACATGGCCACTGACAGACAAGTGGTGTAGGTCTGCACCCAGAACTGAACCCAGGCCACTGAAGCAGAGTGTACTGAACTTAGCCACTAGGCCACCTCTGCTGGCCCACCCTCTCCTCATTCTTAACCTCAACTCATCAGACCCCACCCCCTTTCCCTTAGTAACCTCCTATTGATCCTTTAAATTTCAGCTTAAATGTCACTTCTTGAGAAAAGTTTAGCCTGACTCCCTACCCCCAGTTTAGGTAAAGTTTCTCTGTATGATGCTAATAGATCTGGGGGTTTTTCCTTCAAAGGACTTAGTTTAATTTATAACTATACATTTAGTCACATGGTTTGATGTGAATGCTTCTATTCGGGACTGCTATATTCCTAGTACATGGAATCCTGATAGTCAAAAAATGTTTACTAAACAGATGGATGGATGGATGGATAGGTGTGTGGATGGGTGGCATGATATGTTGCATTCTGAGGACTGGAAGATCAACCCAGATTCTGGTTCCCACTCTCCTGCTGATTTGCTGTGTAATAAATAAGACACAATCTCTCTGAGCTTCAAATTTCTCAGCTATAAAATGAAAAAACTAACCTAATCATCTGTTTTTGTTTTTATATAAGTATCCTTTGGGAGTAGATAATTGTGTTAATCATCTACCTCAGGTCATAATATATCATTCTCAGTGGTCCAAGCAAGGCCTTCTCTTTTTTTTTTTAAGTAGTTTTTTTTGTTTTTTTCCTTTTTCTCTCCAAAGCCCCCCGGTACATAGTTGTGTATTCTTCATTGTGGGTCCTTCTAGTTGTGGCATGTGGGACGCTGCCTCAGCATGGTTTGATGAGCAGTGCCATGTCCACGCCCAGGATTCGAACCAACGAAACACTGGGCCGCCTGCAGCGGAGCGCGCGAACTTAACCACTCGGCCACGGGGCCAGCCCCCAAGGCCTTCTCTTTTATTTATATTTCCTCTTCTTTGAACCCCACTCCTGTTCCCCTCCCCTTATGACACCATCTCTAGTATGTTTAATTATGTCCTTAATGCGCACATATATTTGTAAAATGTATAATGTTGGGGGTGTTTGTATGTGTTTTAACTTTCAAAAAGGTTTTTATGCTATAAATCTTATTCCTTTTGATACTTTTTACCCAATATTACATTTTTAAGACCTATACATCATTGCTTCTTAATGTTACTTAGTATTCCATCCTAATAATTATAAATATATTATTAGCAAATTTATATGGTCCTTACTATTTACCAGACACTGTTCTAGACACTTTACATAAAACCATTTAACCCTCACAGCAGTCTTGTAAGGTCGGTGCTGTTTCTATTCTCACCTGTTATTATTCATTCATTCCCCTGGTGATGGAGACCTAGCTTGCCTCCAGCTCCCTGCTCTCAAACAATGCTGCAGTGAATTTCCTTTATCTCTCTCCTTTGTACCTACGTGAGAATTTCTCTGGGACCTGTATCCAAAAGTATGATTTTTTTTCTTTAATCCAATTAAAATTATAGATGTTCTGATGATGACCCAGATTTACATTCCGAGGATAATTGCTACTTGGACGTGACATATGTTCTAAATAATTACTGGATTTGGTTGGCTAATACTTATTTTAGAATTTTTACACCTGTTTTCATAAGTAAAATGTGCCTATAAATTTCTTTTCTTGACCCATTTGTAAGTCATTTTACAACCAAAGTTACATAAAATGACTTGAGCAGCTTTCTCTCTTTTGCTGTTGTCTGGATCAATATGTACTAGGATATAAATTATCTGTTCCTTGAATGACGTGGTCCTGAAGGTTCCTTTCTAACTATAATTTGATGACTCGATGAGCTCCTGTAGCTGTGAGGTTCTTACCAGTGCTTCACTGGTTGTGTGGATTAGTCAAGCAGATTCCCATGGATCCCAGACCTCAGTGATGTCAGAGGGGGTTAATCTACTAGGTTCTTTGAGCCTAATGACAAAAAGATTGCCAGAAGGGGTGGGTTTGGCAAGATTGGAAATAATAGATATCACAGGGAGGGGATTTCGTCTCTGCACATTTGGCAGGTGGTAGGAAGGAAATTCTCATGCTGGTGCGTAGCTTCACGATGGAGAGCTTCTGGGGTAGACACAGGGTGTTGGTGTCAGCCCCTAGCAGCTTTGGAGAACTCGGGCAGTGCACACTTACTCTGGTCAGGTTAAACTGCTTCAATAAGCTTTGCATCATGGTCTCTGAGTCTCACTCTCAGAGCTGGAATGAAATCAGAACAGGGGACATTGCTGTTCAGACATCTCCCATTCTTCTTAGGACATATTGCTTTAAACCAGAAGAGTAGTTTTCATATCATGTTATTTTTATTTCTCATTTGGCTGAAGACACAGTGCATGCAGAGAAGATTGTCCGTCAGACAGTGACTACCTGGCACACACAGTCCATATAATGGCAGTTAAGCTGAGATCCAGAGACTGGCAAACAAGCCATAAAATCTAAATGGCAGGATTTCTTGTGGTAGACTGGTTATAGTAATTTTATGTCTCAGTATTTTACATGTGTGACATTTTGTATATTAAACAATTAACTGCCTGTTTTTGACATTTGAAGTTAGTGTGAAGAGAGTTATAAAAGAGACACTGTAAACATCCCCTCCCAGAGTGAAGTGTAAATGGCTGCCTGCCTCTGGGAGGGGAGGACCTGATGCTTCCTCACAGTGCACTCTGTACCTTTTTACTGCCAGTTTGGGTTTCATTGTCTTTGATAAACAAGATAATTGATAGAAATGAATGTGATCCTGTAAAATGGTTCCCCAATTTCAGATTTTTGTGCGGGAGGTATAATTTTCCTTATGGCACATTACTGTTCATCTTTAAATGAGTAGATTGGTTAATCTGCCTTCCACAAGAACACATTAGGTGAATTGCTCCTTATCAGAGCTGATAAAAACATGGAGTTAACCAGGGCACAGGAAGAAATGACTAATGGTCACATGAATGAGCAGGAGTATGTGGATTTTTTTTTGTTTTTTGAGAAAGATTAGCCCTGAGCTAATATCTGCTGGCAATCCTCCTCTTTTTTTTTTCACTGAGGAAGACTGGCCTTGAGCTAACATCCGTGCCCATCTTCCTCTACTTTATATGTGGGATACCTGCCACAGCATGGCTTGCCAAGCGGTGCAGTGTCCACACCCAGGAGCTGAACCGGCGAACCTTGGACCGCCGAAGTGGAATGTGTGCACTTAACTGCTGCGCCACTGGGCCGGCCCCTAGAGTATGTGGATTTTTGAGTGGAAGGTTTAGAGTTGGGTATGCAAGAAATATCTTGGAGATAAGGAGATGCAGTCCTCCTCAGGAAGAGGACAAAGGCAGTGTGTGCTGAAAAGGGAGGTCTTGCTGCTCCACTTTCCTCCTCCTTCCCCAGCCCCAGCTCCTACCACTTAGAATGCTGGTTTTGCTGCACTGACTGACTTACAGGCTGAGGATCTTAAACAAGGAAGCCCTAATGTGCTTTCTCCCTCTTATTTGATGAAAAGGACTAGGGCTTTGCAAAACTACCATTTTGTTCGATAAATTAATACTCAGCATTCTCGATCCTCTGCTGGAGGGCTCTCTTTAGGAAAGCGTCAAGGGCCAAGTAAGCAGAAGAGTGTGTAAGTTCGCACCCGGTCGGGAAGTCCGGGGTAAGATCGTTGCCAGTCTGCTTTGAAGAACCCATTTCTCTTTATGCATAAAGTACAACAAGGAAGAATGAATGAAAAAGAAAGTGGCAAATGCTTAGGAAAGAGTGTAAAATGGCATATCCATGACTCCTCTGGGGGGAATGTTGGGCCAGTTTATCACTTGCAGTCATGGTGGTTTAAAAAAGTAATAATTAATAATCATTTGCTTATCTAGGGTATTCTAATATTTAGTTTTAAAAAATAATTTATTCATGGCAAGAAAGACTGTGGTGAAATAGGATTTCTCCCAGGACGGTTCTCTTTGGCACTGTTATCACATAGCCTTTCAAAGATCCAGCACGCGAAGGGTAGTTTGCTGTCCACTTTAATGTCATCTCTTCACCAAATGGATGGGCTGCCTCCCTCCTCCTCTCCCACTCTTGAAAGGTTAGCCTTTCTTCAGAATAGTACAGGTTTTCCCAGCAACATCTGTCAACTTGGCAACGAGCACACCCTAAGGAAATTATGAACATTTGAAGACCATCTAAATACTGTAGGGAACCTTTCCTCTCCCTCTTTCTCTCCTCTCTCCATGCTCCCCCTTCTGCATTCCCCCAAGAAGAGTGGAGCAGCCACATGGCATTTACCACTGTCCATCCCACTGATAAGTTATAAGCCCGTTTATGTCTGTGATTTTTTTTAAATGTATTTTGATTTGCTCCTCAATTGTGCTAGCTCATGAAACCTCAAAGTAGCAACTATCCTAGAAGGCAGACTGTGGGCAGGCCCCTTTGTTTAATGAAGAGAGATGCCTAGCCACTGTACTGTTAGCACAAAGAGGCTTCTTTGGTCTAATGACTCGGGTGATCTTGATCTGATTCCTTAGGTCAGAAATTGCTATCCCCAGCAACTATCGACCAGAAGGAACTGCTTTCTTGGTTATTCTGAAACTGCTAGCTGCATATTACACTAGCAGGTGCTAATAGTTTTTTTGCAGGTCAGAGGAATTGTTATTGGTTCTTCCTTCTCTTGCCTCCTATGCCTTTGCATTTAAAAAGCGGCTCATGGGAATAAAAATCTCCCCTCTTGAATAGTATCCAGATTTCTGAAATGCTTGTCCCACTTACCTATTCCACATGGAGAAAAACCTGACTCTTCATGGCTGGGGAAGTACCAAGCCTGGGTCTTGTGTTTCTCTGAAAATCTCAAGATGCTTTTGTAAATATCATCTAATTTAATCTGCCAATATTCATAAGGAGGCAGAGAGAAGAAGGGATTATCCTCTTTATAGGTAAAGAAACTGAGTCATGAGGCAGTTAAATGGCCTCCTCAAGATTGCCTAGGAAACTCTTTGCGGAATTGAGATTAGGTTCTTTGGGTGCCTGCTCTCTAGTCCATTGCCTTGTCCAGTGGATGTTAGAGCTGAAGGTGGGGAGAGGAGAGCAGCATTTCCCCTCTCAGAGTTAAAGTATGTAGACGTGATGGAAAGAGAGCTAGAACTCAGAAGTAAGATACTTCCTAACAGCCAGGTCCAAAAATATTTATAATAAAGTTCCATTTCAGAATACTTGCATCCATTTTTCATTTCCAAAGGCACTAAGTGTAAACCATTAAAAGAGTAATTGATTGAAAACAGTAGTAAAAGGCTCTTTTTAAATTACATTGTATTGTATTTTGGACAAGACTTTTTTCATCATGTCCTATAAGTCTACTGGAAAATATAGCATGATTCTATTTCCTCCACTTTGGATTCCAGAGGGTGGTATAAATTGTGTTTTGCTGAAGTTTTTTTTCTGATAACTACTTTACTTAGAAGTATGAGTAGAATTGTTCCAGGTTACTTGGAAGACTTGTCAGTCTTTGAAGCTGAGTAGCCATCTTCCCCCAGGGACCCCAAGTTCACTCATTGGGAGGCATAACCTCAGTCTCACCCAGGGGATGCTCAGCTTCCTGACAGCCCTGGGCTGGCCCCTCAGGCTAGAACTAGGTGAGTGCCAGGAGCCAGATTTTCCCTCGGGCATCCTGTGTGATTTGATTACAGTCTCAATTCTGAGAGCCCAACGTTCAGAAGCTAAGACTCACCTTTACCGAAATATTTCTTCTAAATTCCAGTCTTACTCTTTTGAGAGTCTCAGAGATTCTTTCCCTCTCACACCTCTCAATCCAGGATGGGTTGTGGGAGCTAAGACATGTGAGAAATTGGTGTCATCTTCAACCTTTTCTCGCTGCCACCAAAAGCTGTGGCAAGAAGGTTCTGCCAAAGCTGAATTCTAAGAACATACTTGTTTGATTGGGACATTTTCTGTATAATTTCCAGGGCTCCTCTTAATGTTTGAACATCAATATTCTTTTAGTAAAAATTCAAATTCTATAGTTATTGATGTGTTTTAAAGAAATATCATTCAAGATCTTAAGACTCAAGCATTATCCATGATCCCAGAATCAATCTGACTTAAAACTGTTAAAGTTTGAACCACATGCAAACTCCATCTTAAAATTAAAAAAAGAAAATAAAAGCTACTGCTGTTACTGAACCAAGCTTGTTTTGCTCATTGTACAGTATGCCAATCACCGAGACGACAGGTTTGCAGCAGAGAAAGGGTTTATTCACAAGGCAGCCAAGCAAGGAGATGGGCGAACAGGTGTCACATCCACCTCCCTGAAAATGGGGATTAAGGATATTTATAGGATAGAGGGGCAGGGTGGTCTGAAGTGTGGGAAGAGATGATTGATGATTGGAGGTAAGGAGAAGTGAGGTAATTGATGATCCTCGCAAGAGTAGTCAAGCTTCATGGCTCTTCATAGGACTCATGTTCACAAAATGGTGGCGTTAGCATGATCTGAGGGTGGAGTTTCCAGCGCCATGACATCAAAGGGTCACCTGTCAGGCATTTGCACAGGCCCAGTTGATGAGTCAGTGGTCTTAAGGGGCCTGAACTGGACAAGGAGTTGAGTAAAAACAACTTAAGCACGATGGTTACATTAAGTATCATGTACCATGGTCACCCAAGCATCAGAGATTTATCTATAGAGTGGGCCTTAGAAATGCATTATCTAACTACTTTTGCAAACAGATAACTAACTAAGTATAGTTAAAGCAAGTTGGCCCCTGGTTTCACTACTTTATTAAAGGGATAGTTTAAAAAAAAAAACACTTTCTTACAAAAAAGTATTAAGCAAACCACCGCTTCTTTTGTGAGGGTTTTAAAAACCTTTTGCACATCCTTTGTTCTGTGCTCAACATGAATGAGAAATATTCCCCAAGCCATGGTGACATATCTGATCTGAGTCACAAAATTGTTGTGGCCTGACAAGACCTTTCAACCAGTAGCGGGGAACAAAAATAACTGTTGATTTCAGCATCTTTTAGTACATAAAGGAAAATAAACCCATGTAAAACTCTTATGATACTACTCATAGAAAAAGATGCCCTTTACATTATAACTTTTTAATTTTTTTGAGAAGAAGTTTCCAAAACTTGCAAAACCAGTTTCAATGACTCTTTGTATGTTAGGTATTTTTTCCCCCAGATCAGCTTGAATAACTTATCCTGATGTAGGGGGCAGTTGTAGAGTCTCTTTCTGTGACAGATTATGTCCAGAGAAAAGAAAAAAATCACCACAATGAGATAGTGCCTCTTAGTTCAAAACACAGAGCTGAATGTTTGGGATATCTTTTTTCTGACACCTGGAGATGGCTTTGTCCTCAATTTCAAGGCCTTGCATACGGAGTGAATCCTCTTTTGATACACTACAGCTAGTTACCGCTGTTAAACATCTGATGCTTGATTCTTTAAGGTCTTTCTGAATAGACGTTTTCACAGATAAAACCTCTAGCATTCAAACTACCCACAGAGAGTAAACCTCCTAAACAGTTCTGGAGTGTGCCTTCCTTCAAAGACTCCCATGTAAGGAAAGAATTCACTGATCCCGGTGAACTTGTACTGTTGAGATCCACGGGCCCTGCCCCACCTCTCCTTTGCCCCTGGGGATAACCTCCTCTGGTTTCTCACCTTTATCTTCTGGAAAGCTGCTTTCTTCGCCTCTGAAATGTTTGGAGCTATAGCTTCATAAAGTTTGTGTATGTTTGGGGGAGGCTGGGCAAGTTGGGCGGGGGCCACCTTTGAAGTTTGGAAAAACATTACCTCTTCCTGTCACCAGCTAAGTGGAGCACAGCATGACTGTCAAACCCTTGTAGTCTCAAGATACGGTGTGATTTGGGCAACCTTGGTGATGGCAGAATTGGAGTTAGAACAGGAATGATGAGAGCATTGAGAATAATACTAATTAAAGCACGCGAAAATGAGAAGCAAAGCAAAAAGGAAAAGAGGCGCAGAGGAAGGGGGCTCCAGCATTCAAAGGGCATGGTCTGTTTCTTCCCATGGGCATCCCCTGCAGGTGTGGAGAAGTGGTCATGACTGAATCCTTTGGGATTGCATTGGGAAGCAGCTGTCTCACAGATCTGGGACTAGGGTGGAAATTTGGGGAAGGAAACATTTAAAAGTTGTATGTCAGGGGCTGGCTTGGTGACACAGTGGTTAAGTTCACGTGCTCCGCTTCAGTGGCCTGGGGTTTGCCAGTTCATTCAAATCCCAGGCGTGGACCTACATACCGCTTGTCAAGCCATGCCGTGGCAGGCGTCCCTCATATAAAGTAGAGGAAGATGGGTGCAGATGCTGTCTCAGGGCCAGTCTTCCTCAGCAAAAAGAGGAGGATTGGCAGCGCGTGTTAGCTCAGGGCTAATCTTCCTCAAAAAAAAAAAAGTTGTATGTCATACATAATCGATGATTTTTCTTTGGCGATGTGATGTAATGTATCATTGAAAAGTGATTTTAACCTGATAGACAAAACTAAGAATTAACATAACTTAGTGCCAGTGTTGTAGAATACATTTTTGTAGTTTCTCTGATAGTTTCAGGAAAGATGGGCTTGTGTTCTAATTAGCTATTGTTTTATTACAGCTGTGCAGACATGACAGCTGTGGCTGTGTTTTCCTTCAGAGTAACATGACGGAAGGTTGGACTGCAGTTGGGTTGTAAGCTTGCCAGTCAGCAACATGTTCCTATATAGGCCTGGGGATAGCCCCTGGGGTGAGTTCCCTTTAAAAAAAAACAAAACAAAAAGAGTATAGGTCTGTAGGGGAGTATCTAGGTGTGACCTTAAGCTAATAGCCTTAGTTGTCTTTTTGAAGGAAATACTTTGTATCTCCGTAAAAACCTTGGCAATAGAGAAGAATCTACTCCAAGACTATTAAGCGCTTGTTTGCTGCGTGAACCACTGCACTGTTAGAAAACAGTTCTAATAAAAACAGCCAGGGAAACGTTGAATGAAGCCCAACACAAGCAGTTTTTGAAAATGACAGTCCTCTGTAAGTGCTAAGTGCTATTTCATTTTTGAAAATCTGCTTCAAGTGGGGTTTTTTCTCCTACTTCTCAAAAGGTGATCTCTGGAGACGGTTAAATAACATGTCAGTCTTATCTTTAAATATAGCTGGTACAGGTGGCCCTCAGGTCATGTCCTAGTGAAGTAATACTGCCTCTTAAAAAATTTATTACTCCTGAATTAAATTTACTGGCAATCTGTTGGCCACTCTTGGTGCTGCGTAAGAACGAAGAACAGTGAAATTGTTTTCAGATCACTTTTTCTGCACTTCCCCACAGTCCGAGTCATCCCAATATTCATAGACTTGCAGAATGTATACACTGTGTTAACGTGCAACTTTTGCATTCAGAAGCAGCAAATTAAATTTGTCTGAGCAGAATTGCTATGTGCACAGAGGGGGAAAAGTAATTTCTGCCCAGGCAGTTCCCCTTTGCCTTTTGCTCGTAGAACAGGCTATTGTAATAGGTTTGTAGCTGAAGGATGGCAAAGGAAAACCAGAAAGAGACAGACGCAAGATGCTGGATTTGGGCAGTATGGTTTTGTAAACAAAGTGACACAAATTGGGGCAGAAATTCCAGTGGGACGGGAGGAAACTGGAAGGCTGGCAGTACAGCACAAAGCTGAGTCCCGTCCAGATGGTGTTTTTAATAAATTTATCAGACGCATATGAAAGACGGTAATGAACATTCAAATGGGGAGTGGCCCGGCCCCTGCGGGAAGAAAAACAGTATGGCACCTTCTGTGCGTTGCAGTCAGTTAGAATCAGTCTCCAATTTTTCCCAGTAAAAAAGACCGTGGAACCTATTCAGACCATTGGGTAATTATTAGGCAGTCCAACTGGGCAAGCTGAGGTGTGTGTTTCTTTCTTTTTTTTTTAAAGACTTTATTTTTCCTTTTTCTCCCTAAAGCCCCCGGGTACATAGTTGTATATTTTTAGTTGCGGGTCCTTTTAGTTGTGGCATGTGGGATGCTGCCTCAGCACGGCTTGATGAGCAGTGCCATGTCTGCGCCCGGGATCCGAACCGGCGAAACCGTGGGCCACAGAAGCACAGCGCGCGAACTTAAACACTTGGCCACGGGCTGGCCCCTGAGGTGTGTGTTTCTAGGAAGAATTAATAGGAGAATTATTTCCTGCTGGAATGGAGGAAGTGGCCTATATGTGTTAGTAAACCCAGCGGTGACATTTAGGACAAACCTCTTCTGTGAGGATTCCTGTAGTATGCCGAAAGCAGAAGGCTCTCCCCTCAGGCATAAAAAAGCTTTTATATTCTTTAAAAGCCGCATTATTGTCTACATTCCTCCTCTTCCTCCTGGTCTCCCCAAAATGCTTTCTCCATCAGAAAATATTTTAGTCTACCATGAGTGACCAAACTTTCTGTATGTGCGATAAACTTTTAGGGGAGGAGCAGGTGAGAGCTGAGTGTGTATATAATGCTTGTATAGCAGCTCTTCTGCAGTGGGCATATTTGTTTTCTTTTTAATGTTTAGGTCAAGACCCAGGGATTGATCATACTTTACTTTTCTAAGAAAACTTTTACTGAGAAAGCAGTTTTTTTTCTGCTTTATTCAGTAACTTAGATTTTCCAGCTTTTGGTAAGGAACTATGTTAAGCCACAACCTAAGCATCCTTTTCCAGCTCCGATTCATTCATTCAGCAGATATTTATTTAACACCTGCTATATGCTAGGCACTTTTTCATGGCAGTTGGGAACACAGCAGTGAAAACAAGAAAGAAAAGTTCCTGCCCTTATGAAACTCACATTCTGAATCTCCAATTGTCAGGTTAGATCAGGTTGGAATACTGATTTTAATATTAAGAATTGGCACAGTGCTAGAATGATGGTCTCATCTTAGTTGTTTACAGAAGGTTGTTATCCACTGGGTTTGTGCCCAGGTCCCTGTCCTTCTCTTCTTTCAACTTGTTGGCATCATCTGGTCATTATACTGTTAATTTAACTCTATCAAAAAAGAGGCATGAGAATTAAGAGAATTGGTAATCTTATGATTTTGTACCTTATGAAGTAGATACAGTTGCTTATCAAGTTACTAGAAGAGTTCTAGCAAAAGCTATTTCTTGAAAGGAAAATTTGGGACTTGGGTAGATTTCACTAATATAGTCCATATCTGTGTGTATATGTTGAGATGTGTCTGTGTTGGGCACGCTTTGTAGATCTAGACTTTTACCAATAAATATTAATGAATAATTATGTCAAGATCAAAGTAGGAACTATCATTTGCTATTCTCCGGAACACAAATACAGGATTCCTAGTTAAGAAGGCAAAATTCTTTAACATTGCATATATGTTAGACCACCTCAAGATTCCAGAGGGTCAGAGAGTGATATTACTACAACAGTTTTGCTTAGAGAAAATGTTAGAGAATGAAAGAATCTTCTTTAATAAACTCATTTATAAATGTGTCTGTAGAAAAGGAATTTTGAGTGCTTACCCCAGCCATATTTCTCAGAGAGTTTGAAGCCATGTCAGTAATGATTTTGTGATAGTCTCTGGTACTGATATACTAATTGACCACTAGTTAAAACCAGATCAGCTAGGCATAAAATTGTGAAGCAGTAAGGTAGGGTAGGTGGAAATCGACAAACTCAGGGAGAATCAACAAAGACAGCTGGTAAGACCTAGTGGATGCTACAGAGGATATCAGTGTTCAAAATAATCATAAAATGTTTTATCCTTTCAGAGGCTTGCCATCTTTCTGGGTTTCATAAAAACAGTGTTAAAATGTGTGAAACAAAAAAAACCACACAAACTAATATTCCATGTATGCAAAAGAACATGTATGTAAAGTTTGGAGAGCAGGAACATGCGTATGCTCACCATCCAGCTGAAGAAATGGAACACTACCAAACCTTTAAAGCCCCAGTGTGTCCCTCCCCTAGTTGCATCACCACCATCTTCCTATCCAGAACTATTTGTCTGAATTTTAGTATTTGCTGTTCCCTAGCTTTCCTTTCTAATTTCACCACATAGGTCTGTATCACTAAGCAATAGAAGTGGGATGGTACTCTAGTTTTCTGTGAGTTGCTCTTCTTCTGTTTTTTTTTTTTTTTTTTTTTTGAGGAAGATTAGTCCTGAGCTAACATCTGCTGCCAATCCTCCTCTTTTTGCTGAGGAAGACTGGCCCTGAGCTCACATCTGTGCCCATCTTCCTCTACTTTATATGTGGGATGCCTACCACAGCATGGCTTGCCAAGTGGTGCCATGTCTGCACCCTGGATCGGAACCAGCGAACCCCGAGCTGCAGAAGCGGAACATTCAAACTTCACCATTGCACCACTGGGCTGGCCCTGAGTTGCTCTTCTTAACCACCTTTCTTTGAGAGATTGACTCTTGTTGATACACATAGCTCTAACTGATTTATTTTTAGTACTATGGAGTTTTTGTTTACTAGTGAAATTTTAATAACTCAGTGGACAGGTTAAACAGCAGATTAGATACAACCAGAGATCATTAGTGAACACAGATAGTAATTTTAAGAAGTTACCCAAAATGCTTCAAAAAGAAGTAAAGAGAAAAAAATGAAAAGAAGTTTAAAAATATAGAGGATGGAATGAAAAGTTCCAGCAGAGGTCTAATAGGAATTCTAGAAGAAGAAAAAACATAAAGTGAGGGAGAATCGATACTCAAAGAAATAATGGCCAGGTTTGATATTTTCCAGACTTGATAAAAGCCATAAATGCTCATATTCAGTCCTGAGCAGGATAAATTTGATCTGCATCTAGGTACACAGTAAAACAGCATAATATCATAACCAAAGAGAAAACCTTAAAATAAACTGTAGAGAAAAAACAGTGATAGCAGTTAGAGGAAAAGCAGACCTACAGTAGAAGCCAGAAGACTGCAGAAGACTGGCTTCACGGTGCTGTGGAAAGCAGCATCGAACTGAGGGTTCTACGTCCACTTAAACTGTTTGTCAAGAGAGGTGGCAAAATATGCTTTCAAACAAAGACTTTGCTGAATACTAATGAACATGTCTTAGAAAGAAGGAAGTTGAACCAACAAGAAAGGAGACTATAAAAAAAAAAGTAATGGTGAATAAATTGGTAAATGTGGATAAATAAGTTTTAACTGTATGAAATAATAATGATGACTGATAGAGTATAAAAAAAGGTGGAACTAAAATGTTAGATAACAAAACAAACGAGCCAGGAGGCAAGTTGATGGGTATTAAAAATTGTTAGGTCTTTCATATTGTTCCAGAGAAGGGAATATGTGATTTTTCATTTTAAGCATTGTTAAGTCTGATACGCATTTCTAAAATTTAGTAAAAGAATAGAAATAGAATATGTAACTTCCAAACTAAATCAGTAAAGGTAGCTGGTGGGGGAAATAAAGGAAACTCTCAGTCCATCAGAAAACAGGAACAGGGGCCGGCCTGGTGGTGTAGTGGTTAAGTTTGTAGGTTCCACGTTGGTGGCCTGGGGTTCGTAGGTTCGGATCCCAGGTGCGGACATGGCACTGCTTGGCAAGCCATGCTGTGGCAGGCGTCCCACATATAAAGTAGAGGAAGATGGGCATGGATGTAGCTCAGGGCCAGTCTTCCTCCCTAAAAGAGGAGGATTGGCAGCAGATGTTAGCTCAGGGCTAATCTTCCTCAAAAAAAAAGGAAAAGAAAACAGGAACAGAGTAGACAGAGAGGTGGGGGAAGCAGCAAAGAAAAAACTTATAAATAGAAAGCAAAAGTGAGTCTAAATATGTTAGTAAAAACAATTATTGTAAGTCACGTAAATTATTGTAAGTCAGTTAAAAAGACAAAGGACATTGATGTCTTTTTAATCTAGTTATATGTTGTTACAGGAGACCAGAGAAATAGAAAGTGGAGTGATGCTAAGGAAATAGTAGCCAAAATAAAGGTACTATAGTTATTTGACATCAGACCATGTAGACTTTAGGGCAAAACCATTATTTAGGGATAAAGAATGATACTACATAATGATGAAAAGTTTAATCCACCAAAAAGATATAATTCTAAAATGACATATGTGAAATGACATGGTCTCCAAATATATAAAGCAAAAGTTAACAGAATTATAAGGAGAAATTAACAAATCTATAGTCATAGCAGGAGATTTTGACAAATGTCTCCCAGTAATTACTAAGCACGTTAGTAATTTGAACGACACAATTAATGTTTGATATAGTAGATATATATAGAACATAATGTCTCTCAAATTAGAGAATACATATTCTCTTCAGGCACTCATAAAATATTAATAAGAATTAACCATGTACTAGGCCACAAAGCAAATCTCAACAAATTCTACAAAGTCAATATCATACAGACCGTGTTTTTTAATCCACATTGCAGTGTAATTAAAAATCAATAACAAGAAGATAACTTGAAAAGTTATATTTGGAAAGTTACAAACATACTTCTGCATAATTTATGGGTCAAGGAAAAATCATAATGGAATTTAGAAAACATTAAGAAGTGATCAGCTTTGAAAACACTAGGTATCAGACAAACCCAAATTGAGGGAAATTCTACACAATCCTGACCAGTACCCCTCAAAACACCCCATATCAAAACTTAAGGAGTAAAGCAGGACTTAGAGGTAAAATATTAGCTTTAAATGCATTTATTTAAAAAAGAAGAAAGATTAATGAGCTAGATGTTCACTTCAAGTAGTTAAGAGAAAAAAATAGAGTAATTGCAAAGGATTAGGAGGAAGAAAGGATAAAAAGAACAGAATTTAGTGAGGTAGGAAATAGAGAAAAGAACCAACAAAGCCGAATGTTGGTTCCTTGAAAACACTAATAAAGTACACAAACTTGTATAAGACTGATCAAAAAAGGAAAGAAAAGGTACAAATAAAAATAGTTGGAATGAAAAAAGGGGCATGCTGTGAAAAATTTTATGCCAGTATATTTGAAACCTGAAACAAGATGAAAATTTTCCTGGAAGGGCCAAGAATAACTAAGATAATTTTGAAGAAAAGAGGAGAAGGGAGAGGAGAGGAAGGGGAAGTGTTCACTTTATCAGACTTTAAGATGACTATAAAATTACAGTAATTAAAACAGCATGGTAAAGGCACAAGGCTAGGCAGATCAGTGAAACACAGTCCAGATCTTAAAAAGAGATGTGAATATATATAAAAACTGTATGTGACTAAAGGAACATAAATTAGCAGGGGCAAGGGGTCATTAAAAGATGCTAGGGAAAGTGACTAACCTTATGAATAAAAGATGAAAATAGATCCCCATTCACAGCAGACCAAAAATAAATCCTAAACAGATTAAAGAACCTAACGTGGAAAGCAAAATTGAAAACTTTTAGAAGAAAATATAGATAAAGATCTTTATGAATTTAGGGTAGGAAAGAATTTGTAAACCAGAAAGGAAAAGCAGAAATCATAAAGGATAAGATTAAATATTTCAACTCAATACATTAACCAACAAAGGATTGGCATCCTGCAAATCAGTTAGAGAAACAATGGAAAAATAGACAAAAGTTAGACAGTTTACAGAAGAGAGATGGAGAATGATTCCAGAGGAAAAAAAGAGAAACAAATGTTCAACTTCATCTACCAAAAAAACAAAAAACTAAAACCGCTTTGAGATATCATGACACACTCATCTATCTGACATTACCAAGAGTTGGTGAGGATGTGGAACTATGAGTTGAGAGTGTAAATTTCTACAACCACTTGGATGAGTAATTTGGCAGTATCCAGGAAGTTGAAGGTAACTCATAGTCATGAGTGTAATTCTACTTTCATATATATGTATAAGTCTTATGTATTCCTTGAAGAAACTCTTAGAGATATACACAAGAAGACGTCTTTATAATTGCAAAGGAAACAATGTTAACAATCCAAATATCCCTTAGTAGGAGACGAGATGTAGTCAGCCCTCCATATCCTCAGATTTTGCATCCACAGATTCAACCAACCTTGGATTCAAAGGCCTACAGTGGTTGCGTCAAATACAGTATAACAACTATTTACGTAGCATTTGCACTGTGTTAGGTATTATAAGTAATCTAGAGATGATTTAAAGTATACAGGAGGATGTGCAGAGGTTATATGCAGATATTATGCCATTTTTTGTAAGGGACTTGAGTATCTGTGGATTTTGGTATCTGAGGGGAGTTCTGGAACCAATCTGCCAGTGCTACCAAGGGACAACTGTATATAAATTTTGGAATATTTACACATGGAAATATTTTATATAGTTTACAAAATGAACTAGATTTATCTGTCTGTTGAATGTTCCTTTGTGCTGATTTAATGTTAGTGGTAAATGTTAATGTTGTTCACCAGACATACCTTTCCTTCTCCTGGACACACAGCAGGCTTGTACTTTCCTGCCCTCTTTGAAGTTAGGTAAGGCCCTGTGGCTTGCCTTAGTCGACCAAAGGTGAGCGAAGTGATGTGTGTTACCTCTGGGGAAGAGTTCTCAGAGCCAGTACCCAGCTCACTCTCTTCCCACTGCTGCTGTGATTGAGCAAGCACACATCAATCCAGAGCCTCTGTCACTTGGGTCCCTGAGCGATACAATGAGCAGAGCCACTTTGCTGATGGTCATTGAATATACAGAGTGAGTGAAAAATAACCCTGTTCTGTGTTAAGCAACTGGGGGGGTGAGGGCCGTCTGTTACTGCAGCCTGGAGCTACTGTCAGTATTATTTTATGTCTCAGCTTGGTTTACCGTGTGTCTTGTGCCGCTTCCTTAAGTTCTCTTCCAAATAACTGAATACTTCTCCTGTTCCGTGAGATAGAGGCACCATGACTTAGCCTCTAAATATAGTTCTTCATCTCTGTCTCTTTCCCAGGTCATGGGGAGCTTCTCTCTAAGCTCCTTCTCTGCACGGAAACTGTCCTTACAGGTTATTTCACTAGTGTTTCAACTTGTTGCTTTGGAGTTAAGCTTCACGGTCAAGGGATTTATCACCAAAAAATCCATCCTCTCTTCCTTCCTCCTTCCCTTCGTCTCTTATTGATCTGTGGGTGGCTGTCACCATCTGCAGAGAGCAAAGCAATTAGTGAAGGTATATGAGAGGAGGGCTCAAGTACCGGCATGCCCAACTTTGGAAAACAAATGCATTGTGTAGAAGATACATGTAAGATGATTTACTCCACATCATTAGAAAGCTAGAAATGTTTTGGCATGGTGGTAGTACTGCTCACCCTCTCTCTTTTCAGAAAGTATAATAGTGTACTGAAAAGTACAGTATATATCTAATGAGAAAATGTCCTTTGGGGCCGGCTCGGTGGCACAGCAGTTAAGTGCGCACATTCCGCTTCGGCAACCTGGCGTTCGCTGGTTCGGATCCCAGGTGCGGACATGGTACCGCTTGGCAAGCCATGCTGGTAGGCGTCCCACATATAAAGTAGAGGAAGAAGGGCATGGATGTGAGCTCAGGGCCAGTCTTCCTCGGCAAAAAGAGGAGGATTGGCAGCAGTTAGCTCAGGGCTAATCTTCCTCAAAAAAAAAAAGTCTTTTTTTTCCCAATCTATTTTAAGATTATGTAAAGTAAGCTATAAATCTTGAATGTCAGTAGCCAGGGTTAATTGTAGATTTGGGTTGAATCACTTAAATGTCTGAAGGAAACCCCAGCCCTGGTTAAATGCACAGAAGAGGTCCCAGAGGACTTGAAAGGCCTCACCTTTTATCACTCTCTTCTCAGTGTTTAGAGAATCGACATCATTTTTGGACAGCTATCATTTTGTGGAAGCCCTTGACTTTTATAAATGAACAGGTTGATATGGATTTGAAGTAAGAGAGAGAATCAAAACAGAGCTGGTGTTTCAATATACAGCAGTTCATGAACAAAGGAGAAGAGCATATGTGTTGAAATAGTAGAATGTGTAGAATAGTAAATAAACAAATGAAAAAGGAAAATGAATCCTGGCTGAGGACAACTGTATATTCTAAAAAGGCATTGGTACTGTGTCCTGGATCACTTTCCTGCTTTATGAATTCTAAAACACTGAATCTTTAAACAAATTTATTATACGTAGTAAGTGTAATAAGTATGTCAGTTAAGAGAATACTATTAAAACAAGTGCCTCTGTACCTACCACCCAGCTTAAGAACAGAACAAGACCAGTACTTTTGAAGCCCCTGCAGGATTTCATCTGGGAAATGAAATCAGTAAATGTTTGGGCCCATCGTTGGGGCTCCCTCGGGGCAAGATTTCATCTCCCGCTTCCCCAGACAAATTATCCTGAATGTACTGTAATAATTCCCTAGATTTCCTTTTTAGTTTTACACTTACGAATGTATCCCTAAACAAAGTATATTTTTAGTTTTGCCTTTTTTTAACTTTGTATTAATGAACTCATACTCTGTGTTTTTCTGTGCTTTGGTTTTTTTCACTCAATATTATGCTTTTTGATTCATCTATTTGTACATAGTTGTAGTTCATTAATCTCAATTATTGTGTAGTTTCCCATTGTAGTAATATTTCACAATGTAGTTATCCATTCCTTGTTTTGTGGGGTGTCATGTTTCTTTATAATAAAATACTATAGCGTTAATTGCTACATGTGGTTTGGTTTGTTCCAACCTTAGGTTCAACTTTAAAAAAAGAAAAACTGTTTGGCATGGAAAATGTGTTCATATCTTGAGATAATCAAGATATTCTAATTTCCCTTTTATTGTTGACTTGAGATAGTAATTAATTAATTTTGTTCATAGCACACTATGGGATATATTTGGCTTCTCTTATCTTGATGCTGAATCTTGTATTGGATTCACAGTTCCCATGGAGAACGTTGCAACAATTGCTGATTGTGCCAGTGTGATTGAAGGAGTCAGTCGGAGCCGAAATGCCTTGCTGAATGGGGACACCAAGAATTATGATTGGGATTCTGGCTATACATGTCATCAGTTAGGAAGTGGTGCCATTATGGTTCAACTAGCACAGCCATACATGATCGGGTCAATACGGTAAGAAGATTCCTTTTCATGCACTACTTTTAAAATGGAAGACGTGTGCAAATTGTGTTTTGGTATAGTCATGGTCCCAATAACTTCAGTGAAGACACTCTTCTGTTCTTTGCTCTGCATATTGAGCAGGGGCTGAAGGGGTGGGGAAGGGATACAGGGCGCTTGTTTGGATTTTCTGGTGGGGAGATGCACCCAGCTGTTGGACTTGGGGAGGGACTAGATTAGAGGCTCCTCCTTGGGTGTGGCTCACCTCCTTCTCAAGTCTCAGTTTGTATTGGATAGGGACTTGCGGATAATGTCAAGAGAGGTTACATAGAATCAAAAATCATTTTCAACCTTAATAAATGACTTTACATATGAACCAAACAGATCTGAATATGAGGCCTGGTTCTCAAAGGTATTCTCAGTCATCTTTATTTCTGGGTTTTTGGTTGTTACTTTCATTTTTTGTGTTGTTTTAAGAAGAGAACTTTAACCCAGGTTGCTTGATTTATAGGATTATATAATTTTAAAACACAAGACTGGTGACATCCCCCAGAAGCTGTACTTTTAGTTCAAGGGTGCTGTCTGGATCTTGAATAGCCTGCCTTTTTTTTTAAGGTTCTAAGGTTTCTGAGAGACTAATGTTATATGTATCTTTGTATTTCTTTTTTTTATTTAACGTTAGATAAGATATTTTACGTTGTATCTTAGCCTGCCAGGGGTAGAGATGTTGGCAGGACATGACTATGTTTCCCCCATCATGCTCCACCACATTTGCTTTGTTTCCTAGTCTCATTTTGAAGACAGTATGTATAAAGAGAAATAGCACAAAAGAATAAGGTAGTAGGGTTCTAATAGGCAAAGGTTTATTGATGTTTAGGGTAATAACCACAGAGGTTATTGCTGCTGGCCAGTTCCCAGGGGCACCCTGGTCAATGATGCTGGATTTCTTGGAGAATTCAGACTTTGAATTTCTTCATTTAAATTGTCAACCCTTTTTCATAAAGGGCCGCATACAGGCTGAGTACCATAGGTTAAGTACCAAATCACAGACAGAGAAGCCTTGAGTTCATACTGCAGACCAGACAACTCACTCTGTGCTTAGGAGAGGGGAAGAGAAAAGCCACAATCAGTCTGGACAAGCTACTAGTAAAAATAAACTTCAGTCACATAGCAAACAACACCCCTTCCTTCCTTTTTCTCACTGCATGCATTAACTGAAGTAATCATAAGCCATCTATTTAATAAGCCATTCTAGAATTTTTGTCATAGATGGTGTGAAACTTATCTAAATATTTCCCATTGCAGTCTATTCTTCTTCACTTGAAAAATCTGGGAAACAGTTGTCCTTCACTTGTCACTGACGCTCCTTATAGTCTCCACAATTTCTTGAAGATTACCAATCGTGTCTTTGAGACTACATCTGCAATTTCTTTCAGCAGGCTTGGGGTGTAACTCATCTGAGCCAAGAGACTTGAAATCATTTAAATTGACTAGATACTCTCTTTCTTTCACTTCACCTATTTGGGGCTTCAATTTTCTCTTTATTATGTTTGTTCTGCCATTTCTAATTTGAAGACCAGTCTTCTTGCCAATGAAGATGGAAGCAAACTGGCAGCTTAGCAGCTCTGCCCACTCTCTTTTAATGTTCCCTGTATTCTATCTGCTTACCTGGTACCCCACACCACACCACACCACCCCCACCTAACAATGTTCCATGTGCATCTCAAACCAGTATGTCAGAAATGGAATTCCATTATCCTCCCCTTCCCCTGCTCAAGTTGCCTCATGCTGTGATTTCCCCATCTCGTTCAGTGGCACCATTGGTCTGTTTATTGACTGAGCCAAAAACAGGGGAATCTTCCTAAATTTCTTCATCTCCCTCACCTCCTCCCTCAACCAGTCTGCTGTAAATTTCTGTCAATACCAGCTCCTACATATCTCACAAATCCTTTCCCTCTTCTCCATCCCCACTGCCATTACCATAGTTGTACCTTTGTAGTTTCTCTTCTCTGCCTGGTCGTCCAGACTTCCATCTGGCCCTTCGTTCCCCACCTGCAACCATCTCCCACACTGTTACCACAAGTCCCATGTGGTCACACCCCTTCCTAAGAGGATTCATGGCTGCTCTGCCTTCAGGAGAAAGTTCAGATGGAGGCATTTAAGAACAATCTGACTTGCTCCTGTCTATACAGCCTTGTCTCCTGCTTCTGCACTCACCCTTACACATACTCCGTCTCAGCCTATCCAGCTACTTTCAGTTTTGCATGGATGTGTCACCCTCTCTTACCCTCATGCCTTCAACTCTTTGAACATGCTGTTCTCACTGCTGGTGTCTCTTACTACCTTCTTATCACCCCCTTTTTACCTGATGCTTATTCCCTATTTAAGACTCCACTCCTTTGGGAATGCCTCCCTAACTTTCCATCATGTCCTGGGCTGATTTAGACATCCTTCTTCAATGATCCCATACATTCTGTATGTAATTCCTACCAGAGCATTTGTCGTATTTGTATTATACTTGTTTGCTTGCTGCCTCCTCCTAGCCTCTCCTGATATGTAAAGCTTATGGCAACTCAGAACAAGCATCCCTTGATAGATTGAATGTGCAGATGAGGTAGTCTGTCAAGATAAAGGCAATTATAGCAGGTATGGTAGGAGATCTAGAATTTTAGATCTAGTAGGGACCTCATGAGTTCATTGCCAAGGTGACATCTCTGAGATAAACAGGCTCTTCGTGTGCCAAGGCCACCTTGGCCTCTAAGTCTACCTAAAGAATCGAAGATATTGAGGCTGACTACAGAAAAAGGGGCTTAAGGCAAGAGAGAACAGTGCCCATTTGGTTTTCTTTAAATGTGGAATGAAAATGGTTCCCCCAAACAATTTTTCTTTTCCTGACTCAGAGGGGAAATGATGAGCATGAGCACAGCCAAAGGCAGAATTGTATATCTCAGCGCAGTGTGAAGCCTCCAACTTCTTTAAGCCCGGCTATTGTTTTTGCAGTGAGAAAATCCATGCAATTGAAGCCCTGTATAACTGGCTGAGCGCTCAAAGAGACACGTCTCTGTGAAACGAACATTATGTTGTGAGGAACTGCATTTGCCTCTTCTGTGACATTAGTAAGAAGAAAGGGAGAGGGATTTCCTAACCACCAATGCCTGTGGACGATGCTGGATATCTTGGCAGCCCGTGGTTAGCAGAGCTGATGTGCCCAGATAGATGTTTATTGGTAGGAAACCAGATCAGTGGCACCTCTTCATGGGGATGGGTAATTGACCAATGACAGGTTCATTAGTCAGTGACATTTGACCCACAGCTTCTATTACTTGTGATGACTGACTTGCTTTCCTGGTCACTGTACCCAAAGAAGCCCAGTGATTCTGAATCAACACCTAGAGGGACAGCATTATAGAGCGACAGACTAATACTTTCCCCATCTCTCAGAGGCAGGAGATCGGGCAATCCTGGAAACTCTGGGGGCCTAATCACAAGGTACATTGGCTTTACAAATGCAGATTTTTTGTAGTGGGTGACTACAAAGACAAAGGTCTCAAACATGAATCATCTTAATCACTGCAATCTTTATTCCTAAGAAAAGACATCATTATTTTGTGGACAAAGATTTCTTTTGTCTCTTTGCCTCCACAGAAACCATTTTTCCTTTCCTCAGAGTTTGCCCTAACTGGGTGGGCAAGCAGAGCCTTCTTTTCTGACAGACACTGCTTGTACATAACCACAGTCAGCTGGAGCCTAATCCTGCAAGTATGTCTGGTACCACTGCCCTTGTGGTACCCTGGAGAGGCTGATCTTGAAACATGATCTCTGGTCATCTCCTGCTCGCCCATTTTCTTTCACTGATTCAACAAGCATTTATCAAACGTTTTATTCTGTTCCAGGCACTATTCTAAGCACTGGGGATACAGCATCAAATAAGAAAACAAACACTGGTGCTCTCATAGAACTGACATTCTTGGGAGGGGGGAAAGAGAAACAATAAACAACACTATTTTTGACATGCTAGATATTTCGTAGTGCTACGGAACAATGAGTGGAGAGGACTAGGGTGTGGAGACAGGGCAGCTTGAGATGGAGCGGTCAGGGAAGGGCTCACTGTGCAGAGCCTGAAGGATGAGAAGAGCAAGCTATTTGGGGATCTGGGGGTTGAGCATCGGAGGTAGAGTGCCAAGGTCCCCAGGGGGAGCATGTCTGGCAGGTTGCAGGAGCAGCAAGGAGGCCAGTGTAGCTGGGGCAGAGTGAGGGAGGAGAGAGTAAGAGACAAGGCGAGAGAGGTGACATCTCTGACCAGTTTTGTTGCTGTTTCTATATTCAGTCACCATCTCTCAAAACCATCCCACCCATGGCCGCAGCTCCCATCCCAGTGTTTCGTTAGCACCATGAGAGGGGAATTTTCTTTGCTGAGGAGAGAAGGGGCAGGGTAAGGAGGCCAGCATGCCCTTAAAAGCCACCTTCTTTGCTCCTGACCTGGCTTTATGCAACCAGCTCCTGGAAGAGACAGCAGGAGGCGTCCTAGTCCTTGCAGTTTAACAGGAAACTTTCTTGCCGTCTTGTGCATTCCCTTGTCTTTCTCAAGAGCTGGAGCAGCTGTATATCTGGAAAATAAAGGAGTTTGTCTTTGTTGCTGCTAGGTTTACAGGCACAGCAAAAGTTATTCATTTTATTTGAGAGAGAAAGCGAGAAATTGCCTGGAATGTACCTTAAAAGTAGGTAACTGTAGTAATTATATCATTTTCATGCCATTTTAAAAACATTAAAATTTAAATAACAGGAAATCTTCAGAGGCCTGACCACATAAAAAGACCAGGATAGAGTCATAATAACTAACCAAATCTACCTAATGTCTTAGTTTATAGTCCCTCCGTCACCTTAGTTTAAGACTTATTATCTTTCTACTTGCTAATCATGATACCCTTTTCAATGTTTTCAGGCTAGTATGAGAAATCATATGCTATGCGTTAAGTACACCTATCACCCCGTCTTTTTCAGCTAGTAAATGATAGCACTTTGTGCAACCCTAATTATAAGACAGTCAGTTAAATTAACAATTTTTACATTAGCTTCAAAATGGTTTTGTAATTGATATGTGCAGTACTGTAAGTAAAATACCCATAATACTTTAACAAACCTAATTGTAAGTAAGTAGGCTGTCCAAGATGAAACAGCGCAGATACATGCAGCTAAATAAACCCAAAGTCTCTCTGAGTCTTGTGAGGTTTACGGAATTAATGACACAAAATATTTTGAGTTCCTCAGTTGGAAAATGTTATGTGAATATAATATGTTAGGACCAAATAGCCCAAGGTATATTCTTGATGGGTATTCATAATCTCTTAATCTGGGGATGAGGCTTTCTTTATTTTGCAGTAGGGGAAAAAAACAGTTCTATAAATTACAAAAGTTAATCTGGCACAGAATGTCTGAACCACAAACCAGTTTACGTCTTGCAGTTATTGAACCTAGATAAAACGAAGCAATAGCAAGCTGATCCTTTAAAAGAAAAAAAAAATGAGCTATGCCACTGTGGTTCTTACTCATCCTGGAATATTTTTCTTTCTCTGTGAGCTGTCAAGCCTGTGCCCGGTTCAGCTGCCCTGTCACTATTGTGTGGCTATAGCCACCTCTAGATTATCTATTCAGTTTGTAAATTACTGAGACCCCCTTTTTGACTGCTATTTTTCCTTCTTCCCACTGCTTGCCAACCTGCCAGCTATTGCTCATCCACTTCCCTCCCAAAGGATAGGAACAGAAAAGAAAAAGGAGAGGAATGACACACCATTCAATTCTGTTTCCTATTTAATAGCTCCAAATGAAATCTTAGTCGATAAGGATGGAGAGAGGAATTGAAACTAATGACTCAAATGATGTTTTGTAATTATTTGAGTATTTTCTTTTCTTTTCTTTTCTTTTCTTTTGAGGAGATTAGGCCTGAACTAACATCTGCTGCCAATCTTCCTCTTTTTGTTGAGGAAGACTGGCCCTGAGCTCACATCTGTGCCATCTTCCTTTACTTTATATGTGGGACGCCTACCACAGCATGGCTTGCTGAGCTGTGCCATGTCTGTACCCGGGATCCAAACTGGCAAACCCCGGACCACCGAAGCGGAACGTGTGCACTTAACCGCTACGCCACCCGGCTGGCCCTATTTGAGTATTTTCTACATCTGTGCTGCCCTCAATCTCTCATAAGACCACAGATAATCTTGAGTTGAAGGTAGTGACTTACTGAGATGGACTTGGGTCTTTTCAAAGATTTCCATGTGCCTAGTACAGTACTCTGTGCTGTGCTGTGGGTACTCAACACGCTACACGCTCCCTGACTGAACTGACAACAGTGTATGTTAGTGTAGCTAAAGGGAGTTCTATCTATCAACTAAACAGGACATCATATTTGCTCAGGGTGTCTGATCTAAGTGTGTGTGAGGAAACTTTAAGATTTGGCATCTCTAGCAAATGACTGAGATTAAGCTCTGGTATTAGGCGCTGACATTAGCAGGTAAGGACACTTGTTCCCACGTTTTATGCCACTTCCATTTCATTCTGTGTGAGTGCTGCACAGGCAAGCAGTACATTTATTTACATTAGCACAGCCCACTTTGCAACCCAGAGAGCTAGAAATTTCCTTTTTATAGTCTAAAGAATACAACAAACATCTAAATATATGACTCTTCTGGCTTGGATTAAGATTGCCTATAATTCTGGTTGAAATGGGAAAGATATTTTACAAAATTTGCTTCATATCAGTCATGCTGAGCGTCGTCTGTCACAGCCCTGAACCAAGGAATTCTTCCTTGTCTTGCTGATCCCTGATTTATTTCCCAAGTGTTGTTTCTCTCGCAGCCTATCTGCATCGCTGTAGAGTCTTCTCTTTCACCCTCAGACCTCAGAACTCTGGTTCCCAGAAAAATTGTTGAATAAAAAATTATGTCTGTGGTTCCCAGTAGATGCGGGAGTCTGAACTGTGTGAACGCGTAGGGGACCAGAAATCCTGGAGCCTGGAAACAGATAGCAGAGTTTGGGGGCATAGTAAATATACCTCAGTCAGTTTCATCCTAGAGGTATTTCAAGACTGGAAAATACTGCTGTGGCAACTAAATTGCGTGTTAAAAATACAAGAGGGGTGCTAGAATTCAGATGTCCTCTGGGAAACCAGGAAAGGTTCAATGCCCCCCAAAAAGTGTGTGTGTGTGTTTGTGTTTGATTTACCTCACATGTCAACCAGTTTTCTCTCTTGAGTGATTAGAGAACTTGACAACTAGTCATCATAAAATATAGCTGGATACGTGAAAAGAAAATCCTTTTAGTTTTCAAAGATTAACTCATCAAGAAGACATTTTTACAAAGAATATCAATCCCATTTGACCCAATATTTCATGCACAAGTGTATATTTAGTAATTATCCAGAATTATTTTTTGAGACCTCTCTAAAACAAATAATCACTTCACCAATAGTGCTTTAAACAATTAAAAACGAGAATCATTCACCTTGAAAGAGCAAATGAATGGGAAGCATCAACCTCTTCCTTCTGTGGTTTTACTTTAGCAGATGTTTACACATTGCTACCCTCAGGATAGGCTGCACAGGGTCACCGAAATGAGGCTTTTCTCATGAGGGCTAACAGAAGCGTAGGACTTTCAGCAAATTGACTGAAATGTCTACAGGTTTAATATGTCACATTGCTTGAATATATCTTTTGAGTATCAAGTGAATAAAGCTATTCTGAAAACTGTGAAAGGTCACAGTCATTTAAAGTTAACCCTTGAATTAATCCAAAGCAAAAGTTTACCTTTGAAAACCTTCAATTCCTTAGGCACCCTCAAATCGAAAGTTTGTTTCCTAGGACCCCAATTTTGTCACCTTGTTAAGATACTTTTGGTGCCTCTTGGTAGCACCTGATGTTAGTGTCTCTCTTTTTTAAAGTTTAGCCCTTTGTAAACTGGTAACCACAGAGGCACTTGACCAAAACATCCTTGTATCTCTAATTAAAAACAATCAGAAGCACTGAGATCAAGAAAAACTTCCATCTCCTCTTCTTGCCTCTCCTTCTATCCACCTCCATTCGGCATCCTTCTCCTAGGAAAAATGATTATGATGACAGGCTGCTTGGTGCCCCTCAAGAACTCCTTTCAGCAACTTTGCAGGACACTCAGAGGCTTAACTCCAGCTGAGGAATCATTATTTTTCTGCTGTGTTGCCTCTTTCAACAATGTATCAGATTCAGTATAAAAAGTATTGGTTACATAGATAATTGCAGAGTATGCTTTTACTTCTCCCTGGATTTTCTTTCCTTGTGCCCTTAAGACCTCATGTTAAGGATCCTCTTCCTGCCTTTTACCTTAGGATGTCTGAAACCATGTTTCTCAATGCTTATGATATTACCAGGCTTGCCACATTACCCTTTTACTGTAACAACACCAGGCGAGTCTGTTTAGATTTTCCGTACAGTTTAACGTTTAGAAATCGCTAATGGTCCTTTTCGTTGCCATGTCTTACAGTGCTTACAGTCTTTAACTGCTTCACTGTCTCCATGCAGGAGATGAAGAAACCAAAGTATATTTTGAGTTCTTTCTCTCTCTCCCCCCACCGTGAACATGGCTGTGCCACAAGTGCTAAAATTCTAGCTCGGAAGATTCCAGTTTGTTGCACAATCCTGCAGAGCCTCCTATGGCCTTAAAAAGACAGTTAGAGAGGGCATCTGCACCTTCTGGTCAACCTGCTCCTGCTTTCCTAAGGTTGTAAATTATAGAAACTTTCTTTAAAGGTTGTGGCTAAGACTTGACAACGTTTGTTTGTATTGGTAGCACTCATTTGCTGTGAAAGAGCTTGCATTTAGCTGCAAATAACAAAGAACCTAATTAGGAAAGTCTTTTCAAATGTTAGTTTTTTAATATTTTTGTTTTGTTTGTTCGTTTGGTTTGGTCTCACATAATAAAAAGTCCACAAGTGGGTGACTCCTAGTACTGGTTCTGCAATTTGGTAAGCTCTTGAAGTTTCTTGGTCTTTTCCACATGTATTTCTGCCTCAGAGAAACCAGACAGCTGCTACAGCTTTAGCTCCTATGTCTGTACGTAGGCAGGAAGAAGGAGAAGGACAAAGGGATACAAGGGTGAAGAGCCCTGCCAGCCAAGTCTGTTCCTTTTTATTAGGAAAGCCCAAGCTTTCTTTAAAGCCCCACCTAGCAGACTTGGACTTCATTATTATGTAGAACTGTCGTACAGTTGGCCCTGGCAAGGTGGGAAAGAAGTTGAGGGTCGTGTTAGGGGGTTGACTCATCCACTCAACAACTCTGCCACAGCAGCCAGCCTCGCGCTTGACATTTCACATCTACTTGGGAATTTTTGTAAATCTCTATAGTTTATGTGTTCTGTTTATTTTTTTAAAACAGCTTTTTGAGATATAATTCATATACCATACAATTTACCCATTTAAAGTGCATAATTCCGTAGGGGTTTTTTTTCACTTATTTTTTAGAGATGCCCTTTAAGCACACAGCTTCTGGGTGTATCCAAAACAGTAAATATAATAATTGTATTTTATATTATTCTCAGCTTCAAAAATGTTCTGTAAATAAAAAGCCTATATCTACTTACTGGGTAATTCTTGTCCAAAATGAACATTACTGATTATATATGGTTGAGTTTTTATTCACAAAATTTATTTCTTGAAAAAAAATGATGTTTCCATTACAAACTGCTCCCTGGCATTTGATCTACTGGTTTTCTGTCACTGGTCTTCGTGCTTTAGCAGCGCAGGGATAGTGGATGCCCCCAATGAAATTTGGGAGGCAGGGCAAGATCCCAGCTACCTTCTGATTGATCAAAAGGAGAATAAATTTTATTTGGTGTGGTTTTACTCTAGCTAAGTATATTTTATCACATCTGAATTGTCATTAAAATTGGCCATCCATATGGAATCTGTTAACCAGACATATTTGATTAACCAAAGCACCTGTTTACCTAACCAGGTTATAGAGAGTTGACTTTTCTTCTGTATTTATAAAATTCTCAGAAACTTCCCTGCACATCCATGTTATTTTGTAGTGGCAGATTAATTATGTCAAAGTCCCGCTAGAACTAACATTTTTGGTCTTTAAGATCTGGAGTTAAAACAATCATGCCCATCTGCCCTAGAATGAAATGGTGCTTTAAAAGACCTCTGACTTTCACAGGGGATATTGGGCAACAACTGTCGTACCACCTGCAGTCTTTTCCTCCTCTAATACTTGGAATGTAATATTTTGTTTGTAGGATCGCAGTGAGTGTTTCTGGCTTTTGGGACATTTGAAATGAGAACTACAGTCAGTGGGAGAGTGATAATAGCTATATCATGATTTTAGATCTTGGGAGAAGAAATTCAAATACCTCTGCCTTTTCCTCCACCATTTCTTTGTGCCCTCCCTTATTCCCATCTTCACTCCTCCCCAAAATGATGATCATGGTCAAGGCAGTTAGTTCCTTTCCAGGGAAGATGCTGATCAGATTGGTGAGTTTGCAGGACTGAGAGTGGGCCACAGTTTAGTGGAATCACTTCTCGTGTCTCATCTCCCACTGGGCCCTAAGTGGCATGGGCCAGGACCAGTTCTTCTAGAAAGAGGCTTTGCCTTCTCTCTTTGTTCCTACCTCTCTCCCATCTCTCCTCATTCCTCTCCTCTCTTCTGTCCTCACAACAAAGTGGTAAGCAGATCCATCCCTTTCTCTCCTTGAGCATTCTTATTTCCTCTTTTATCTCTTAGAGCAGCCAAGGTAAGGTTACTGCTTCAGCCCAGGGACAGCTCAGTGCTAGGCAGCAGGGGACAGTGATCTCTTCTGTACTCACTCTGTTTCTGTGGTACTAGAATGTGTGTTGGGTTGATCCTTCCTTAAATTGTAGTGGTAGGAACCAAGAATAAGTTTTGGGTGTTGAAAAAGGGACAGAGCAGGCCTCTTAGCCTGCTTTGGTTGAAGCTGTTCAGGCATAACCAACTTGGGAATAGGGAGTGCTCCTTGTCGTGTGCCTTTTGCGTTAGAGTTTTGGACCAAAATTCTAATAGCAATGAAGTGTCCCTTTGCTTCTCACTTTGTGAGACTTTCCTTGGCATATGCTTACCTCAAGAATCTTGTGGGAGGGGCCGGCCCGGTGGCGCAGCGGTTAAGTTCGCACGTTCCGCTTTGGCGGCCTGGGGTTCACCGGTTCGGATCCCGGGTGCGGACATGGCACCGCTTGGCATGCCATGCTGTGGTAGGCGTCCCACATATAAAGCAGAGGAAGATGGGCACAGATGTGAGCTCAGGGCCAGTCTTCCTCAGCAAAAAGAGGAGGATTGGCAGCAGATGTTAGCTCAGGGCTAATCTTCGTCAAAAAAAAAAAAAAAGAACCTTGTGGGAAAGGGTGGTTGTTGTCTAGGATAATAGGTCTTGTTCCTGAGTCTCTTAGGCATATGCCATTTACTTAGCCCCTGATATCTAATGCAAACCCTTGTCAATTCTTTTCTTGAAATCTAACCTTCTGTATTCATTTCTTCCCTGAGGTTAAAAAAATAATAAAGGATCTATAATCAAATAATGTCATTATTAGGAAGTTCATTCTAGCCCTATTAGAAACAATAAAAAAAGCGTTATCTATAGAGAATTGTTTGAGAATTGGTGGAACCAGATAAATAATATTTGTTGATATTAGCCTTCTTGGAAGAATAGGCAAGTGGCTTTGTCATGATTGTGTTCACTAGAGTAAGATTTTAGCTGTATATGTTAGACTCAGAGAAAAAATAGAGAATTCATGGAAATTAGTTGGAACTATTTGGGAAGACAGTGTTAAATAGAGTCATCCATTTAAAATTGGTTTCATTAAGGATTCCAAATGAGTAGTTCTGTTAAAACACCAAGCACTATAAGGTTTTTGTTGTTCTGTGATCATAGACTGCCCTGGTCAGCTTTCTTGTAAGATCCTTTTATAATCACCGTAGACAGAACTGGAGAGAGAGCAAGGGGATAGGTCCATACAAATCTTTTTTCTCCTGGTGACTGATAAACAACTCAACACTGTCTACCTAATTGATGTGGTTTAGTCTGTGGTGTCATCTTCCTCTATAACTGGTAGAGTATTTTTTTACTGCTATTATATAAACTGCCTTTTCGATGACTATATGACTTTTTTGTGTATTGTTTATTGACTTTAAATGTCTCTATAACTTCTTCATCCTACCCTACTACTTCCATGTCCTGTAGTAGGGATCTGGAGGGTGGTGGTCAGTGACTATCCTGTTTGCACATGTTCAATTTGAGAATGGAGCTCTGGGGCCTTTCATCAGTCCAGGGAATAGGGAGGGTTTGGGAATGATTTTTAGGTTTTCATTTTTAATTGGAGCTTTTGTTTTTGGTCCCATTTCCTTTCTTGTTCTTTTACTCTTAGAAGAAATACCAGAAATTGGGGGTAAAAAGAAATCTAAGAATTATCAGTACAGTTGTCACAGTAACAAAGGTGGGATTAGGACTATAGCAGAATCCAAAAACTCCTTGTGGAATTTGCTGCATGAAAATCTGTTGAAACACTTTCAGCAGAGGAAAGAGATTTTAGACATTTCTAGGCTAAGCTGAGCCTTCGTTTAAACTATACCTTTATTTCTTGCCTTTGTGCCATAACTCTTTACTGCTCAATAAGAACAGCTTCAGTTTTCTGTCTGTTCCTGGTGTCAGCAAACATTTTCTGTAAAGGGCCAGGTAGTAGGTATTTTAGACTTGGTAAATTATAGTCTCTGTCACAACTGCTCAGCTCTGCCAAGTGGGCATAGCTGTGTTCCAGTAAAACTTTATTTACAAAAGTAGGCAGCCATGGGACATAGTTTACCAATGCTTAATCTATTCAGCTCCTTTCCTCACTCACAGCTCTGATCCATATAGAGAATACGAAGAATTAGGGAAGTCCATTTGCATTTCATGGTTTCAAAAAATGTGAATAATAATACTTATAAGCCTGTTATTAAAAGATATGAATATTGATATCAACATGTAATTTGGGGACAAGATACGTACCATGACCCAGTGGTTTTTCCAGCTTTGCTTTGTCCAGGATGATCTTTGGGGGCTGCCAAAAGGAGGGGCCAATAGGAAGCCTAGCAGGTGAGACTTCAGCCCCAACTCTGACCTTAGTAGAGCAGGTCTACTTTTATCTGTTATGGATATTGAGATTCTTCCAAGATGATGTTTGTAATAGGGGTTCTGCTACTAAAGAACATTTTTGAAAATATTGGTTTACATTTTTTGCAATAAGTATAATACCTTTTTATAATGGATATTTTATAAGAAGTACCGAAGGATTTATCATGTATTTCTTTGCAATTAAATTTAAAAAACAGATTAAAATAAAAGGAACCACAGGTCATCTAAATTAAAATCCATCTCCCTCTCTTCCCCTAGCCTCCACCCTACCTTTTAACAGATTATAAATCTGACAGGATAAGGTCACAAGTCAGAGACTGAGTTGGAACTCCTGTTTCCCAATTGATGCCACTGCCGCTAGTTATACCACATTGCCTCGGAATGTCCTTATGTCCTTCTGTCTGTCAGAGGCTGCAGGAAAGTCAGTGGAGTCCTTCATGGTCCAAATAGGCTGAGAAGATAACTTGGCCCTGAATGTCACAGAGGCCACACTGTTTTCTTCTCACATGTTTCTGCTCCTTCTTCCTTTGAGCTACTAGGATGCCCCAAGCTCCTGAGTGCCCCAAGCTTTTAGGGTACAAATTGTGCTTAAAGATGTAACAGTTTCAGCATCAGCAACTTGGAGGTTACCCCGGGAATGTCTCCTGGCCCCTGACACCTAAACATTGATTGTGTGAAGAGTGGTGGTTATGACAGTCTCACACTTGACTCAGACAGGCTGCCTTAACTGGGTCCCCCTCCGCTGCTCAGCGTGAATCTCAGTATTGGCTCTTGGGGATTCAGTGCCAGAATGGGAGGATCCTGAGAAATCTGAAATCTCACCACCTTGGGTATGATTCCTTCCCTGGCTTGTGAGAGTTCTTAATCTTTTCTGTCTGTACCCTTCTGAATGTGAGTCCGTGCAGTGATATAGAGTGTGTGTGTGTGTGTGTGTGTGTGTGTGTGTGTGTGAAAGCCTAAATATCCCTGGAAGTAGCGCGCACGTGGATGCATGCACACACACATTGGGTGCCTGCATGGTACCAGGACTGTGTTCTCAGGATGCCCATGTCGGTCCTATCAGCCAAAATAAGAAGTAAAAAGGGGCCCAGCAGATAGGATTATGGGGCACAGGCGAGATAAATGTTTATTCTTCTTGATGAGGAAAGCTAAGCCAGATGAACAAAAGAAACAGTTTAATTCACACACTACAGTTTTCTAATGAAGCCTCATGCTGTGCTTGAGTCAAAGTGGCAAAGTCTAGCTGTGCCAGAGCCTTAGACAGATATGAGTGATTTATTCATCTCTGCCTCCTTCGCTCAGATTTCCTTCTTTCAGCCATCCAGTATCCATCACCGGAAAGCCCAGTTTCTGTACAGGAGTTTACCCTGGTAGCTCGCCTGGAATACATTTTGAAGGATTAGTGTACACGGCATGGAGACTGGCCCCTGTGCCGGATCCACTCTGGTGAATATTCATGCCGGCACCTGGGAGGGTTATTTCTAAAAAGGCAGCTCGTGCAGAATACATTCTAAGGAGGGAGTGTTTTTCTCTTGTCTGACGATCCTTCAACCAAATAAATGTGGGAGGGAGGGGGAAGCTACTCTGCAATTCTGGTGAGTGTTTGTGAGACAGAAACAGCGTCCTCACATCTTCTGTGGCAGTGGAGAGAACCGTGACCCCTCCCCATTCAGAGCCTTTGCCTGGGCCTCCCAATCCGGGGAAAACACAATAGGTGATTCCAGAAAAAAAATGGCAACTGCCCAGTTAGCCTTTGGTCCTGTAACCCACACCAGTTTGATTTAATTACCACTGTTTAGCAGTTAGAAAAGTTAGTTATTAATGTTCAGCTGAAAACGTTTGAATTAAAACTTACGATCCCAGCTTTGAAGACCTGGATCAAGAAAACTGTACTGAGTGGCCAGTGATCAAAAGAATTCCATTGAAAAACATAATTAACCATTTTTCCCTCTAGCCATTACAAAAAATTACATAAAATCTTGCTTTTTTCCTTGCTTTTTGCCATCCTTCAAAAGATTTGTCACATAGTTACATATTAAATTGATTAATTATCTTTTGTTTATAAGAAATTACCATAGTTAGGATCCTCACGTTTATATATCTGTGGAGAAGATGTTACTATTATTATTCTCATTAATGTTTTTATTTTAATGGTAAGTCATGTACCACATGGTAGATGATGATTTGTCGGACACCTCAGACTTCAAATAGAATAATTTACTTACTCTAAATGGTTTAATTTTACAGCATTTGCAATTTATTATAGTTTTATTTTTCTGTTTTAGAGGGTAGTTGTTTTCATGTGAAAGCCTTCACAGAAGAATTTCATGAAGGAAGTTCATTAGAGAAGGACTTAAAGGGAGGAAATTTAGACGAGGTAAATATGAGAGACTGGTGGTGAGCACATCATTGTACGGGACCTAAAGGAATAAATACGAGATTTGGGAGAGTGATGGGAAGATGTCAGTAACTGAGTAGAGAGAGGACCTGAAGGAGGAATGAGCAACAGCTAGCACAGGTGGTACAGCTGAAGGAGGATGAGGGTCTGAATTGGATGGGCAAGTTTTTAAAATCATTTTCAGCAAGAGCTCAGGACTTTGTAGATTGTGCCCTGTGGGGAAAAGAAGATGATTCAAAGCTAAAGCAAAGGTTGCAACGGAGATCTGATTTGGGTGAAAAGGTCAGGCTGATAAGAAAGAGAGGGAGAGATGTAGGAAAATAGTACTGGCTGTGTTAAGAGAGACCAGAGAAGAGATTTGGTGAGAATAAAGATAAAGAGATTACGTGACTGAATAGAAAAATTTTTCCTTGTAGTTCATCCCTGCTGGAATGTTCTCTCGCCTATAATATTCAGAGTCAAGCCTTCCCACCTTGTTTTCCTCTTCCATTCTCCCCCTTTATCACCAGGTTGAGAGAATACAAAGACCTGCCTGTAGCTAAATTGTGACGGTTCCCACATACACGGATTCCTATGAAAACTTGACCCAAGGGACTAGAAAGGAGCTGTGGAGCTTATTAAATTCCTCTTTGGCTCCGCTTCTTGGTGCTTTGTAGGCTGTGTGCATGTGGGCACATATTAGCACGTGGTCAGAGGAGGGGCAGGAGGAATAAGCTCAAGAGATGAAATAACAGTCAGAGTTAATATATTTCATAAATTATCTCTTAAGTGAGACTCTCCAAAATGGTGTGGGGGTGGAGGACTGCCAGGGGGTGTTTTCAGGTTGAAATGTAATTCAGTCTATGGAGCATTAAAAGATGCTGTACCAGGATGAGCTACCTGGGTTTTGGGAAAATGATGATTTATCTGTAGTTCCCTCTCCTCTTTCTATCATTCCCTCCTGTCCTGCTCCCTGTGTCTCCTTCAGTTCAATCAGTAGAGCGTATGATGTGCTGGGGATCATAAGGAATACCAAGACTATTAGCCATGCATGCACCCTGCACTCTAGAATCATGGTCAGGGTGGTTCCTCCTGAGTGGACCTGGTCCTGAAAGCTGAAGGGGGGGTCCTCTAGATGGTGTTACACAGGGAACATGGAGCCAGGTGGTACTTTACATCCCTACCTGTTGGATGAAGACCGACACTGGGGCCATTTTATTCCACAGGAGTCATAAATGTAAGTAAAGATCCATGGAGTAAAATCCCTAACACTCAGCTGGTAGATTAGTAAATTCTGAGCTCTTTAACATGCCTGTCCCTTCTTCTCACCCCCTAATAATTTCCTGGAACTGGAGACAGGAAACAGGAAAGCTCACACACATGCTTACTGCCGCCTTCTGCATTAACAGAAGAAACTGATTCTGGCCTTTTAAGATCACAACGGCCCCTAATAGCCTTCCTAGCAAAGGAAGCTGAAAGTGAGCTGGACTTGATACCTAGTGAGCTAAGCCCTGTGGTCTGGGCAGAACCTCTCCATTTCTACCACTTAGCTGTCCTTTTCCAATCCTGTTGGTGAGCCAGAAATCGGGGCAACCTCACTGATTGTGTAGACATGTCATGATGGGGAAGCTGCTGAGATCAAGGAAGATGGCCTTGCTGGAGGGAGGGAAATTGATGATGCCAAATTTAAACACAGGGAGGGATCTGTAAAAGCTGCATACCTGCTTAGGGTGTCGCTGCCGAAAAGGTGTCTAACATAATGAGACTTCACCTTTTAAAATATAACAAGACCATTTGAAATGGTTCCCAATATTTTTGTTGCCAATATCTTGCTTAAGGAATGGGCTATATTGGAAAGAGTTACCTTGAAAAACAGGAGAAAACTGCTTTTCTTCTCAAGGGCTTTGGCTTGGACAAAATTTGCACGTATATCCACATTGAAAACATAAAATTAAAGCATTTTCATCAAATTGGACTGTGTAGTATGAAATCTAGATCATAAGCCTAGGCCAAAACTTATTTACTAATAAAGGGTTTGCCAAGTGATTGAATAATCGGTAAAAGAGTATTACTTGGGCAGTGTTTAGCCCCTGTAAGAAAATTAACCAAATAACTTAGAAAAATGAATCTGCATTGAAAGCAGGAAATGTGCTGATTATAAATTGTTTTTTTTTCCAAATGTGATAATCTATGCAAAAACATTTTGAAATGGTGAGGTCTGTGTGAGTGTGAGGTGGGATTATGATTAGCTGTTCCCCATTCATTCCACACCCAGTATTTATCGAATGTGGCAGCTGCAGCCATGCTGTTTGGTAGTATGCTGTTACCTTTTTGTTATCATCTAAAACTAGAAGTTAAAAACTTAATCCCCCCAAGGAGTGAAACGATGGTCTCAATTAGCTGTTAAAAGTTGGTAGTTTTGTATTGTCTCAAATCTTTGGAAAGTTTTGTCCCATCCAGCTATCCATATAGCCACATCCTGCAGGCATATTCTCCATTGACCTTTCTCTACTTTCATAAAATTTACCTGGATTATACTGTGTCAAATGTAAGTTTTGATGGAAGAGAAAGCCCCTCCTGTTATTCTCCCCTTTCTCAGTGAGCCAGCCTGCATGGTGGAGCCCAAAAGTATACTTTATCATCTCCTCACCTTTCTTTCGTCCTGGGGCTTCAGTGACGAAACACAGAAACTGCACATACCAGACAACCAAGAGCTTGCACTTGTCCTTTCCCTCAGCGGCTGCAAAAGAATGTTGTTAGCCAGTGCCCTTATTACGTCCTCTCTTAGAGAAATCACCCCCATGTCCAAGATAAGAGAGGCTAAACAATGATGTCCTGTGACTAACGGATTTCCCAAGATCCCGTTCCCTCTGGCAAGCAGCTTGTGTCTCCCTCCTGCTGTTAGAAGAAGGCTGGTGTTCCCTTTGCCCTGAAAGGTTCTGCCCACTTAGAGGCAGGGCCCCTGTGGTGGCAGCTCCTTAGGAGTTCCCACGTCTGGAATCCGCAGGACAGCCACCTGGTCCACTTCACGCTCTTCCTAAAACTCGGTTCCAGTCTCCTGTTGAGAATCTCATTTTGGTCTTGCAGTCCTCCAGCAGCTCTGCTCAGCTTGACCTTGCTCTCCACCTGAGGAGAAAGCTGCATAATTGAACCTGTGACAGCCAACGATAAGAATCCCTCTCACCTTTGGGAAAATCCCTGTTTCTCACCAGTAAAGTTGTTCCTCTGAAGTTGTATTAATTCCTTCTGGCAGCTGTTACAAGCTCTCTCCTGCCTCTCAATAGCAGAGATTAGAATAGAGCCTCTAACGTGATGTTTGTCTTTCTGCTCCCCATTCACAAGAGTGACAACTGGACTCTTCTGAATGAGATGAAAGCACTGAAATTTCCCTTTGTGACCACACTTCTTACCTTTCTCCCTCACCTTCATGTCTATTGCATCTATTATTTTGCTCCATGACCTCCAGTCCCTCTCTATTCTGAAAGTTAGTCAGTCCCCTCTGACCTCACTTCACTCCTCAGCAGCCTAGAAGTGGTAAATAGTCTTAACTGGCCCTTCTTTTCTCTGACCCTGCACTGGATCCTCCTTGTCACTGTCAACCCTGCTTTCTTCTCTCCTGCTCACTCAGTGCTGCTCCTAGACAGACTTATAAACTATGCTGATTGTTCTGTCTTTACAAGGCCCCTTCCCTGCAGCTCAGCTGGCCCCGCGGAACCTGTTCCAAAGCCTCTGTTGCCTTTCCACCCCGCACTGCAGTCCTACCACTCTCAGCTCTACAAAGACTCTTTTTCGTACTTGGATGAAAAGATTGCCATCCAAAATGAGCTTCCTCTCCATCCCTGTTCTTCGCCTCATTGTCTCTCTGGTCCTGTAGCCATCATGTCATCTTCATCATCGGAACACCTGCTCTTTGTTGAGTACCTTTTCTGTCTCATGCACTCTGCTAGGAGTTCGTCTTAGGCCCTTTTGGTTCCAAGCTGCAGAAACCAAGTAAAGATGGCTTAAGCCATAAATGATGAGTTTATTAAAATGATTGGGAGAGTCTCACGGAACACTAGGGCAGACACTCTGGTGTCCCTCATGGGAACTAAAGTCAGATATTGGAATTCTGCCAGGAGCCCAGACAACCCTTCCTGAGCCACACTGTCTGTCGTCTTTGCTTCTCACTGCAGATGCCTTTCTTTGCTCTTTGTGCCTCTGGTGAAAGAGGGTCACCCCAGAAGGACTGCATTTTCATCATCCCATTTTAAGTTGTCAACTTAAAAAAGCAAATTTGCCTGTTATTTTATCTCAAAATGAGTTTATTTGGGAATGGCCAAAAGAATTGCAATTTAGATATGCACGCTATGGTAAACCATAGGCAAATCCGGAGAACAAAGGAGGAGAGCTGCCTTTATAAAGAAAAAGGGAGAGTTGGGAGGGCCTGTTGAAAAGGAATGTCCATTGAGGAAAGTAGCAGTTCAGGGCAGCAGTGGCTTCTCATTGGCCACGCTGTTGCTGGTTGGGGAGAGAAGTCTTCCTTCAGTAGTAAAGTAGTTTTACTTCCTGTTCAAAGTGCAAGCGTTTCTCTCTTCCTGTTTGGTGTAATTGACGATGTGTGATAGGGAGTGAGAGCTTCCCCTACAGGCCTTCCTACTCCAACTTAGTTAAGGTTTCCGTTATTAATCTGCACAAAGTGAACAGGGGCAATTCAGCTGGAATCTCACATAATTGTAAATTTTTGAGAGACAAAATCTGATTGGCCCAGGATGGGTCATGTGTCTTCCTAGAATGCAGTCAGGTCTACAAACCAAACTCAGAACCCCCCATGTCCATCTCAAGGTTGGGCCAGAAACACTTCTTAGAGAGAGGAGTTACTGTGTAATGGACAGATATGCCCCAAAAAAGCCACCCCTACTGCATATGCTGTTGCAGAGAATTATAAAATGTTAGAACTGGAAGAGCCCTTAGAAACCATTAAATCTAGTCCTTTCGTTTCACAAGAGATGAAACTGAAGAACAAGTAAGTTAAGTGACTTACCTAATGTCATTAGTCAATACTCAGTAAATATTTGTTGAATTGTTGAATGGAAGACAGTTATTTCTAAAGAACTTAATTTCTGAAGATCTTTAATACAGAATAGTCTGTACAAATTTTTGATGTCAAAGTATCTTTGATTTTGGCTGAGAGATTAGAAATGGATTTGATGATATAAATTATTATTATTATTGTTACTAAGATCCTGGCAGTTGATCTTCCCTTAGTTGTCTGTTTTCACCCAAATGAGAAAACTCTGCAACAGCAGCAGTCATGGCCCCAGGCATCCGGTGGAGTCTCCTGTGAAAGAGGGACATTTGGAAACAGGCAAAACAGACACTTGCTGCCAGTCTAAAAGACACCAGTACAGTGCAGAAGCTGTTGATCTCAACTGTGAAAGCTCAGCCATTGTTCACAATCTGGCACAGAATTAATCCCTTAAGAAAGGGATGAGAAAAATGCCATTCAGCACAACATAGTTTGTCATCGCATGCATAATGCAGACTTTCCAATTAGAATGCTACAATTTGGAAACTTTCTTCACAGACTGATGAGAGACCAATTATTTTAAAGAAGGGAAAACTCAGTCCACTGGGTTTGCCTCGAGTCACTTCTGACTCAAGCCACAAAGACAAGAGTTTTGAAAACATATTCGCTATTGAATTTTGTATCAAAACACCAGCAAGAAGAGCAATTAGTTGCTGTGAACTGAACCCCAGTAATCAATGGTATGCAGCCGGCCAGAGCATTTATGGAAGTTGTAAGCAAAATCACATCTGCTAATCAATTAAAAAAAGCCCAGCGCTTCACTGCTTTTAAGGGAAACTCCACAGTGAGAATAAGGGAAGATGGCGGAGACCACGTTTCATTTCATCAGGTGTTTCATGCAGCGCTCATTGGATAGAGGGGCTGGTGGCAACAGCTAAACACAGACCCGATCTGCATCAGTAGATCTTGGCCAGAGACTTCCTTTATTCAACCCCTTTTGAAAATGGCTTCTGATGTATGGTGGAAGTATGTACATGTGGGAGTATGTTTGAGGAACTCCTGTCAGTTAAAGTCAGAGGGAGCATGTCTGTCCTGGGCGAGCTCACTGGGCAAACATTCCCCAGCAGATTACAGGCCAGAAATATCTGTGTTGTTGCAGGTGCAAAGACATAGGAACAGACTTTGCTGGCAGGGAAAGAAGTGAAGGGAGTTGGTGGGTTTTCAGTTGTGCCTTATTAGAACAAAATTCCTCTCCATGGAAAAAAAGAAATTGAGCCAGTTTTTCCTTTCGTGTCCTTAGGCTGTGCTTACTTTTTTCAGCTGAATCAACAAAGGGGTTTTTATTCCTGCCTAAGCCTACATTCCAAGCAAATATGCATCCTGGCACCTGAATTAGAATCTCCCTTAAAAACTGCAGAGTGTAGGTGAGTCTGAGGCCTAGGCTTCATAACCTCAGATCCATCAGTGTCCCTTTTCTACTCAGAAGTCACCGTGACCCCACATTTCCTGCCCCTAGGGACTCTTAATAGAGGAATAGAGAGGAGATGTCTCAACCAGTATATGCATTTGGCTGCTGTTCAGAAAAAAGAATTTAGGCCAGGAGAAATTATTAAGGTAAAGATCGATAGACTAGGCTAATAAAAATTAATATCTTCAGCATGCAAATTACAATAGGCAGTGGATTAATATCCTTTAAATATAGAGGGCATCTTGTAAGTCATTAACAAAAAGATAAATATAAGTAGAAAATGGGTAAACTGTTCAAAGTTCAGTAATAAGTAAAAAGCTGCAAATTAATGAGATATATTTCATCTATCCAATTGGCAATATTTTTAAAAATATTACACAATATTGGTTATCATGCCCAGAAGCAGGCATTTGTTGTGCACTGCTGGTAGTGTGAGTATCGATTGGTATAGAGTTTTGTTTGGGGAGAGGGGAGTGGTGTGCAGCTGTTTTGTAATATGTGTCAAGGCCTCACATGCCTGCTCCAGGAGCTTCACTTACAGAAACTTTGAAAGGCGGTAACCATAGGTTTAGCTTAAGACTGTTCATCACAGAGTTTGCTTAACAGTGCAATATTATCAACTATGCAAGTGTTCTATAATAAGAGACTGATTAAATAAATTAAGAGACATCCATATAGTGAAATGCTATGAAGCCAGTACATATGATAAGGAAGAATATTTGATGATACAAAAAGGTGTTCATAATAGATCATTAAGCAAAAGAAGCAAGTTACAATTTGTACCATGTGTATGTGTTTATAAAATTACTAGAATTACAGGTGATTTTAAAATGATAATTTTAAATTAAAAAATTATAAAATAATTTTTAAACAATAATTTTCCTTGAAACAAATTGGAGGACTTTATAGAATAAGCTACTAGGAGATACAATATGCACACTTTAAAAATTCTTGCAATATGTTGTCACTCCAAGAATCTCTGCAAGAGCATTTATGATACTCATAATTGGTCTTCCTTTTTATCGTCTCCATATGCCGTATCTTCAGGGCAGTCTTTCTCCATGAAATATTTCGAGATCTGATTAGATCTACCCCAAAAGGGACTGATTATTTTCATCTGGATACACTGGTAGAAACACTCGCTCTTGATTATCCAGAAGGATAGGGATTATGAGAATCCAAAATCCCATTGGGGAAATAGCCTCAACATTGACTCCCAAAGAGCCTGTTACCAGGGCTGTCAAGTAAAGACAATGATTAATTAATTTGAAGGTTTTTCCTGGTTTTAATCTTGGCAGAGTTATGAATGACTTCAGCCCAGAACATGTGTGGAACACACACTATGAACAGAGGCTGCATTTGGAGTCAAATTTTTTAAAAAGAGAAAGATCTTTCTAAAAGGCTCATAATCATTCTGAGAGCCAGACAAACATAAAGCAAAAACTACACTTTTAGGTTGTTCAACATAAATATAAATTAACATAGGCTAGCTGCATAAAAATGCTGAAAGACTAGAGTAATATTCGAGGAAATGACTAATGAGGGAAATGATTCGCTTTCTTATCAGGCAAGCTGGCATAATGTAAGAGCAGAATTATTGGACACTTAAAAACAATAGTGTGGAATCCTGTCTGATTCACTCAGAGTACTTCAAGAGATTCACTACTCAGGAGAATTGAAGGGAATCAGTAGGGGTGATCTGTTTATGCTGTCTAAAACCTTTCTGAAAGCTGTGTACTGTCCCCACCTTCTCTCTTCATACTTTTGTTTGAGGATTTACTTTCTTTCTCCAGTTCCGGAAGTGTGGTGGGAAAATGAGACAGGTGGGAGGGATAGAGTAGACATAGCTTCCCTTATGCCTGCAGCCAGTTACAGCATTCATGGCATTCTTATGTTTTTCCCTTGATTCAGGTTATTACTCTGGGACTGTGACGATCGAAGCTATAGCTACTACGTTGAGGTCTCCACCAACCAGCAACAGTGGACCATGGTAGCCGACAGAACTAAAGTCTCCTGCAAGTAAGTTTTGTCATTTCAGGAGTTTATTCCAATTTAAAAGACAGTTTTTCTGATGGCTTCACAAGGTTCCAATGAAGATTCATGGAATCACCAAATTATATCCTTATTTGGACGTTGAAGATGTTCCTGTGATCCTTTACTTCAGTTTTGACTATTAAGTACTTAGATGAGAATTTATTTTATATGACCACACAAGCTTTCCTTATTTTTTGGTTTGAACTTGACTTTTGAATATGGCATGTACCTAAGCAGAGAAAAGAAAGATACTTTGCATATACAATCCTCTCTTGGGTCCTCCCACCACATCCCACTCTACATCTTTAGGACTTCTTTCTTCCCTTAGAGAATTTTGCTGATACGATACACACTTTAGTAGTTATTCTGGGATGCTATCCTATTCCGCACCCTCATCTCATTCTCGGGGTTAGCTTTAAATATTTATCTCATCTCCGTGTTAGCTACACTGTTACCCAAACTAGGGAAAGCTTGTACCTTAGGTCGCCATAGACGAACAGAGGCATTTCATGCATATGGTGTTGGGGCTCTTTGAGCTTGCCTGGTTGTGAGGGAAGCCAGGAGGAAGGATTCTGTGGGTTCTGACCAGCCTAGAATCATGCCTAGAATGAATATTTATATGTACATATGCCCATGTGACTACCATTCAGCTCAAAATTAGCACATTTGCAGCATCTTAGAAGATTCTCTCATACTTTTTCTTAGTCATTACTTGAAAAGAGCTCAGTGCCTTTTTGTGTAGAGCCAGATTCTCTGGGAGTCAAGACAAAGCAAATAGCTGAGATTTCTTTTTTTTTAAATTGAGATATCATTCACATACCATAAAATTCATGCTTTTAGATTGTACAATTCACTGGGTTTTAGTGTATTCACAGAGTTGTGCAACCATCACTACTATCTAATGTTCCAAAACATTTTCATCACCCCAAAAAGAAACCACCTACCCATGAGCAGTCTCCTCATTTCCCTCCAGCTCCCACAGCCCCAGCACCCAATAATCTACTTTCTGTCTCTAGGTATTTGTGTATTCTGGACATTTCATATAGATGGAATCATATAGTATGTGATCTTTTGTAACGTTTTCAAGGTTGTGGCATGTTTCAGAACTTTATTCCTTTTTACTACTGAATAATATTCCATCATATGGAAATATTTATATCACATTTTGTTTATCCTTTCATCGTTGATGAACATTTGAATTGTTTACACTTTTTGGCTATTATGAGTATGGCTACTATGAACATTCCTGTACAAGTTTTTGCATGAATATATCTTTTCAGTTCTCCCAAGTGTACACCTAAGATTAGAATTGTTGGGTTTTATGGTAATTCTATGTTTCAATTTTTGAGGAACTGCCAAATTTTCCAAAGCAGCTGCACCATCTTATATTCCCACCAGCAGTATATGAGCGTTCTAGTTTCTCCACATTCTTGCCAGTTCTTGTTATTGTCTTTCTTTTTGTTCATAGCCATCCTAGTGGAAATGAAGTGACATCTCACTGTGGTTTTGATTTGCATTTCCTGATGGCTAATGATGTTGAACATCTTTTCGTGTATTTATTTGGCCAAGATTTCATAATTGCATTAATGATGGCTTCTTAATGCAATGTCTGACACTCACCATTATTATTATAGTAATTACCATATAGCATGTTTGTGTTGGCTAGGGTAACACTTGCTACTATAACAAGTAGTGGCTTCAGCATTTCAGTGGCTTAACACATAGTTTATTTCTTAGTCATGTAACAGTCAGTATGGGTGTCCCTGATTGTCAAGAGGCTCCTCTCCACAGGTGAATGAGGACCCAGGGGTCTTCCTTCTTGTGGTTGTGCCGTTATCTAGTACCTCATCAGCATCATCTGCATCTAGCTGGCAGCTGGCGAGAGAACAGAGAGAACACATACCTGGTTCTAAACAGCCTTGGCCTGGGTGTAGTGAGCATAGTCAGTTGCACACTAGATGCTAGTATGACTGGGAAATGTAGTCAGTTCCTGCCTGGGCAGCCACTTCTCAGTAGAGCACAAATCTTGTAGCCACTCTGCCATAGCATAAGAAAACTAACAATTATTTACTAACTAGTATTCCATTACTTTCATATATTTTATCTCATTTTTTCCAGAATACAAAACACCTTGTGGTATATTGTCCACATTTTATAAAAGAAAATGAAGCAGGGCCGGCCCTGTGGTGTAGTGGTTAAATTCAGTGTGCTCTTCTTTAGCAGCCTGGGTTTGCAGGTTTGGATCCTGGGCATGGGCCTACACTCGTCAGCCATGCAGAGGCAGCGACCCACATATAAAGTGGAGGAAGATTGGCATAGATGTTGGCTTAGGGCTAATCTTCCTCAAGTGAAAAAAAAAAAGAGGAAGATTGGCAAAAGATGTTAGCTCAGGGCTAGTCTTCCTCAGCAAAAAAAAAGAAAGAAAGAAAGAAAGAAAATGAAGGGCTCTTTCCACTGTACCACATTGCCTCCTAGTACCCCAAATCATTACTAGAAAGGGCTAAACCAAGCTGGGTGATGAAAACTGAGAAATGAAGTGATTAACATTTCCAAGTTCCTAGAACCCTTGTTATACAATAGGAGTTCTTCAAGGCCCATGAACAACCACCCATTTATCTTTCCAGAGTCAGTGCTTATTGGGTACACAGCTCACAGGCCAGACCCTCTGCTTCCTCATCATTTACACATCTCACTGGTTACCATCATCCATCTCTTCTGTCATTTTATGTGTTGTAAATTGGATTCCTCATCTCTTTCTTTTATGTCCCCCTTGAAGGTGTTATACAATGTAGATTTTTAGCAAGAACTGGTTGACTAACTACTGATTATGTGCATATCATAATGATTTTATATTTATTTAAATGGGTATTTTTCTTGATTCAAAACCCCATTCATTCATTAGATCTTCTCCCATTAGGTCATCAGCATCCTTTTTTCCTCTTTTTAATTTTTTGTTCCCATTAGTTGGTAGATTTAGATAATTTATCTGTTTTTAAGTTTGTATGTTAGCACTTGATGCTACAGCAGTGTTTTCCCAATTAATAAATAAATGATATATTGGAAGAACAAGTATAGTAGCAAGAAGGCAAGTGCCTGTTAACCCTCTAACAGTCAGTGGGGCCAAAGGTTATCATTTTATATCTCTAGGCATAACCTGAATCCTTTGTGTTTCCCGTTTTTGAGGTAGCCCTTAAGAAATATAATAGAAGATATGCAGATGATAAAAGAGGAAAGAGTTTCCTTTTTAATTAATATACTCCAGAGCAATCTTCAAGAGAGGACTTAAGAATTATAGCCTGTTTTTTATTGAAATAAAGTATGTGAGCCATGTTATAAATGAAATTCTACACGATCTTTAAGGATCATAGCGCTGCCTCTTGCTAGCATTCCACCGGGTCAAGAAGTCAGAGGACAGATTTTTGCTATCCTCTGACGAATTCCTAGGGAGTGAGATTCTCCAGCATCTGCCTTGAGTGCCTGCTCCTGGGGCAGGATACTCTCCTTTAGTAGTATCTTGAGTCCTTTCTGCTGCCGTGCGAGCTTTTCTTGTTTTGCTTTCAGGGTAAAGGCTCATTTTCTATCATAGATAATCCTGTTCTTGTATTGGCTGATTTTGGTTTTTTTCAAGCTTACTGACATATAATCAATATATAAATTATATAAGTTTAGGGTGTACAACATAATGATTTGATGATACGTATGTATTGTGAAATGATTACCACAGTGAGTTAACATCCATCACCTCACCTACTTACAATTTTTTTCTTGTGATAAGAACTTTTAAGATCTACTCTGTTAGCAACTTTCAAATATACAGTACAGTTTTGTTAACTGTAGTTACTGTGCAGTACATTACCTTCCAAGAACTTATTTATCTTATAGCTGGAAATTTGTACCTTTTGACCACCTTCACCTGTTTCCCTCCCCCGCCCCCACCTCTGGCAACCACCAATCTCTTCTGTTTCTGTAAGTTCGTTTGTTTTTTAGATTTCACATGTAAGTGAGATCATACAGTATTTGTCTTTCTCTGTCTGACTTATTTCACTTAGCATAATGCCCCTCAAGGTTTATCCATGTTGTCACAAATGCAGTGACTGATTTTATAAAATTACTTTTTACCTCTCTGTTTTCACATAATCTAATCCTGTACCATTTAACCTTATTTCAAAAGACTTCACTTTCCAATCATTGATTCCTTTTCTCTAATGTCCTCTAAATTGTTGAACCCTAAATCCATGTCAATACAGTAAGATCCTAACATCAGTTTTTTTTAATTAAAAATGTAAAACATACACATGGAAAATAATTTAAACAATAAAAAAGATGAAAGTGAAAAATAAAATTTTACCCTCTCATCTCTGTTCTATTCCTCAGAAGTAGCTACTTTTGACTATTTTTTTAGTTTTTGTAACTTCCCAACTATAAATAATGTTTTTATATCTGTGTTATTAATTTATCAGCTTTGCTAACTCCTTGCCATAAAAAAATGAGGAATTTAGCTCACTTAACCAGTCCTCATTTTTTGTTAGTTATGTTTTTCTTTTTAGTTCTGCTATTTCTTAGCTTTTAAAATTAAACAACATACTTAACCTTCTCTTTTTTGACCCATCAATTGCAGACAATATTTCTCCCCCACCTTTGGTGAGGAAGATTCGCCCTGAGCTAGCATCTGTGCCAGTCTTCCTCCATTTTGTATGTGGGATGCCTCCACAGCATGGCTGATGGTTGGAATACGTCTGTGCCCAGGATCCAAACCTGTGAACCCTGGCCGCCAAAGTGGAACACATGGAACTTTAACCACGTGGCCACGGGGCCAGCCCCTAGACAGTATTTCTTGACTCTCTATGATGTTAATGAAGAAATTACCGTCCCTGCATTTCCTTCTCCCTCTCCCCATCTTCTGTTAGCTGTCCCACCACATTGACATTGTAAAGATTTATGATATTTATTTTCTGTTCTGTAACTTATAGTTAAATCTTCCATTTAAATTGATCCTGAAAAGGGAAAATTACTAAAAACTAATTATAATATTATGATTATATAAACATTGTTCACTACACGTTTAGTAATTCTTCAGATCTGTGATGAGGGAAATATTATTCTATGTCACTAAACTTGTGCCTCTCAGAAGAATTGTTCTGTGTTCACATCTAATAGATTCGATTTTCTTACTCAGAATTATTCCACAAATAAAAATAACTAGCTTCATGTTAGCCAGCTTTTTGTTTCCTACAGTTCCTAATTGCTGCTTTTTCCTGTTACAGAAGCTTCTGAGGCATTCTGTTTGTTCTTTGGTTAATTTTGAACAGACTGCTTCCGAGGCCTACTCTACAGCTGTGATCCTAAAATTTCTTTTTCTTTCCTACCTAAGTTGGTTCCACTATTTCTTATGTTTCTTTTTCTTTCTGTAGAATGTGGGCAAAGGGTAAACAAACCCTTTTTGCTTTGCAGTGAGATACTGACCCTGGGCCCAGTTGCCCTTCTAGGTCTGTTCCCTGAAAACTTGATAGAAGTGGAGTGACAGCTGTGTTATTGGGCAGCTTTGCTTATGAAAAAAGTTACCCCTGGTTGGTAAATTGCATCTGGCCTGGGAGGACTGTAAATATCTAGGTGGAAGCCACAAGTTTGGGTTTCCTGAGTGTGATGACTTGTGACTAGGCACAGCCCTCGTGAAAATTCTGGGATCTGTGTTTATGGCGTGGTTACAGGGCGATTTGGAATATAAGACTTCTAAGCCAGAGTGGCTGCACGCCTGCCCAGTGTGAGTCTTGTGCATTCTCACCTGAGCTGTCACCTGCGTGCCAACAGGAATAGCTCCTGTACAATTGTGTAGCCTGCTACAAGAACTCCCACTGAGGAGAAGTACCTGCTGCTACCCTAGTGGCATGCTGTGTTTCCTTTTCTCTTTCTCCTGGGTGAATCTGAAGCCAAATATGAGTTGGTTGGGTCTTAGTTAAACCTCTTGAGCATTGCACAGAGTAAATCTGTAGGTAATTTTTTTCAGAAAGGGAATGTGGAAAGCAAATTTTCAGAATTCTTGCATGCCTGAATCATAGTTTGACTGGGTATAGAATTCACTTCCTTCAGAATTTCGAAAGCTTAGATTTATTGCCATCTAGCATCTAATGTTGCTGATGAGAAGTGATATCATTCTGATCTTTATTCTTTGTATGATTTATTTCTCCTGATAGTAGCCTTTAGGATCTTCTCTTCCTCCTTGGAGGTCTTAAATTTCACAATGATATGGCCAGATGTGGGTCATTTTTCATCCGTCCTGCTCAGTTTGCTTCGATATGGCAATCTGCCAGTTCCCGTCAGTTTTATGAGTAATATTTCATCCACCTACCATTTTCTAGAAGTTCATCAAAATCTTGACTTGCTAATTTCCTTCCCTACAGTTTGCAACACCTTATGAATGTATTCCCTTTGTATTTCTTTGATGTCTCCTCATTAGTTTCCAGGAAGGGAGAAAGGTAAATGTGCCTACAGTGCCAGCCATCTTGAACCTAATTTCCCAAAAGCTCTGCTGCGTGGCCTGTTGATACTCCCTAGGGATCCCAGATCCGTGTCATTCCCTTCTTTGTGCCTGTCTGCATTTCTCCCATGTTACGTAGCTGTCTTCTTTCCTCCCAGCATGTACTCCTTAGCATATTGACCTCATTCATATTCATTTTTTAGCCATTTCTTCGCTTTGTCATTGTCCCATTGACTAACAATTCTGCCTGCCATCATCTGTCCAAGACTACGCCCTTGGCAAACATTTTGGCAAATGTAGATGATTAGATATAAAGAATTGGGTAATGCTGAAAATTTTCTCTTTCCACTTGAGAATTCTGTGGTCATAATCTAGACCTAGCTAGTGTTTCTAGCTTTTAACTTAATTTTCTCACAGAATTTCTGTCTGCCTGCCAGATATACTATTCAGATTCCCTTGTGAATAAGTTTTCATCTCCAACATAAGTGTTCATTAAAAATGATGTCGTAAAGAGTTTTTAATAACTTAAGAAAATACTTACATAATAAGACTTTTTTTAAAGCAGGGTACAAAATTATAGAAGTATTATTACAAGTAGGAAAAAAAATTATGGAAGAAGAAAGCCAGAAGGAAATATACCAAAATGTTAATAATGGTTGGCTTTGTGTATTAGAATTATGGAAATTATTTCTAGTTTTCTAGATTTTTGACCAATTTACATGTATTTCTTTTAAAATTGAAAAGAAAACTTTATTTGAAAAAGATTTTTTTTCTTGCTGCAGCCGTAAATGTTTTATCGATGTTTGTCCTTGCCATTATTTGAGTAGCATATGCTGGCAGGGTGGTATGGTTTATTCACTGCCAGCAATAAATTAAAGAAATTAAATAAGTGCTGTACACAGCAATATCCCAGTAGCTTTTCAGAACCTTGAAGCCACTTACCCAAGCACAAGTTGTGCTTCCCTGAAAAGGACACCTGAGCTATATTCTCCTTGTGCTGCTCCCCTGGGGCCTCTTAAAGCCCAGGTCTCCGAGAGCACTTCTTCCTTTTACCTATCCCCAGGACTTCAAAAGTCCATTTCCACCTGGCTTTCCCCTCTCAGAGGGGCCTGGCCTACTTGAGACGTTGGAGCAGGCAATTTCTACGGCGTCCTAACTTTACAGATTTCTCCCCTGTGCCTTCCCTGAGAAGCACTTTGACAGTCTCTGTGTCACCTGGAAAGGCCTCTGTGGGATCAGCTCGTCTGCTCCCCGGTCTTAAGCATCATGGTCTTCATAGCTGAGAAGCAGTGTGCCCCCCTTGCTGAATATACTGTCATTCAGTCCTGGGGAAGGGCAGCGGTCTGTTCTGAGCTGTTTCTGTGGCTGGTGCTATTTATTCCCTAGGAATCTTAGAACGGGAGTCATGTTTCTTTTTCTAAGTGCTTCAGTGGTTGAGCACAATGGTATAAATTAAAGGTGGAGAGTCACAGCCTCAGTAAACTCTTGCAAAGGGTAGCAAGATTGAAAAACAGGACATTTAAACCTAGACTGTTTACCTTGCCTGCATCATCTTTGCCATTGTTAGTGATAAAGTTGAGAAAGCTTTCTTTCCACCAGCTTTGTTTCTTAGCCTGACACTTAACAAAATGAGAATCTTGGGTTAGTTCCAGGAGGTCACTGCAAATCATGTGACCTGGGGATTGTATGTAAAGGGCTTGGGGTCACTAATATGATGCAATAGAAGGCGAGTGGGTTTGGTTTTAAAGGAGGAATTGTCTTCCCTGTTGAGACTGCTGATGAGAAGAAGTTCATGTCTAGTGTCAAGTTTTAGTTTCCAGGACGGGATTGCAGCTCTTGGCTGTCACATGGGTCCTGTACTGAAATATTGCTATTTCTTACGAGTCTCTGCTGTGGTAACAGACGAGCTGCTCTCCTCAGATCCCTGCCCTGCAAGGTTGGGAGTGTGCTTCCTTGCTCCTGCTTGAAGTGTGAGTCAATTAAAGGGCTCTGGTTGTGTAATTGTCACTTTTACATGCTGGATGGAGATTTTATTTTTCCCCTTTCATACTTAATTCCATTTTTCTACACAGCATTTGACAGTAATGAAAAAAGCCAGTCATGTTCTTTCCTCGTTTTTTTTTTAAAGGGCAAACATTGGGTGTTAATTTTGTCAAGAGTTTTAGAACTTGAATGATAAAGAAACATGTACCTGTAAGAGGAATGGGAAAAATTAACAGAATTCAGATAAAACACACACACACAGAGGACAAGTCTGCTAGTAGGCAGACTCCTGTGTTAATGATGAGCTTTCCGAGCCTGCCCTGTGGAAGCATCTCTCTCTTAGACGAGACTGGGAGACACTTGTTAATCAAGCACTGGTTTGTGAGGTTAGGAAGTTCCGTGAGTAGATGAATATTTTGGAGTAGAAAACATCACTTGGGAGTCATTGATTCATACCTGCCCATCTAGAGAAGGATTTATCTTTTGTACTGCAGAAAGTTTTTATGCAAAAATTTACCCATATGTTGGAAGCCATGTGGAAAGTAAACTTTGATGCTAAGTATGTGAACTGAGTTCTAAATATAGAGCTATCAGCAGGTTGTGTGACCACCAGTGAAGAGGGTCCTGTCCACCCAGAACATCTGACTGACAGGTGAAGGAGCTAGAAGGAAATGAAGTCCCCTTGGATAGCACATGACCAGAAGAGAGAAACCGAGAGCTCTTTTCCCTCTTCCTTGCTTAACCCAGGAGCCATGTTATTCTGTGAGGATAATAATTTTTTCCATCCCTGTTTTAAAAAAAAATGAAGAATACCTCAATAAAACTTTCTTTGTGAGCTATGTGAGCACGCTTAAAATATATGTGGTCAAAAAGATTTTTCTTTTATTATGGAAATAACTTTCATGTTAATATTATATTCCAAATGACAAAAATCAATCAAGACCACGCTAGTCCAGCTGCCATCATCTCTCTCCTCTCTACTCCTCTCTGCTAACTGCTCCCAGCACGCACACATGTGCACGCACACAGACACACACACACAGACACACACACACACATTCTCTCTGCACCCTCTCTCAAGTTTACTTTACTAGCTGTAGCCAGGTGGGATTTTTCAAGCACAACTCTGATATACCTGCTTAGAACGCTTAATTGGCTTCCCATTGCTCTCTCGATAAAGACCAGAATTCTTCACATGGTCTAGAGTGCCTACCCAGTCTAGCCCCGTCCTGCTTCCCCGGACTCATCCCGCATTGTTCTCCAAGTTCACATCAGCTTTTCACGTCCTACCAGGCATCATGCTCTGTCCTCTCACAGAGCCCTTGCAAATGCCATGGCTCTGTCTGGAGCCCACACCCCTGCCCTTTGTCTGGTTGACCCCCGTTATCCCTTGTTCTCAGCTCTAAGGCCACTTTCTCAGGAAAGTCTGCCCTGACCACCCATGTCAGCCAAATCACTTTGTTATTCCCTCTCATAGAACCGAGCTACTTTCCTTCACAGCTGATATTGCAGTTTGCAATGACCCATTCCTTAGTGTGGTTATTAAATTAAGTTATAAGGTTGTTTTTCCCCACTAGAATGTAAGCCCCATCAGAGCAGGGATGTGGTCTGTTTTGCTCACTCTTATCCACGGTAGCCTAGCAAGGAACTAGCACTTGTATTGCTGTCTGAATGAATGAATGGATGAGTGCTACCACTCTGTCTCCAGTCATGCATACATGTTGGTTTCATTTGCCTGAAGTTGTTGTCTTCACAGGGCTTAATCAGGAAGTGTGTCCATCCTAGCTCAGATCCTGTCACTTCCTTGCTTCCTTGCTCAGATGGAGAAAGGAAAAGTTTGTGGGAGAGAATAAAAGTTGCTTGTTGCCCCGATAATGTAGTCCTTATAGACTAGGAGTGTGTCTTCCCTACTTCTCTTTATTAATCCATTATTGATCTGTCATCCTTGATTCATTCACAGCCTTACTCTGCAGATTCAGTCATTGCCAGAGGTTCAGTTTTCCCTGGTCTCCACATCTATCTTTGCCCCTCAAGTTAATGACTTGGATCCCCCAGTAACAGTTTATCACTTGAGATTGGTTACTGACTGGAAGTCCATTACCTTTATTTTTAACCACTCTTAGAGTAAAGTTTTTCTTTATGGAGGGGCCAAGTGCTTTAAAAAGTGTTTGCCAGCTGTGCCCCTTTCGCTTTGGAAATTGATTTGATTTAAAATCCCAAATTTGTCAGGTTAGTAGGTTTCAGTTGTTTCTCTGGATTTTCAAAGTAAAAGGTTAAAAAAAAAACTGGCCTTAATCTCTGGAGAAGAACTCTAAAACCCTTGCCAAAGCATTCCATGTACCTCTCCCAGCAGGGTAGAGTCTAACAGAGCAGACCTCGCTCTGAAATCCTGGAGCTCTGGATCCTTCCCATGGTTACAGGATGGCTGCAGAGGGGCCAGCCACAGCACTGTCCAGAGGGCTGCTCGGGAGGCACCCCTTACCATGACCAACCCTTGATTAACCCCTTCCCTGAGATGGGCGCTGCCAGTGAAGCAATGCAGAGTGCCCCTCACTGGGCCTCTAGTCAGAGTCACAGAACCCTAACGTAGCAAGCAAACTGAGCACAGAGAGACACCAGAATAACAGTTGTCCTAGAAGTCCATTTATAAAAACAAATGGTCAGTATGCTCATCTGCAAAAAAGGAAAGTAGAGCCTGTTCATTAGTCAGTGAACAAAGGCAGCAGGAAGGAAGGTCAGTGTAGTTTTGATCATATCTTCTTAATGCGACCTGCCTCGGTTTGCCTCTGGGTCCTAACGGAAGTGCTATCTTGGTAATAATGCATGGTTAGTGCTGACTCATCTCTATCCCAGAGTACTAAGAGGCTCATGTTTTCTTTCTAGACTGAAAAAAGAAAAGGGAAAAAAAGTGTTCCTATGAGTTCCGGGTTCCAGCATGTACATAGAAACAATTTCAGAGCTGAAAGGGCGCTCTTCCTTGACGATCTGATTTATCCTTTTGGCTTCAGCTGTCTCTTCCATTCATATTTTCCATTAAATGTTGGCCCGTTCTAGAATGACTTCTCGGACTCAGCTTGTTTCAAACTAACTCATTGCTATCTTTCCCCATAGAGCAGTTCCTCTCCTATGATGTCCTTGGTTGTGTTGCTGGCAACCCCCTTCTCCTGGGCATCTGTTATGCCTTTGACTCTTTCCTCTTCCTTGCCCTCCACAGCCAGTTAGGTACTAAATCTTTTCTTTTTTTTACCCTTTCATCCTTTATTTCTATCCTATTGCCTCCATCTTAATTCAGACCCTCATACCTTCCTCCCAGAGTATTGTAGTGGCCTCTAATGGATTACCCTGCATCTCTACTCTGATTGCATCTGTTTCCATTCGTGTCTGGCACAGTGTTGCTGGGTTGGTCTGGCTGTGATTCCTTACTCCCCTGTACAGGCATCTCCAGTGGTCTACTGAGAAAAGCCTCAGATCCTTTCCTGCATCATCTTCTGTCTCTACATGACCAGTTTTTCCCAAACATCTTGTTTTCAAATATTCTGCCCCACTGTTAGACATCATGTCCAGATTTTAAATATGTAATTACCATATCTCTGACTCTCACTAAACTTTCTGACTTTTACCTTTTTAATTATCTCCTTACAAGTATCCTACTTTCCTTTCAGTCTGGCCCAATTTCTATTGCCAAGTGAGTCCATGCTTTAGATCAGCTAATTGTCTTTATTTTCACTGGCTGACCTTTAAGTTTCTACCCATCCCAAGATCTAGCCAAAAATGCTCTGTGAGTTCTTCCTTGATCTTTCTCCTCCCAAACACAAGTAACTGCTCCATTAGCTCAATGCTCGCTGTAATTGGTTTACATATAACTTGATACCATTCACTTTTTCTTGGGTCTGTTTCAGAAAAGAGAGGAAATAAGGGCTAGGCTGGGAGGAGGTTTGCTTTTTAAAAATCGAGCCATTTTTCAAGGTGTACCAGGACTTACCCTCTTGGAGGTACAGGGCCAGATTTTCCCAGAGTAGCCTCTAGTTAGAAGGTGTCCAGTCAAACGCATGGCTCAGCCAACTCTGATTCAATCTAGTATTTGCTGAGTGACCCTAGTAGGTAAAGGCTACATTGTGAGGGAAAATACTGAAGAAACAGGAAGACATTTCTCTCCAAAGGAACTTACAGGATATACACAACTTCCAAACATTTGGGAACCATCACACACACATACACAAAGTGTAAAACACAAAACGGGATCCTATAATCATAAAATATTGTAACTGAAAGTACCTTGGGAATCATAATCCAAGCCTCGCATTTGACAGATGAGAATCTGAGAAGGCACAAGTGCCTTTCCCAAATTTTCATCTAATGGAAGGATCCAGATTAGAACCCAGATCTCCTGATTCTGAGTCTCTTTGCATGGTCCAGAATTTTGCATGGCCTATAAGACCATGTGAAAAACAGACATAGAAGGGTCATAAGAATATAGATATGATCAGAAAATGGCAAGGAGTTAGGGAAGTTTTTCTGAAAAGATACATTTGAGCCTAGCAACCTTCACTGGCCCACATTATAGCTAGAAAAACTGATAATTTCCCAAACAAAGGACTCGATGAACTTCAGATTTAAAAAAAGGTACATCAGAAATAGACTCACCTTCCAGAAGGTGTGATGGAAGCTATGGAATACAAAGAAATTCACTTATATTTTCATATGATTTCCTACCTTGCTATCACTACTACTTCCTCTACAGAATATTAATTTGTCCAGCCTATTAGCTGTATCATAATTCATACTTTAGAAATTGGTTTTAAAAATATAGTCTCTATACCAGTGGTCAAGTCCAGATTACCTAGGGCTTCATTATCCAGGTTGAGGAGTATATTAGCCTCTGATTTTCTTCTCTTTTCCTTCCTATTGCCTACTTAAAAAAAAAAAATCATTACACTGTTCATTAGGCCATTTATTAGACTGTTTCCTTCTACCAAAAGAGACTTACATATGTGTTTTTTCCCTCTGTTTTAAGCCAAGATCCATAAAACATATTTTCCCCACAGTTGACATCTTTTCACGATCCCTTGAAATGGAATGTAAGTGAATTTCACCATGGTGTTGTAAATTATGTACTGAGTATCAGTAATAAACATTTCTTACCAAGTTTTAAAGTGTAGTTTCAGAGTGGTGATCATCTGGAATTGCACGTTTACCAGCTGCTTTGGAGGGTGTGAGGGAGGGTTTTCTGCTCATACACTTTTCACCTCTTTATCCAAATTAATACAACAGTATGGAGCACACGTAATAAACCTAAACCGAGGAAAAGAACGCTAGTACTCTTAGTGATGTGTCTTAGCAGTCTTGGCCTGGAAGGGGAGATGAGGAGTAGTTGCCTTGTTTGCCTTCCAGCTCCAGGCAGAGCTGCACATTAAACTGTCCTGGAGAGCTCGGGATTTTCCCCTGGGGAAGAAGGCTGGATAATACCCCTTATTCCCTCGTCTCGGGTTCTCAGAGCCTTTAGTGTGAGTTTCCTATGTGGGGATCATGCTCAGGCGAAGGAGGGCAGCACAGGTTGGTGCTGCTGCTATTAGATGAAAGTAACTTATTTATATTGTTCTTTTTTTCCCTTCCTAATTCTCTAGGGAGTGACTGAATTCTCTGTAGGATTCGGCAGTGGATATGTAGGCTTAATAGAAATTCTGACTGCTGGAGTTTTGAAATGTATCGTCTCTTCTCTAGGGTATGCTGAGGGTGGGAAGGAGGGGCTCACGGAAGCTTGTTTGTTGGTTTCACATTTCTGAATCTTGTCAATTCATTTGTCCTGATTAAAATGAAAATCCAAACCTAGACTAATCTAATGTTGAGATCACAAGTTTAAACCAACAAGAGGATATGATCCAGAGTTCACGCTCTCACGGCACCACTGAGGCCCTCATATCACAGCACCCTCTGCCTGTTGCTAGGTGCTGCAGGTGGACTCACGGGAAGCCTCAGGCACATGCAGATGTGGTTATGTTTCCCTGTGAGCACAGGAAGCCCCGATAATATTAACTAGTGTAGTAATCAGGCTTTTAGTAAGACGTGCATGTACTGTTATCTACAATTACAGATGCATTCATTTTTTAAATTTCTAGTCTTATTTTCAAATTTATACTTTCACGTTGCATTAATATCATGTTCTTATATTAATATTAATTTACTTTATAAATTTCTAAGGAAATGAGAAGGGAATACAGGGCACAGTCTTCTAAACTTTTCATATTTGGGGATGGAACACTGATAATCTCAGGCACTGTATTCTCCTTTGCCACTTCCTTAATTAAGACTATTATTCAACTAATATTGAATCATTGCCCTGCTAAAACCCCCCATTTGTGGGGCATGGGCCCATGATAACTCAAAAATGTGTTACTTATCTATCCATTAACTTAGCAGACTTATTTTGAGCCACTACTCTAGGTCAGGCACTGGGCTGGGCACTTTCCTCCTCTCTAGGGCTCATTAGTTAAGATTTCGCAGTCGGCTCATGACCAGTAGGAACTGAGAGGCCTTGATCCCAATATAAATAGAAGCATTTGTGGACTCTGACACACCTAGATTCCTCACATCTTCTCTGAGTGAATCAGTAGGGATAACATTTATAAGAGCAAGTGGCAGGCTAAATCTGGAAGCATATACTATGTAGAAAAAAGTGGGCTTGGCCTTGGTAGAGAAATAAAGATTGCTCCTTCTCCTTTCAGCCTGCTTGAGGGAAGTTCAAGTGTGCCTTTGAGCACGGAAGATCTTCCCAGAGATGGCAGGATTGCAGCCCTCGCGCTCTGCCAGTTCACTTCTTTGTCACCTTTGTACTGGAAACAATAGCCTCAGCCAGAGGGAGGCTCAGAACTTGAGCGTGTTTTGCTGCACGCGTGTGCCAGTGCTCAGGCTGCCCTCTCTGATGATAAGTGTGATGTTCAGTTTGTAATGAGCACTTGCAGTTTCTGTAAACTGTGTAATACCATATAATAAGCAGTAATTTTCCACTTATCCTTGATAACAGGAGGTTTCTGCTTGGCTTTTAGTGATAGCCAAAATGTGGGTGGTTTTTTCCCCTCACCAATATGATGAATTGTCAGAGCCATCTTTTTTTCACAATATAGATTGAAAAGTTGTTTTTGCAGTGTGTCCAAAATGTGTAATGGTGAATCCTGCCTTTAAAAAGTCAAAGTCAGAGCCAGCCCTGGTGGCCTAGACGTTAAGTTCATCATGCTCCACTTCAGTGGCCTGGGTTCGGTTTCTGGGCGTAGACCTACACCACTCTGTTAGCAGCCATGCTGTGCTGTGGCCCGCATACTAAAAAACAGAGGAAGATTGGCACAGATGTTAGCTCAGGGCAAATCTTCCTCAGCAAAAAAAAAGTCAAAGTCAAAGAAAATGATTCTGAAGTAGCCATTTATAATAAAATGACTATATACATTCTTAAGCTCGTTTTAGCTGTCTCCTGGCTGTGCTTTTTCTCAAGGGATTAGTAGCTTGAAGCCTAGCCCAATAGCTTGGATGATAAAACTGCCAAGTCTCAAGTTATTGTTTTAAATTTCCTCTAAGAGATTATATCTTAAGTATAAAGTGAACTTGCCCTAGATAACTTGGTGCCCTTCCCTGGGAGAGGAAGAGGGCCATTGTGCTGGGTACGCTTCTCCCCAGAGTCACACAGTGTCAAGATTGGATGGGCTTCTTGCTCTGATTTTTTTTTAATCATTAGGAAATACATTTAGTAGAGAAACGCATGCAAGCTTTACACTGTAACTCTCCCCACTTCTATTTAAAGTCATCTCTTGACTTACCTTTGATGCTCAGAACACCATAAAATTCAGTGTTTTTCTGTAATAAATTAAGATTGCTTTTTCATCAGACTATCTTCTCCTTTTCTGAGATATGGCTTGCATTATCTATTCATTCATTCCCTGTAGGCCTCTTGGTAACCACTTACCCCTATCAGATGGCTTGAGCAAGACCAGCAGCTGTTGATTTTGTTCTATCAGAGAAGTCTTATGAATCATGTTGATGGGAGCCCTGGTTCTCCCATGATCACTGGACACTGCGATTTGTCTGTCACAACGCTGGTCTCCTGCAGATTTCTTGCCTGGCACTTCCATGTGTCTGACTTGATAAAACTAGGATATCAGTGAACGGGGGCAACTAAGATGCCGACGTGACTGGAGCTGACCTCACATTTAAAAGATTGTGCCATTTTGGCACAAAAGGTTGGACTTGTTCATCAGAATGATAGATTGATCCTCTCTGTGTGTGGAGCTCTGTGTGGGGTTATGAAGAAAAGAGAAGATAGACCACTTGCCTATAGTCTAGTTCGAAAACAACATACACGTCAAAAAGGACTCGCCTGTCAGCTGACTCTTTCCAAGGGTCACATAAAAAGCAAACTAGACTTGAATGATTGCCTCCTGTGTCTGCTTAAAAATTCATCCAAATCAGAGAAGTACTAGTGTGCAGTTTATGAAGACAGTTTTTAGAACTAAAAAGCAAGTGAGCCACACCTTTACAAAGTTGGTCTGCTGATCAGTGAGGTGTGGGAGCAGCGTGTGCTTGGGTGGAGGCCAGGCTTCCTATGGACCCCAACATTTACAGTGTTGCTCGGAGAAAGTGCTTCTCACTCATTTGGCACAGCCATAGCCCTTTCTTTCCCAGATCTCAATCCGCATACCCCATCTCAGTGGCTCTGGGGTTTCGGGAGCTGTTGTTTGTGTTTTCTTCCTCCCATAGGGCCTTCCATTGAAATGGCCTCTCTGCATGTGGAACTGAATCGACTCTGCACATGAAATTCACTGACTCAGGTGGGAGCAGATTTTTAATCAAATACCAATAGAGCAACTTATTTTCTACTGAAATCTCTGGAGTCCTAGTATCACTGGTGCCCACATTTTCCAGTTGTTTACTGGGATTTGATTTCTAGCCCAGCATGTTGTCTTTGGGGTTTACTTAGTTCGATTTAATTAAATTAGGATTTATAGTTCTTATGACTTTTACTTAGAAACTTTACATGGAGACCCACCCCCGCTACAGATAGAACATTGTGTGTTGGCAGACAGTCATGATCAAAATGAGGGTCTTTCCTTCAAAGCAGAAGTGCTTTGCCCTGTGTATGGTTTGGCTGTTACTGTTTAGGTTCCTTTAGAATGTTGGATATTTGGATTTCAGGTTTGGGGGTAGCTTCCCAAGTTGTTTGAAATGATCAGTGTTCTTCTTTAGAAATGTGTATAGGTCAGATGATTTGTTAATTTTACTTGGATGAAAAGTAAAGTAAGGGGGAAAACCCTATGGAAAATTCAGAACTGTATTTTCAAAGAGAGGACCTAAAATTTGTACCAGTGTTCCCAACTCCTGGTCTCCATTCTGTTTGGCAAGAGGGGCTGAGGAGGAAAAGCACGTGGCAGAGAGGGTGGGGGCAAAGGGGTATGGGAAAGCAGTGTAAGAGCTGTTGTCATCCCTATCACTTCTTAAATGGGATACTCCTTTCCTTTAATAAGAACTTCTATCATGTTTTCTTGAGAAATGAGGGTTCTGGCTATAAAGAGATCCAGGGTCTCAGGTTCCAGCTTCTGAAGTCTTGTTCCATGCAGCACAGTTATGCTCAATGGTGAGACCTGTCCTTACCTCAGACCAGGGGTCTTTCAGCATCATTTTGCCCAACGGGTCTGTGGACAGCACTGTGTTTCGGTATCATTGGTTTCCCTCTGTGTTTTGTGTTATACATTTGAAGTCATTCTGAGAAGGTGTTCATAGGTTTCACAAGACTTCCAGAGACCATGGCACAAAAAAGGGAAGAGTTAGGGTCAAATGAATACTCACGTATGACAACCTTTGGATAAAGCAGATATTTTGATAAAAATAGGACATGTCGGTTACAGACATCTTTGTTATCGTGTTATTCCTGATTTCTTCATTCTTTATTCTCTTGATATTCTTGATTCCTTTACCTGATTTCTGGTTGATCTTCTGTGACCTTTTCCATCTGGTGTGCACCTCACTCAGTTCTGGGACCATTTGCCGCTAAGATGAGCATGTCAGGCTCATCCTTGTCACTGACCTCTCCGTCTTAAACCTTGAAATTGGTGACCTCAGTTGTTGTGCTTCAGCCACTGGTGCTGGGAATCAAACGAAGCTCACAGTAGACTCCAAGCCCTCCTCGCCAGGCTCGGATTTCAGAATCTTTTCTCTCTTTGCAGCTGCGTTGGTGCGTTGGTCCTGAAGGTTTGTTCTAAACCATCAGGGCTGGGGAAATGTGGCCAGCCCTCGGCTTCACTGTAGCCCTGCCTCCAACCCTCCAGGCCTGCCTGTCTTCTTTCAGGACTCCCTCGTTACTGACAGGAAGCCTGTGCGGGCCTTTATCCATTCATTCAACCCATTTTCATGAAGTACCTACCATGAGGTCAGTCCTATGCCAGGTGAAAATCTGCCCGACCACAAAACTCCAGAGCCCATGGGAGTGGACTGATGCTTGCCTTGTGACTGCCCAGGTGACTACCAAGAGTGTAAAGTGCAGGCTCCCTGTGGGTTAGCAGTTTGCTGTGCATCCACCGCATCGCAGGCACTTGGCTAGTGGAGAGGTGAGAGCCCCAGCCCCAAGGAAAGTACCAGCTACTGGGTGAAAGTGTGTGCGTGGATAAAAGTGGAAATCTCTGTTGGAATTGCCTGTGTTTAATGTAAAATTTTTCAATCTCAGCTTTTATATTAGTGATTTTGTTCTTGAAATGCTTACCAATATCTTGCCACCAGAAAGAAAAGTACACAGTATGGCAACATTAGCTGCACATAAATGAAGTAAGACAGGCAAAATAAAAATCCCTGGACTAGAAACCAGGAGGCCCAGCTCTCAGCCATGGTTCTGCCACTGACTAACTGAGCACCCTTGGGCAAGTCCTTTGCTCTTCCTGTACCTCCATGTTCATGTCTGCAAAACACGTTCCTAAAACAAGGCTTAGTGCTAGACCCCGAGGGCTGTGTTTATTAAAATAGTACAGTTTATTGTTATTTTATCAATAAAAATGTGAAATAGTTATGTAAAACATAAAATACTATGGGTTTACCTCTAAAGCTCCTTCTGATGTTTACATACCATAGTTCTAAAGTCCTAGGATAGTGTGTTGCCTGGACAGGTATACAGACACCGACATACATGTATGCTATCCATATGAATATGTATGTGAGCTTTCACTCTTACATGTGAGCGGGGCCCATACTGCAGCTGCTCCTCCCCGTCCTCCAGCCCCTTGAAACTGTCGTTAACCGTCGTGTATGAGACCAAACAGCTACGAGGAGCTCCACCTCTAGAGAAAAGCTTGCAACCTCAGATGTTTTTGTTGGGAAGTGAAAAAAAAATTAAAAATAAACTGAAATGTATTAAATACCTTGAGCTGCCTGGAGATGAAGGCTGTAAGATACATAGTTAAATGGTATTTGAAAGAAATATAGTCGTGTAGAACAGCAAACAGGGGTGCTGAAGCACAAGGTTGGTGAGTTTGTGTTGAAAGAAAGGTCAGGAAGTTAGCCTTTTCCTTCTAAGATAACTAAGTACATGCCTCATGACTGGAAGCCTTTTCCTAATGAAATATTAACATCCCTTAGATGGGGTGTGCATTAAAAATGTCTTCACATTTGTATTCTTAGCATGGACACAGAGGTATCAGTTAAAATAATTAGCCCTTGCCTGTAATCTAAAAGCCTTATCTCTTTGCTCATACTTTTTTAGAAGGCAGATGTTTTAAAACTGATTTGAAAATCAAATTTGCCCTTCAGTGATTTCATTTGGAAGAAACATAGAAGTAAACATTATAAAGAAGGCTTTTCGATACATTATGCATGCAAATGTGGCAGCCGAATTCAGGTTCGCAAGTAGAGGTGGATGACTGTTCTGGTTGCGAAAGGTTGAGTTGTTTAAATGAACACAAAGGTCGTTGGCCCTCAGAGTGTGCTCTTCTGTCATTTAGTAGCAGGGCTCTTGCTTCATGTTAAACTCTACCTGCCAAAAGGGGAGAACGGAAAGGCTCCGGCAGGCAAAGTGAGGCCACATCAATAGTGCTGTGGCTGGGTTTCAGCAGTCCATGGAGCACTTTTTGGGGCCTTTGCTCTCTGCCTAGTCCTGGGCTGGATGCGAAAGTAAGGAGTTAAGGGAGGTTTGTGCTCTAGCCAGCATACCCCTCTGCTGGCGTCGAGAATTTGGAAGCTACAGTCATAGAAATTAAATACATGCTGCAAAGACTGTCTCTGATGTATTTACAGGTTTGTCTCATACCCCTCAAGGGTCAGGGACTGTTTTCAAATTACCAAAACTCAGCACAGAGCCTGACATGTGGTGGGAGTTTAGAAATAATTCATGAGCAAATGAATGAATGAACTTATGAATGAATGAGTGGTTATGTTTTGGGGGCAATTTGGTTTTTTTTAATGGAATTGTAACACAGATTTGTCAGACTTACAAGTGAATTAGATAAAGGTTCTCTCATGGAAGAGCAGAAAATGAGATTTAAGTTAATCCAAACCACATTCTTGCTCTTCGTCCTGAAGATCACAAACTTAAGCCCTTCTGCAGGTCTGGAGAGAAGTCGTCTCCCACCCAAGGAGATGACCATCCTACCTAAAATGTGAATGAAGACTCAGCTGATGTTTCGTCTCTACTCCCACCTTCTTCCCCACCTCCACTGGAGTATTTTGAGGGAAATCACAGACATGAAACATTTCATCTGTAAATATTTTAGTATTTTTTTTGTGTGTGTGTGTGTGTTTTTTGGAGGAAGATTAGTCCTGAGCTAACTACTGCCAATCCTCCTGTTTTTGCTGAGGAAGACTGGCCCTGAGCTAACATCCATGCCCGTCTTCTTCTGCTTTATACATGGGACTCCTACCACAGCATGGCTTTTGCCAGACGGTGCCATGTCCGCACCTGGGATCCAAACCGGCGAACCCCAGGCCGCTGAGAAGTGAAACGTGCGGACTTAACTACTGCACCACCAGGCCGGCCCCAGTATGTATTTTTAATAAAGGACTTTTTTTATATAGAAAATCATGTCATCTGCAAACAGCAAGAGTTTCACTTCTTCATTGCCTGTTTGGGCTCTTTTTATTCCTTTCTCTTGCCTAATTCCTCTGGCCAAAACCTTGAGTGCTATGTTGAATAGGAGTGGTGAGAGTGGGTACCCTTGTCTTGTTCTGTTCTCAGAGGGATGGCTTTCAGTTTTTCACTGTTGCATACGATGTTGGCTGTGGGTTTGCCATATATGGCCTTTATTATGTTGAGGTTCTTTCCTTCCATACCCATTTTATTGAGAGTTGTTATCATAAATGGATATTGGATCTTGTCGAATGCTTTCTCTGCATCTATTGAGATGATCATGTGGTTTTTAGTCCTCATTTTGTTAATGTGGTGTATCACATTTATAGATTTGTGGCTGTTGAACCATCCCTGTGTCCCTGGTATAAATCCCACTTGATCATGGTGTATGATCTTTTTAATGTATTGCTGTATTCAGTTTGCCAATATTTTGTTGAGGATTTTTGCATCTGTGTTCATCAGCGCTATTGGCCTGTAATTTTCCTTCTTTGTGCTGTCCTTGTCTGTTTTGGGATCAGGGTGATCTTGGCCTCGTAGAATGTGTTGGGAAGTGTTCCACCCTCCTCAACTCTTTGGACTAGTTTGAGAAGGATAGGTATTAAATAATCTTCTTTGAGTGTTTGGTAGAATTCTCCAGAGAAGCCATCTGGTCCTGGACTTTTCTTTTTTGGGAGGTTTTTCATTACTGTTTCAATCTTTTGCTTGTGATTGGTCTGTTCAGATTGTCTGTTTTTTCTTGGTTCAGTTTTGGGAGGCTGTATGAGTCTAAGATTTATCCATTTCTTCTAGGTTGTCCAATTTGTTGGCATATAGTTTTTCATAGTATTCTCTTATAATCCAATAAAGAAATTTTTTAAAACATTAAAAAAACAAACAAACTCAGTTGGCTCAGCTCCTCAATGGGTGGATTCAGGAAGGGGATGGTCCCCAGGGTGAACAGAGCATCCTCTGGGAAGGGCTTGCTGGAGTGGGCAGGGTTCAGCCTGAGCTGTAGGAGGAAACCTGCTCTCTTTTTGTGATACTAATCCATGATCCAGAGAGACTCATTTAAAAAGGCCTCATTAAATGAACTGCAGCTCGAAAGCCCAGTGACAGTCAGGAACCTTCTGGGAAGAGCTTTATGCTACGTTACGTCTCTCTCGTATCTTTTATCTCTTTTCTGTTTAAGAATCTTTATTTATCTCAGGTTTCTCGGGAATTTGAGGAACACTTTTGTGGGTCCTTCTCCTCTAGTTTCCCCCTCCCTGCCTACTAGGAGGATTCAGACTAGGGGAGAGGGAGGCCTGTTCCATTTGGAGCGCATATTCCTCACTGCCTGCTCCTTTTAGCATGCTCCTCAGCTCTACAGACAAGACTGTAGTCGCCTCTGGTTTTGAACTGCTGCTGATGGCTCCCAGAGTTTTTCTGACTGCATCTAGCTGAAGCTATTTATGTATCTCTAATCATTGGAAGTTATAAAAGGGGCTTCTCTCAACAAATATTTGAGCACCCACTGTACTTGAAGCACAGAGACGGCACTGCATTCATACTCAATGCCCTGTTTCCTGAGTCAGGTTGAGAATTCACTGAACTCTTTCCTGCATCCTGGAAAGTAGACTTTCTACATCTTAGGTCTCCCTAGGAAGCCTTTGGAAGGCAACACTCTCAGTAGCCTGTTAACAAACAAACAAACAAGATTTCACAAAAACAGTAAGAGAGCTTCTCTGGTTTTTAGTCATTCAGTGGATAAAAAAGAGGTATTACATATACACAATGGAATAATATTCAACCTTGAGAAAGGAGGATATCCTGCCATTTGCAACATCATCAATGGACCTTGAGCACATCATGCTAAGTGAGATACGTCAGGCAGAGAGACAAGTACTGTATGATATCACTCATATGTGGAATCTAAAAAAGTCAAGCCTGTAGAAAAACAGAGAGTAAAATGGTGGTTACAAGAGGATGGGGTGAGAGGGTAAGATTGGTGGTGTTAAGGGTACAAAACTTGTAATGAGCAGTAAATAAGCCATAAAGGTCTCACGCACAGTATAATGAATGTAGACAATAATCTCTTACTGTCATTATGTAATGTGATAAATATCACTACAACAACAGTCCTATTATTGCAATATGTAAATATATCAAAGTAACATGCTGTACACTTTAAACTTATACAATGTAACATGTCAGATTTATTCAATAAAAAAAATTTTTTTAAAGGAGAACTTAGTTATTGAGGAAGGAAAAAGGGGTGATGTTGGAGAGGTTGGGGGTGTACCTGCCAGTTGCCTGGCTGACTTATCTGTTAGGAAGTAGAGACTATGCCAGCCCCACTAAAGTGTCTTTGTATCTCTCAGAAGCTGGTATATGTAGAGAGATGGTGATGGAAAATATCTCATTGGTTTCCTTTAGGATTGAGGCACTCGGTAGAAATGAGCCAAGAGAGCTAGCACCAGTGTTGTCCATTTTACCCCTGCCCATGAAGGGAGCCTCCATCACCAAAGGACAGCGGCAGCCTGTAGGACTCTATACTTCCAGAAAGAGGGGATGGGGAAACTTCCATGGCCAGCTTCACACAATGATCCACATTGGCTGCCGACAAGAAGCCCTGAGTGGGCTGTCTCCGGGCCCCTCGGAGTCGGCTCATCCTAACCTCCTCCTCCCCGCACACAAGCTAATGCCTTTTCCTTTAGTCACATCCGTTTATTCCTGCAACCTTGAAACATCTAATCATACTCAGCTCATTTCTCTCAATTGTCTAAGTCAATTCTGTTTGCTTCTCTCCTCTCGTTGACTCTCAGCTGGTCTCTCCTCAGCCTCTCCCTCTACCTCCAGTCTCTCTTCCATTCTGCCTCTAAAGGTACTATTATAAAACAGAGCTATCATACCACCACTTGGCCACAATCCTGATGCCTCAGGCTGACATGCAAAATCTTATAGCCTGACCCCAAAGTTCGTATCCACTTCATCTCTCCTTGCTTCTGTATACACCCTCTGCTTTCACTGTTGGGGGCTACAACTTGTTCTCTGGACACAGTCCGTGCTTTCTCATCTTTGTGAAATTTCCATATGCTAATGCTACTACCTGGAATGCTGGTCTTTATTGCCCATCTCCCCCCCGCCCGTCTCTGACTGGTGAATTATAGGTCATCCTTTATGCCCAGTTCATTGTCACCTCGTCTGTGAATCCTATTCTGACCCCTCCAGACTAAACTTGGAATAGCTAGAATCCCCAACTCAGGCTAAAAGTGGGAAAGACTGTTTCTGCTCTTCTTGATTGGTCCTGAAACTGGGCTCACAGACTTGGCAAGGGAGGGAAGGATTTCAGGCCTGGTTAAATGATGAAACCACTTAAAGGGTTCAAGAGAAAGCATTTTAATTGTACCTCTCTTCTTTGGTGATCAGGGAAGATCTGAATCTCGTTTGTTCACTACTGCATTCCTGCCATTTGATAGAAGCTCAGTAATGTTAATTTGCATGAATGATCCAGGAGGTCATCTGTTTCCTAATCTAGAACTTAAAAGTCACACCTGGAACTTGAGGAACTCATGGATAATATAATCATTAAAAAGAAACCACAGGACTCAGGAACTCCACTCCCAGGTATCTACCCAAGAGAAATGAAAACATATATCCACTGAAAAACTTGTACATGAGGGGCCAGCCCTGTGGCCAGTGATTAAGTTCGTGCGCTCTGCTTCGGTGGCCCAGGGTTTCGCCAGTTTGAATCCTGGGCACGGATGTGGCACCGCTCTTCAAGCCATGCTGAGGCAGTGTCCCACATGCCACAACTAGAAGGACCCACAACTAAAAATACACAACTATGTACCAGGGGTCTTTGGGAGAAAAAGGAAAAGTAAAATCTTTAAAAAAAAAAATCTTGTACATGAAATGAGTGTTCATAGCAGCATTGGTCATAATAGCACCGATTTGGAAACAATTCAAATGTCTGTCAGCTGATGAGTGGACAAACAATATGTAGTATATCCATGGATTATTATTTGGCAATAAAAAGGGAATGAAGTACTGATCCATGCTGCAACATGGATGAACTTTGACAACATTTTGCTACGTGAAAGAAGCCAGTCACAAAAGACCATGTCTTGTATGATGCAGGTATATGCAATGTCCAGAAGAGGCAAATCCATAGAAACAGAAAGTAGGTTACTGGTTTCCTGGGGCTGAGGGTGTTGGGGGAATGAGGAATGACTGCTGAAGGGTAGGGGGTTTCTTTTTGGAGTGATGAAAATGTTCTAAAATTGATTGTGGTGACGGTTGCTCAATTCTTTGAGTATACTAAAAACCATTGAGTTGTACACTCGAAAGGGTGAATTTTATGATTCACATACCATATCACAATAAAGCTCTTATTTTTAAGCAAGAAAAAAGAGTCTGCGGGGCATTTCCAGAGCAGGGCTGAAACCGCGCTTACCAGGACTGTCCACGTCAGCAACCAGGGGCAGCTCTGTGCAGTGGGAAGGCCCTTATTTTGTCTCGTTTTGTTAACTTGAATACTCCAGATTACAGACCCCTCCAGCTTTCGGCTCAGAGAAGGACCACCTTGCTATTGCTTGGATTCTTAGTTAGTTGAAGGGGGCTAGACTGAAACTCAGCAGAGAAGCATAGCTTTTCTCTCCGCTGCATTTTCTCTGCCTTTTCCTTGCAGTTCCTTTGAGAAGGCAGAAGAGAGGTATGGGTAAGAGATTCACTTTCCTTCTCTCCTCGCCCCACTTCTTCCTTATTTCTCATGGCTCTCTCTCTACAGGTGTGTGGCTGGATCAGGAATTACTGCTTTAATGCATTTTTAATGTACATAATCAAATCCAGATATTTTATTCTGGGGCTTTGGGTGAGAGGAGAGCAAAACACAGAGCAGAGGGCCCTGCTGTCATAGTAAAAAGAGTGATCCTATCTTCCTCTCATGTGGCTGGGCCACAGCAGACCACTGAGAACCAGTGCAGGCCTCAGAGGGGTCAGTGGCATTGGGGTTGATGAGCTGCCAGGCTCTTGATGGGCCATTTTAGCCCCTTTTACAGCCCACTTTATGTGTTGGCCACTAGGTCAACAGTATGAGTTCCTACTATAAATAGAGTCTTGCACTGTCATTGTAATGGGATTCTAAGTCAGTAAAATTCAAATTTTGAAATCAGAGTGATCTTTGCCCCTCATGTTATTCTGGAATAAGTATATATAAATGCAGGTGTTTGAGACATTTACATGAACTTGACCTGACTGAGCAACAGCCCTCATAAATGGCTCTTTTGATATGAAAACAACCTAATCTTGTAACCACAGAGCTACATATAACGTGTTAATTCTGCACTGACATCATAGAGGTCTCTCATAGTGCATGGTTTTTAAGTAGCATGTCTGTATTATCCCACATAATGCATTTTTACTACCAATTATTGTCTGACCTAACTCAATGCTGGTAATTCAATTTGATTATTTGATGGCATCATAAAATATTGGTAACAAAGTAGATAATAATAATGGTGTAAGAATGCAACCAAAAGCCATTTTTATTAATGCAAGTGAAGTATAGCAAATATATTTGATTTCTTCTAATTTCATAATTCTCATTATTATTCACTCATTCAACAAATAAACAAACTGAGCACCTATTAAGTATTAGGCACTGAACAAGGCAGGCAAGATTTCTGCTTTCATCAAGTTTACATCCTAGTGGGGGGAAACTGGCAGTAATAAATCAATAAGAAACTTTCAATTAGTGATAAATGCTATGAAGAAAATGAAAAAGAGTAATAGGTATTCAGTGTCGAGGGTGTGGTAGGAAAGAAGCAGCTGCTTGAGGTCAGAAAGGCCTTTCTGAGATAAGTGATACAGAAGCCAGCCTCACAAAGTCTTGGGGAAAGAGAATTTCAGGAAGAGTTAAGGCCATGAAGAGGAAATGAACTTGGTTTGTGTGTAGAAGGATGGCTAGTGCTGCTGAAGCTTTGTGAAGGAGTTGGAGAGTGGTACAAGATGAGATAGAGAGGCCAGTAGATCTCAGATTGTATGTGACCTTTAGGTCTGAGGAAGGAGTGTGAATTTGATCCTAAGAGCAATGGGGAGTTATTGTAGAGTTTTAAGTGAAGGAGTGATATGAACTGATTTCGGCTTTTTAAAGATCACTCGGAGTGGAGAATGTGTGGAGAATGAATTGGAGGGAGGTAAATATGGAACTGAGAAACCAGTAAGGAGGCTGTTGCCGTAACCTAGCTATGAGATGACAGGGTCTTGGACTAGGGTGGTGACATTGGAGATGGTGAGAAGTGGTTGGCTGTGGAAAACATATTGCTGATGAACTGGACTAGGGGCTGGGGTGGGGATTGGGGAGAGGAGAGAAAGAGGTCTTGATATGTACCTTCTCGCTCTGTCCTTGGTCTTGGACATTTCGGCATTTCGCCGCTTTTATCAATGCCCTGAAAGAAGACAGAAGGCATGCTTCTTGGGTTGCAAGATAAGACAAAGCTAGGAGGGATGACTACTGTGATAAATGACAGACATGAGGTTCAAAATGATCTCTCCAGCCTCTAATGTGGGACCCCACCAACAGGATGGGATTTAATGGGGATAAATGTGATGCCCTCCATTTAGGTTCAGAAGATCACTTGTACAAGGACAGTATGGGGGCAGTCAAGCTTGAGAGGAGTTTACGTGAAAAAGAGCCGTGGTTTTTAGTTGGCCACAGACTCAGTGTGAGGTGATAGTTAGGATGAGGCACTACAACCCTGAGCAGCCTTAGTCTACACTGGCTGCATAGTGTCCCTGTGCCCGTGCAAACTTCCTCTTGTGCTCTGTGTTGGTCAGGACACATGCGCCCATGCTTACAGAGGTACATTGAAGATGACCAGGTGAGGAGAGTTCAGGAAGCTGTTTCATGGGGGATCAAAGGAAGGAACTAGAGACAAAACAAGACCCCCAGGTAAGACAATACCAAGGGAGTTGTGAGCTCATGATAATTATCTTTAAGTGTGTACAGAGTTATCTTGAGGAAAAAAGACTCTAATTCAATTAACCCCACAGGTTGGCACTAAGTTTTGGTTCTTTTTGAGGAAGATTAGCCCTGAGCTAACATCTGCCACCAATCCTCCTCTTTTTGCTGAGGAAGACTGGCCCTGAGCTAACATCCATGCCCATCTTCCTCTACTTTATGTGTGGGACGCCTCCCACAGCATGGTTTGACAAGGAGTGCCATGTCCGCACCTGGGATGCGAACCGGCGAACCCTGGGCTGCCAAAGTAGAACATATGAACTTAACCGCTGCGCCACCGGGCTGGCACCTAAATTTTTTAATTCATACCTTCAACACACTTTTGATGAGCATTTACTCTGTGCCAATTACTATTTTTAAAAAAAGTCCTTGAACTTATGGTACTTACTTATGGTCCAGAGAGACAGATATATAAACAAAGAAGTATGATAGAGTATTCTAGATGCCACCATAGAAGTGTTCTTTGAGTACAGTGTGGACACAGTGGAGGGATTGATTGTTCTACCTGCGAAGAGTTGAGAAAGTTCTCTTGGTGGAAGTACCCCTTATGCTGAACCTGAAAGATGAGTGGGTGCTGGCACCATCTGGGGTCGGGAAGGGCATTTGGAGGTGCTTCAGGCAGAAAGAGCAGGATGTACAAAGGCATGAGGTATGAAATAGCTTGGTGCATTTGGGCAACTAAGCATGGTTTGGCGTCACTGGACAGCGGAGTGGGAGGGCCAGGGACTGCCCCTTCTTGGTTTGAGGATGAGGAGCCTTTTCCCAACACTGTGCCCTGGGCTGCCCCTGAAGTGTAGTGTGCCAACGGGAAGCGAACTGGAGAGAAGGCTGGAGGGACAAGCTGAGACCAGACTGTGGAAATCCCTGGATGCCATGTCAGGGAGTTTAACCCTATTCTTTAGGCAGAAGAGAGGAGTGATAAAGCTTGCTTTATCCAGGCAGATTGTTCTTAAACAATACATAGAATGAATTAGGAGTAAGAGAGACTGGAGATGGGAATCCAGGAAGCAGCAGTTAGAGATGAGAGGTGATGAGAGTTCAAACTAGAGCGATTGCAGCTGGGACAGAAAGAGGTCGGGGTGAGAAGCTGAAGAGGGGGGCCCCCTTTCGGGAGGGCAGAGAAACTCTATTCCTCTGTGCTCTAGTGCCCAGGGGCAGACAGTGGGGCACAGTTGGGGCAACCAGTCAGCAGGCTGGACAGGTGAGGGCCAAACAGTCTGTGGCAGGAGGGCTTCATCTGAGGAAAAGTGTCATGCGTCATTCCAGAAGTGCTAATTGCAACAGAATGCACTGTTCTCGAGTCTGTCCCCTAATCAGACACAAGGTGCCTGAGTTCTCAGCTTGGAAAGACTGCCAGCCCCATGCTGCCTTCTCCATTACACTCTCACTCAGAGCTCCGTCAGCAGGAGCTGCAAGCACAAAGGAATGTGACCCCTTGTTTTTTCATAGACGTGGATCTGTGACCTTCTGCAGATGTCTTTATGGCCTCTTCTGAAACACTCTCGAATCTTTTCCTCAACCAGCTAACTCAGCCTGCCACTGTGGCCGGCCGGCCCCGCTGTCTCAGCCGCTGTCTGCTGTTGGATCGCTTTCCTTCCCTCCTGCCCCGTCAGAGCAGTGGGGACAAGGACAGTAACTGACGTGTATGTCTGGGACTCTGTAGCATTCAGCCAAGCCTCATTGTGTGGCTCTTTGGTCCCTAGCTGTTTTTGAGAGGCTCATTGTTTAGGCCTTCAAGAATTTTTGCATTGGAAATTTGAGGAATTGGAAGCCAGAAAGTAGAAGAATATAAGCGGTGAACCACATAGTAAATATGTGCCCTTAAAACATTGAGTGGCAGCACAAATGGCTACAGCTAGGACTTCAAAGCACAAACCCCAAGAGTGGTCTCATTTGGAGAGAAATCAGAATCCCAGAATTCTCTGAAAACTTAAAGAAATCTGTGGCCACCTCTCTAGATGATGTCCTGCGTCCCCTTGCCGTGTAGCATTTGCTTTTCCTGTTCAGTGAGTGCACTGGGAGAGACGTGAGACGCATGTTGGATGAGAAAGCCACTCCAGGACACGCTTGTTAAGTGGTAACCCTCACACTGCCCAGCCCTCTGCTTGTCTCACCTGTAGAATTCTGGGTCAAATTGTGGTTATCAAGTCGATTGCCTCCAAAGCAGCTCTGCTGTCTGCAGCTCTTTGTTTTTTCGGGGCTGCTCTGTCAGCTGTAGGCTTGCCTTTGATGGGCCACAGCAGTGTTTTTCATGTCTAACTAGTGTTTTAATGTTTCTGAGAGACTGTGGTTAATTGGATCCCCATGGTACCACAAATGGCTTTAGAAGCTTCTTATGTCAGGGAGATAATTCCGTGACTGTGTGTGTGCACGTGTGCGTGTACACATGTGCCCTTACACCTGAGAAAGCACTGTGAGATGTAAGTGTTTTTTAGCCCAAATCTCAGATTTGAGAGTTTTAAACACTTGTTTTTTCCAAAATCAAAATCTTGGCATCACCCCTAGATTCCTAACCTTTCTCCCCTGTGCTCTTTGGTCGTGTGTGTTGTTCTGGGGCCAGTTGGAGCTGCCCAGCCAGCTGCATCTTGATCATGTCTACCCGTACTCCTGGGTCTGCTGTGAGCCTCCACCGTCTTGCTGGCTGCTGAGTGCCGTCCAGTCCCCGTTCACTGACTTTCTCTCACAGGGTTGCAGCAGCAGCACGGCCCTCCCACTTTCTCATCTCTGTAGTGCGCTGCTCAGTTTCTGTGAAACCGTCCAAGTGCCTGCCTCTTGCTCCGTCTTGAGAAGGGTGTCCACAGGCCTTATGCACAGGTCACCATGCTTTGAATTGTGCAGTCTGAGCACCTAGGTGGGGATTGGTATTTTATCAGTTCTCCACAAGAGAGAGGGTTTCACACTCCCATCCCCTCTCTGAACCTATTCCTAGTAACCCGAACAAGCCTAACATTCCTATGGATGGAGCAGAGAGACTCAGAGCAGGCAGGTTAGGGCAAGTGTTTCTATAAGGGAACAGGCAAGGCACAGGAATAGCTAAGTACCTTGGGGCAAGACAGGTTAGTGTACCTTCGGACTTGGGACACCTGGGAAGTAGTGAAGCTAATCACCTGTGGCCTTGAACCTCATATTCCGTCCCAGCCAATGGACTGTGCTCACTCACTGAGCACTAATATTGTTAGTCTTCTCTTTTTATGGATGTGTCCTATCTGCCTCGAATGAATTGGTGTACGTGGCGGTAATCTCTTAAGTGGTAACACTCCATGCAATGTAAGATATCATTAGACCTCTTCAACTAGAGCATAAGCTCCTTGCAGCCCAAGGTGCTGCCTGATGCTTCTTTGCACTCTCATAGGGAGTCCCTAATCCCCCTGCTCTTTGCCTGGCTGCTTAAATGACCATTTCCAGCCAGCTAGAGTTGGCCTCCTCTGTTATTCTCTCATAGCCCTGTGTTCTTTTCCTTCACAACACCTATCACAATTTGTAATTTTATGTTATCTGTAGTTTACTTATTAATGTACGTCTTTCCCATTAGGCTTTAAGTTACATGAAAGTAGGACCCTTGCCTGCTTTGTTCATATCGACATTCCCAGCACCCATATAACACCTGGCACATATTAATATTTTTTGAAGTACTAGAGGAATGGTTCCCCAGGAGGACATTAGCAAGTTTAGGGCAAGAGAATGTCTCTGTTCTCCTAGATCTTACCAACTGGGGAAGTCCTTGGCCTTCACCTTCAGGTTCTGCTGGGCTAGCTTCCTAATGTACCCTGAGTATTCTGCCTCTTCCCATTACCTCTGAATTTAACTGCTGGTGACTTGATTCAAATGAATCTCGGAGCCTCTAGGGCACATCACTGGGCAAGAGGTGGCGGCAGCCTTCGCTGATTTGTTGTCGGTCCATTTGTCCATGGTGTTGTAGGGAAGAAGGGATGGATGTCTTTGGGGCTCCAGATGCAGAGAGGTGGGTAAGTGGACTTCGACCAAGCACGTAGGGACGAATGCAAAGGCTGCCCTGGAGGAACCCACAGAGAGAGCATGCTCCTTCTATCTGCCTGTCCATGGTGACGATATGTGCCTGTCTCACAGGGGAGCTCGTGAAGACATATGGTCACCAGATACCAGCAAGGATTCCCTCAGAAGTTAGTTACCTTACACTCATTGTGACTCTCTGACCCACATTTATGGATTTATCCTAATTAGATTGCAGAACTGCAGCATCACACTTCATTATTACCTTGAAATTACAATTTCATCCTGAATGACCGAGTCTTGTAAGCAATGAAATGAGCTCCATGTTAAGCTGCAAGTTTATAATGGGTGATATTTGGATAACTCTGATTAAATATATAAATCATGAAAATCAGAAATGCAAAAAAAGTCATCTCTGTATTTGAACCAGCTCCATACTGGTCTTTGGCTCATTAATGGATCATTCTATCTCCTGCAGATCTTGGTCTTACACGAGCTTTTTCTGTTAAGTTTCTACCCTTCTTTCATGGCACATCCTTACCCCTGTTCAGACCTTCCCGCAGACAGAGCTTCTCGATTTCTGCTGTTGACACACTGAGGGTACGTTGGCTGGTAATCTCTAAAAGTCTTTGTGCGAGGTTTTTAAGTATTTTTCGTCCAACATTGGTTTTGCCCCAAGGATCCTCTTCCCCCAAGCAGTGGCACTGGATTCTGACAGTCCTTTTCTTTCCCATCATTACGAGATGGCCCTCATCCAGAAGTATGCTTATGGCCATATCCAAGATTAGGAATATTGCTCAGAAGGCCAGGGGCTTGCCAACTGAGCCAGGCAGACAGATAAATCCAAGAAGAGGCATGAGAGCATAGAAAAGGAGGTTGTGCAGGCCATGAGGCTCAAATAAATCTTATTACTGAATTATCCATACCTCAGAATTGTAAAGAATTCACAGCCACATCAAAAGACTGTAGGAAGAAGTAAGAGCAAGACAGGGATTTCCAAAGCAAGAAGAGAAATTGGTAAAGTTTGGGGAAGATGTTGGGGCTAGGTGTAACCAATTTTTTTAAAAAAGAAAGAAAGGAAAATAACAATAACAAAGGAAATAAAAAAGAAGATGTTTGGCTGAGTGGTAAAATGGAGCAGGAGCATGATAGGTTGAGGGCGGACGTGTGATGGGTGAAGAATTGGGCAGGAGGGCAGGTGACTGAATGTGTCAATTAGAATTCCTGTGCAGGAATACCTCCTCGTGCTTAGAAGGGTTATTTGGCATATGTATAGGTAGTGGGATCAACTATGAGAATGCTGTTAAATTGTTTATTGTGATAATCTACAAATCTTGCCCCAAACCCAGGATTACAACTTCATTTCTGCTGGCTTGCCCACATCAGATCTATTTAAAAAAAATAAAAATAAAAAAAAGGTAAAGAATAAGGAAAGAAAGCAGTAGGGGAAAGCTAGAATGGGATGCCAAAAAGAACCTGTAAGGCCACACACCTGCTTACATGTGTGTAACACGTCTAGCTATAAATGTATGCCTTACATGTCTGTCTGTCTACTTTACATTTGATGTGTGTGGGTGTTCCTATGTGAAATAGAGATGAGTGTTATCTGTTCTCCAACTAGAACCTTTACACATTCGTGAGGCTCCCACAGGGTTATATACTACATCTCATTTCTGTCCATTATTAAAATCAGGGTTCTTTTGTTAAGTAAATAAACTGAATGAATTATCAGTACTATTTTAGTCCTTTCTCCCTTCATCAGTGTGATTTTTTAAGCATTTTAAAAATACTTTTAAGCATTCTATTTGAGTGGCTAAAGCCTTGTTTTTTAAGACAAATCTGATTTTTCATTGTCAAATGTATCCGATTCATGATAAGTGCTTAGACCAGTCTGGTACCTTCTCTGACTTCATTTCTTCTTCTGAACCATGCATAATTACTCCAGCTCCTCCCTGCACTGTAGGGGGATTTGGAAGGTAAATGGGATCAATATCTCTGACAGCATCGCCTGGTCTTCAGAGGAATCTGTGGTATTGTTATGAGATCGTTATTGTTGTTCTCTTCCAAATTGCACCCTACGTAATGCTTGTGGCGCCCACGGTCTAGCTGGGCTTTCACAGGCAACATGATTTAAATGCAGAGGCTCCTCACGGGCTGTGCTGAGGGTTCACTGTGACATTCTGTGGGCAGGAATTTAGTGCAGCTCTTGGTCTGTGTGTCTGTGCATCGGGGTGTTGGATGTCTGAGACTGAGGCGAAGATGGTGGCCAGGCATCCTGGACAGAGGCTTCTGGACTGGAGGTGCTGGGTGATTACAAGAAGGCAGGTGCTGATTTACCTGTATGCCAGTTTATTTTCTTTTGGGAGGCAGTGTTTCAATTTACTGCATTCCTTGGAGGTTTGACATATCAATTAGATGTTATCGACAGTAATAGAGGGGCAGTTGCTGTAAATGTGAAGTTTTTACTGGTAGGCCATGAAATGACACCCCAAGGGACTGTAGCAGAGTGGCGTGATAAATATCATGTTACCTGCACACGGGCAGAGGGACTGATTAATAGGGGAGGATGATTCTATCTCCTGCACTAAAATGTTATTTATTCATTTGCTGTCAATCAAACCTTCTGTTCTAATTGGCTGAAAGGTTAAATCATCAAGATCTGCTCATAAACCAAGTTAAGGTAGGAAGAAAAGCAGCATTAAATCATAATCAGTGGCTTGTTTGTTTTCTGCATTATTGCATCTGTGTGACCTTGAGGGCCTTCCCCTACTCGCCGGTTACAGTAGCAGCCCTGAGCTGGGGACTCACATGCATGAGTGGAGGTTGCTGGAAAGGAAGAGATGTTTGCCATACCAGGTGGTGTAGCCAGAATCTGAAGAAGGCAGTGGTAGTGCTTGGTGCAATGTTGCCTCAGCATAATTAGACCACTGCTACTCTTTCTGCTGCATTTTAAATGTGAGGCTCTTGTATCGCACCACACTTGTAAAAGGAAGAATTATTTTCGAAAAGACAAATATATTTCCACACTAACAGTTTTATAAAGATGTCAGTGCATAAGTATAGGCATCATTAAATCACATTTTAAAGGCAGGCTTCTCGTTGTGATAAATCTGCATTATCAAGTCTCATTTCTGAAATGAATCATACCTTGTAAAACTTTATGAGAGTTGAGTAAAAGATCCCTTGTTGGCCAGCACAAGTGTATGTTGTCAAACCATGCAGAAAGGATAACTTCAAATCCCAGTGAAAACGCTGATAGGGTTACACGCCTTTCTTAGAAGCAGTATTTCAAGTACAAGCTACTTTTGGGTGGTAAGGAGCTTTTCTCACTGCCAAAGTAGCTTATTCAAAGACAGCCAAGAGTAAACTCCCATTCAAAGGATCTTTCTCCTCAGCTTGGCACTGTGAGATGACAGCTTGCTCTTCAGTGGGGCTGGTAAAGGTCAATATCTCAGAACCACAATGCTGAGGAAGGTGGGGCCTGCCCTGAGGGGCATCTCACCCTCTCGGATACTTTCCTCACCAGTGTGCCACCCACCGAGGCACCCTGGGCCTCAGGCTCACTTGTTCCCACCTCTGCTACCACCAGTCCAGAGAGGCGAACACTGCAACTCAAGAAGTGGACTGCTTTTCCATCATCTTGATGTTTAACAAATTCACTTCCATGGTTGCTTATTTGAGTATTTTAAGCAGAGATAGCCATGTCAACTCATGAATCTGGTATATCAATTACCATAATAAATACCATTTGATATACCATATTAAAAATAAATTAACCAAAGAGGGTCTAATTGTCAGCTCTTCAGAGAATGTCTCTGAGAGGACCAGAGTATCCAAGTGCTTTCCTCAGTGTTTGAAATTATTTGTATTTGTGTATGTATTTTAGGTCATCTTTGTGGAAAGGTGTAACAAATGTTTATTGGTGGCTCATATGGCAAAAATGGCCAATATTATCTGCTTTTTCATCTTTTAGTGACTGCTGAGTTAATTCTACCATAGGAACACACACCCATCTCAAGACCACTTGGCCTTGTTTATCCTTAGTGAATCAGAAAACTTTACAATTGTGTTGGTCCACAGCCAGATCGCATGTGAGAAGCACGACCATCCAACTCCTGGATGGTATGACAAAATTGGAACATTTCAAGTCAGAGAATTCATCAGAAACATGAAAGTTAAGAAGCTGGACTGAGGTGGCTAATTTAGTAAGGAGAGAATATTTGGTCTAAAGAAGAGAAAGTGATAATGTCCTTATCCTCCTCCTGAAGGAGCAGACTGGGCAGCACGTGTGTCTGTGTTGCTTCTCACTGACCTGCACGAAGAGCTCGTCAGTCCTCTGTAGCTGTTGTTTGTACCAAACCTGGCACACAGTCTGGGTGGGCACTTAGACAAAACTGTATGAGAGAGAGTGGTCTATTTAGAAAGTCATACTCAACAAATGGATTGTTTTTCCCCAATCAGATAAAGTGTCATATATTAGAAATTAATTTTCATATATATAGAAATTAAATGTCATATGTAAGTAGTCATTACATTTTTGTGCCTGAGAAATAAACAATCTATTGACCACTGAGATTTGAGAATAAAGAAAATTAAGTCAAGATGGCCAGTATTTCCTTTATGAAGTTGCCCAATCATAGCTTCAATGTGGCTGTCCGTGTGAGCTTCTGTCCATGCTGCACATGCTCAGCCTGAGGATTACAGTCCAGGCAGTTGGTGATAGACATTCCAGACCAGGAAAGTCAGGACGTGGACATGGGCCCAACCTACTGTGATAGAACAGAATAAGTGGGAAGGCCTCTGCAGTAGCACTGGGGGTAAAACTCAGGATAAGCCATCCTAGAGGAGGTCTGGCAGGTCCAGGGGCGTGTTGTGGATAATAGCACAGCCTACAAGCTGGCACTTAGGGAGTGTTCCAGGCGAGTGGCAGGGGCCCAACCTTGGAAACTGGGGTTCAGAAACAGACTGTAGCCCTCAGAGGGCTGGAAGGGTCACGGCAGGACCGTAGGACTTTAGGGAGCAAGGGGATCGGGTAGAACAGGGGTCAGGGCCACTTCGGCCCACAGACTCTTTTTGTATGGCCTCTAAACTAAGATTGGGTTTTACATTTTTAAAGGGTTATAAAAAATAAAGAAGAATATTTGACAGGGAACTCTGTGGCCTCGAATATTTACTTTCTGGCCCCTTACAGTAAAAGTTTGCCATCCCTGGGGGTAGACATAGACTCGAGTATGGAATAATTGCTGGAATCAGGGGTATGACATGCTTGTTGAATGACCAGGCATGAGGTGGGGCCAGTTCCTAGGACCCAAGTACACAACAGCAGGTCTAGAGCAGGGCTTGCCTAAGTGCTGAGTGACTCCCTGTACTCCCCCTCACTGAGGGTAAGATTGAACCAGCGCCTGGGTGCAGTCCGCAGGTAAGAGAGGGTCAGGCGAGTCCTGCAGCAGGCGGGAAATCTCTCAAGGACACAGGCAGTGTGGCAGCAGAGGGACACCTGACGTTGATAGTGACAGTGTGCAGAGTGCTCTCCCACCCTCTGCATTGACTTTTCATAACTGCCTGCAGGATAGATGTTTTCCAGTGTGACGGCAAAGACTCCAGAGATGAAGTGATTTACCCAAGGTCATGCAGCTAGCAAGTAACAGAACCTGGGCCAAAACCCAGATGCTGTGACTCCTGGCTGGTGCACTTCCTGCTCCAGCACAGCTCCTCTCCCATAGTAGTAATCCTTCTCCAGCAAACCTCTCCACCCGACCACGATACCTCTGGAGTTCTTTTGAAAACTGGATTTAGAATCCTCCTGCCCACAGGGCACCTCCATCTCAGTCCCTCATCCTCACTGGCACTAAAATTATCTTCCTAAATCTTCCTGATTCCCTTTTTCTAAAACCTCCCATAATTATTCCCTCTTGCGGCCTTCTACCTAGTGGAGCATAAGCTTGTCCTCTTTGTTATAGAATAGAACGGTGGGTTTCAAAGTGTGGTCCCCAGGCCTTCAGCATCACCTGGGAACATGTTAGAAATGCAAATTCTCAGGCTCTCCGCCGGACCTACTAAATCAGAAACTCTGGGGGAGGGGGCCGGCAGTTTGTGTTGAACACCCCCTCCAGGTGATGCTGATGAGCTCAAGTCAAGATCCCCTGGAGCAGTGCACCAGAATCACTTATGGCACAGCTGCTCCCCACCTGTGCGAAGTCCCGGACTAGAGCACACCATTGTTCTCTCTAGAAGGTGGTTGCTGTGTTCTTCACTGACTATGAAGGTGTTAGTGACAGCTACAGCACAGGAGTTGTGTATATTGGTTCTGTTACAAGGACCAATGAGAATTTAACTACCATGACAAATTCTTCAGATGCTGTCATCAGCTGCTAAGCACTCGTGTGCTGGGGGAAAGTAATAGAGTTTAGAAGATGGGACACAAACCTGCTACTATACAGCAGAAACACCACTTATCCAGGGACCCAGACTTGGGAGTCCCAACATCTAGATCTTCAGGGGGAAACCTTTGTTTCCCAAATGCTACATTTCTGCAGAATGCACGCCAGTGCATCTAACTAGACTCATTCGCTACAATGAAGGGACCTAGACAAGGACTCCCAGAAGTGTTCTGCAGAGTCTATACCCAAATCCACCTGCTAGCCAGGGCATTTTGACTCAAAGCTGGGAGTCATGATCTTTCCCAGACAGGTTATAAAATTGAAGATAAGAAAATGAAAATCGTAAAAACAAAAATAGGTATCCCAAAGGAACAGCCATCACCCAGTCACATGTTCTGAGTCAACAAACCGTACGGTGTCAGAGTTGCATCCTTAGTTTAGTGGGGTTCCCTTTCATGATGTTTTGTCACATCCGGAAGAAATGGTTCCAAAAGGGTGTTTGTCATCTTTATTTACAGAATAGAGCAGTGGTCCTTCACAAAGGGGGAAGGGTGAAAATATAGCTCCCATCCCCAAAGCCTTCAAGTTGATGTGGGGGGCCCTCTCCCTGGGGCAGTATTTAGGCAAGGGGTGGAATTGTTATTAGTGGCAGTGGTGCTAGGGTTTTTTTGTTGTTGTTAATCTCTAGTTAAAGGCTTCTCAGTACAGACGTTCAGATCTCAAGTTCTGCTGACTTGATGGAAAAAAAAAACAGCTGAATGACAAAACAGCTGAAATTTCATCCATTGCTCACCCGTCTCACACCCCACAGCCCTCAGGACTGCCCAGCAGGACACCAGTGTGATCCTGATGGGGGCAGAGCCATAGCAAAGGGGAGAGATGAGTAAGTCATGTGGCAACTTTAGGAAAATGTACTTTGTGCTTTCACACACTTGGTTGAACTTTTCAAAAATATTGACTAAACAACTTGCCAGCTGTGATTACCAACAGCTCTATTTGACAGACCTTGACAGGAAGCCAATGGGCATGTGCAACGTCATCTAGCATGAACAGGGCCTTCATTAGCAGCTGGAGAGGGATGAGTGCTCTCCTGGACCCGGAGGAGCGATTCCTGTCCCCTGGTGGTGTTCACTCGAGCGTCAGTAAACTGTTTGCTTAGCGAACCTAGGGGCGGGCATGAAGCCTGCCTGTACATCTCCATCACTCTGAGGGTTTTTTATGTTCCGATCTCCAGGAGCACAAATAATGTTCTTTCTAAGCCGCTCCAAAATACAAGTGATAGAAAATATCATGGAAAAGGTGAATTGCCAGACAGTAAGCCCTCATGACCGAGAGCTTATTCATAAAATGATGACAAATTTATTGCACACATTCACTGCTGGCTTTCTGAGATTAATAGCTGATCTATCTGATTTTAAAGGCTGACAATGGAATCGGAAAGAGTTACTGGTCAGTTTTCTCAGCCATCCCCTTCACCCAGCAACCTCCCTTCCCAAGAAATGATACAGAAAAATAAGCTGATTTAGCTTCAGTAGCAGTCTTACAGTATTTTATTACAGGAGATTTCCATGTGCCAAGGATAATGTTTAACCTTGTTGAATGCAATTTGACTTCTTGGCGTCTGCCTTCAACTCTGCAAAACCCTCAGAGCAGGGGACTAGCACCGTGAATAACTAGGGGTAGATTGAAACACAGCCTGAAAAGAAGCCATATTTTTGTGCATGTCTCATGGCTGTTTGTTTACCATGAAGTAGTGAAGAAGTCATTGTTTGATGTCTTAGCCTTGGGGGCATGAACAAAATTCAAAGTAGGTGTTAAGGAATATGCTGCATCGGATCTTGAGCATGCAAACATACACACACACACACACACACACACACAGCCTAGGTTCACAAAATATGTGGAGGGACTCTCTGAGATTGCTGGCCTGAGGGGAGTCAGGGATCCTCACAAAGAGGGAGATGCCTGCTCTGCAACCTCTTTCTCCCTGATTTTGCTCGTATGGCTGATTAAACTGGTCTGATGATACCCTCTGGCCTGCCGTACCTCCAGCCTCTCTCCTTGCCCAGCTAAATCCCCCTACTTGTCTTGGCATCTTATTTTTGTGTCAAATTATCTGAAGTATTTAACTCCACTTATGTACGTAACACGTGCCCTGGTTATCTCCTGTCCTGTTGGGTTGTCCACCGCGCTCTGTGAGTTCACAGGGAGCCATCGACTGCCTCTTTCCGTCCTGCACTGGGGCAGCCTGGCTGAAGGCGCTGCGATGGGCAGGGCAGGCGCGCAGGGGAGGGATGCCTAGGAACCATCTAGGGAGGGGCTGGAGAGACTTAGAACCAGCCTGTGGAGTGCAAGGGGCCTGCAAGTGAACTCATACCTCTTGTAAGTCTTAAGAGAAGTCTAGGACAACAAAGACTGGACCCAGAATGTCATTGACACCAACTTGAGGGGGTGTTGATGATTTTTATCAAGAAAATGTTTGAAAAGAGGGAGAAATGATTTAAGTTCAACTTTTTTATTGACAGAAAATGTTCCCCCAGAAGAAAGACTGTTAGGTGCACCGAACTGCCTTACATCAGCTTGCAGGTCATTCACTGTCTTGTTTTAATTATGTTGAATGTGGCAGTTTATGCAGATCCTGGAAAGGGCCTCCATGGGGCCTGCCACGAACACTTGTCACCTTTTCATTTACAGAACTCATTTTCAGAGATTCCAGCGCGTTAAATGGCTCTAGGCTAATCTTGAGCGCTTCTGTGCTAAGAGCAATAGTTTTCATCACAGAGAAACATTTTTTTGTACTCTGGAGATTTTTAAAGCTCTCCCAGTGCCCCCAATTTCTTATCTGTTCAGCTGCAAACATCAGGCCCTTAATGGCTGGAGAAGGAGAGTCTATTTTTAAGTTTTCTTACTGAATGTCTCCCCGTGTGTTAGGTGCTGAACGAATTTGGCATGTCATCAGATCTGGAATACCCGCAGGGGCTTAGTGTAATTTTTAGGTATGAAATCAGTCAGGTTTGATTCAGAAATGTCTGGCGGTCCCTCTGGGGGGACACTGGCTTGCTCAGCTGTGTGTACTGGGGTGGGTTTCTGAGGCCAGGGCCAGGTTTCGTTCTACATAGGCTTTTGGCATGAATTTCCATAAAAGCAGCCTTTTTTTTTTTAAACCTGAAATCCAGGGGCATTTAGTCCTCATTGTGTTCTGAATCCTTTTGGTATTTAAAACACTAGGAAATGAAATTGCCAAATTCTTAACATTTGAAAATTGGCTCCTGCCCATGCCTAGTGCTCACGTTTCCAACGTGCATCTTGGAGGGAGGGTGCCTCTGGGGGAGAGATGGAGGTGGCACTGGACAGCCACATGGAGCCTGGGAGGAGGCGGCACTCTCCTTGGAGGTGGCACTCTCCTTGGAGGCAACAGCCTCTTCAGAGCAAGCCTGCTCTCCTCGCAGGCTGAAGGGAGCCACTCACGTCATTAAATCAGTAATTCTGTTGAGCATTGTGCTTGCCGGGGACGAGGAGTCCTCTGGGGACCAGCAGACCGACTCTGCCCTCTCCCCCACCAGCCTCCAGAGCTGCCAGCTCTTCCACTGCCATTCAGTGGAGACTTAGACCCAGGTGGTTGTTGTATTTCAGGCAAATGTTAGCAGAATTCCCAAGTGCCTGAGCCAGGCACTGGGAGATCAAAAGTGGGAACATTGCTAATGAACAACATGGAGCAAATCAAGGTATTTGGAGTGTGCAGGGCCATGAGGGAGGAAAGGTGAGTCCTCCCTCACCCCTTCTCAACCTCTCCCCAACCCCCATCAGGGGTGGCCTAAAGGAACCCAGTGTGTTCTGGATAGGAACTTCACAACATACAAAACCACAGCCCCAGAAAGGCCTTTCAGCCTGGACATACCCGGTGCTGGGTCCAGATCATTCTACTCAGCTGCCATCACTGAGGGAGGTGAATGGCCAGCCCAGAACCTGTGCCATAGATGGAGAGCCCTTGCTCTGAAAGAGTTTTGTCGAGGCTCTTCTGCTCTCCTCACCTCCAAGGGCCATACCTGCTCTCCTTTAATATCTCCAAGAGCAGGACTCCACAATCTCTCCTGGTCACCACATTGAGTGGTCTCTAATTTCTCTGGTGGGCCAAGAGTTACTGCGCAGTTGCCAGGATTGGCAAGTTGCTGATTTCCCTTCAGCACATCAGCCAGCGGTGGGCCCAGTCACATCAGAAGGGTCAGTTGGTGAACTCAACACAGTGATGGCAAAATGTTGGTCTACACTACTCTGCCTGACTCCTGAAGTCTGGTCCAGACTTATCTCCAGGGACAGCTAGGAATTTTGGCCTGCCAAACAAGTGGCAGCAAGAGTCCCTTTATTTGTTAACTGCACAAACACACGCCTGTGCAACCTCTTCCTGCCTGTCCCTCGCCGGCAGGGACTACTTGGTGGTATTTATTCCTCAGAGGGGGAAGAAAAGATTTTGTTTCTGATGTGGACCTAAAACCTTATGAGCAATGAATTTTGTCTGAAGAAGATGAATAACTGATAATTGGCTAATGGATAATCCTTCAATATCAGACAAGGTTGAGCCAAAGTGAGTTTTTTATGCAAAATCCATATTTATTGTAGCCTTTGAGAACTCCAAGGAAATGGACAGAAGTTGGAGAATTCCGGGGTGAGGACCTTCCATCTCCACGTTGTGTCTTGGGAATTGCTTTGTTGAAGTTCTTTCAGGCTCTAGGTCTCTAAACTCTGAGCAAGATTATCTTGGACAGTAGCTATTTCTGAACCTATTTCTTATTCCCTTATTTGTTCAAAAATCTTCTTAGAGGAGTGAACTTTGTGACATAGAAATCTTTGTACCTGAAAAGCTCAGCTCTGTTGGCCAGCTTCACCAGCAAAACTAGTGGATGAAGGCTCCTGAAGAGTCTTTTGCCCTGAGAGGGGAAGGAGAGGGGTGTTTCTAGGCCCAGGAACGCAGATGGCAGGGGACACAGTGGGCGTCTGGGAGGGTCTGCAGGGACTCCTGACGCTGCCTAGCAGTGGGCTTGAGACGAACTCTCCCTTGAAAGAGCCCCAGGTTTCTGAGAGGCAGGTAATAGGCAAGGGTAAAGGTCATTAATTATAAGATCCAAGTGTGACAGAAACCCTATTAGAAAGAACACGTCTCCTCAAAAGACTTTCCAGACATTTAAAACTGTTTCAACAGAGTTTAAATTTGCAGGGGAAACCGTTAAACCTTGTAAGAAACAAATGCCAGACCGAGAGGGTGCCTTATAGACACTAATTTGATTGACCAGGCCTCCGTTGTCTCTACACCACAGAAAAGCTCTGGCCCGCATGCAAATGTGCCTGTGCGCACGCACACACATACACACCCCAACACACCAACTCCCACCACCAGTTGTGTACAAACATGAATACAGGGGCAGGAAGAAACATGAATTTTCTTTTCTGCATGATACTCAAAACCATTGCGTTTCTAGCACAGCTGCTGCTGCAAGAAAGAGAAAAGCACTTGGCCTCAGAGTCTGTTTATGTGTTTGAGCCGAGGCAGCGATTTTTGTTGCAAGGAGCTTTAAGTGAGACAGACAGAGTCAGAGAATAAGAGAGAGAGAGATAATTATCTAAATTATGTTCGTGCTATTATCGAAGACGAATATAGTTAAAATGTAATTAAATATGACGGGCTAGCAGGATGTAAGCCAAGCTTTGGAATGCTAATCATCAATTACTCCATCCCCGTAGGGGAATCAAGGCGCGCTGCATGGCAGAGTGGGATCGGGCAGCGAGTGAGATGTAGATTACAACAGCCCCGCTCTCCCGTCTCCCCCACGTGCTCACTCAGACACTCCACCGATGTCCCCAGGACACATAGCTTTCCGTAGCTGCCACAGGGTTAGAAGCTCTCAGCTCAACTTATGTGAAGAGCTGGAGGAAGGGTCCTGACCTTCTCTTTGAGAGGAAACCTCTCTGAAAGGGAAAATTATGCTATGAGCAGGGAAGAGAAAACCCAAGACCGGCTCACATTAGAGCAGTAAATGCAAGTGCATTCACCGGAGAGAGGCCTGAAATTCCCCTCAGCCACAAAGTGTAAAATCCCCACCTACGTCCAGAATCCCAGGGGCAGGAGGAACCTGGGGAAGGCTGATCTGGACTATAATTAGGATAGAAGATGACATGTGTCCGTCCCAGCAAGCTACTTGCCACCACCCATCCGCAGCCCGAGGAAGGGTTCCACCTTGGCTGTACCTTGAAAGCACCTGAGGAGTTTAAACAAGACTCCTGCAGGGCCCACCCCCAGAGATTCTGAGTTTTAATTGGTCTGGGGCGGCCCGGGAGTTGGAATGTGGAGAAGCTCCACAGAGTAACCTTGTGTTAACCCTAGTCAAGGGGGACGCAGGCAGCAGCGACAGAAGACTGTCAGCTGTTCTGTCCTCCTGCGAACCTCAGTTGTCCCTGTCTCAAGGCCCAGAGAACAGTGTAAGAAGATGGACTTTTTTTTACTGAAACATAATCTGTATATCAGCTCTGATGCTAGACTCCCAAAGAATTTTGAGGTGCTGTGGGATTCAGTTCCTGTACCATAGGTTGAAACTTAGTTCATTCCACTCGAATACTGCCTGAGCTCGCTCTAAGGCTAAGACAGAAACCTGGCCACCTCCTTGGCCGGGGGGGGATGTCAGTGAGCAGAGCAAGCCAGGGCAGACTCCAGGGACTGATGGACACCACCTAGGAGTCGAGTGAAAGAGGACCCTAGGATGCCGAATCTTCTGGTAGTCGAGAGAAACCAGAAATTTATGTTTTTACATGAAATCTCCTAATTTTTAAGTGGCGGCTAATTCAATTTTTTAAAAATACTCAGTAAGCCAGAAAAATATGTCTATGAGCCTCCCATGTGAGACCTTTGTCCCCAGTGAGCGTTTGGCCGACCAGCGTGTGACTAAGTGATCACTAATGCCAGTGGCTCCTCACAGTCTGTTTTCCTGCCCCCTCTGGTCTGCAGGCAGGTTAGACAAACTGGGCACCATCTTTCCTCAGCCTGGTACATAGATGGCTCTCAATAAATAGTTGTTGAATGGACAAACAGGGTGGCTGAAGTGAGCCCAGAATCCCCGAAGTCAGGGCAGCGAGACAGCTGTTCAGTCCAATGAGGCCTCGTGCAGGGCGATGGAACTTACTCCCACGGAGCTAGGGTAGACAGACCTCACGGAGGCCTCACTTTCCACTGGCCTCAGAGATCTGGGAGCCAGGGAACTCTTGGGAAGGGGTTGAACAGGATCTGGGCTGACTCCACCTCTTTGCTGCATAGGAACCCTCTCTGCTCTGCCTGTGGGGCAAATGAGGGGGTCCAGGATGTGCCAGGCTGGGAGCCAGTGAGAAAGACATGCAGGGCCCAGTTTAAGGGCTGTGACAACTCGAAACTTTCCACTTCACCCAGTGTCCTGGAAGATGCGCTCTCCCTCACATGCCCGGTGCAGAGCACATCTTTCCATATGATTAGAGGTGAATGTGGTCCTTGGCCCATCACAATGGCGAGGCAGACGATAAGAACAGCACGCTCAGAGGCACGGCAGGCCGCTGTGGGGTCAGCACTAGAGGCACGCTCGTCAAGAACTGTCAAAGGCATCTTCCAGCCAGTCTGGAGCTCACTCGGGCCTCTAATACCCATCATGTCTCAGTGCCACATGGCTCGGAGAGGGCTCGGTTGATGGGGGACAGCCTTGATTATTTCCTCCCGTTTCAAGAATCTTTTCCCAAGGTTCGTGTTTGTCTTCCAGCCCCTGGGAGCACAGAGGTTGTAAATAAATCTATTCCCCACATGTCCTTTCTGTTCCTCATCAGCACAGGCTTCACTCCCTTTCTTAGCTCTGCTTTCCTTTCAACTTTTGAAAATTTTATTGAAGTTGTACATGTACATAGCTTTAAAAGTCAAGTGGAAGCACAAGGCTTATAACAAAAAGCAGCAGTCCCCTGCCCCACCCTTCCCGACCCCACGTCCCAGTCCCTGGAGGCAGCTGCTTCCCTTTTTTCCCTCAAAAAAAAGTTAGGGGGCCGGCCCCGTGGCCAAGTGGTTAAGTTTGCGCGCTCCGCTTCGGCGGCCCAGGGTTTCGCTGGTTCGGATCCTGAGCGCGGACATGGCACCGCTCATCAGGCCATGCTGAGGCGCCTTCCCATATGCCACAACTAGAACGACCCACAACTAGGATATACAACTATGTACCGGGCGGGGGGGGGGGGGGGTTGGGGAGAAAAAGAAAAAGAATTAAAAAGAAGATTGGCAACAGATGTTAGCTCAGGTGCCAATCTAGGGAAAAAAAGTTAATAGTTTGAAAAGATAATACATCTGAGGAAAATACATTTAATATGGTTTAAAAACTTTAAACCATAGAGTGAAATGTCTCCCCACTACCTCTTCCTCCTGAGATGATAGTTTATGCATAAACAAATGTGTGTTTCCCCGTTTTTTTAATACAAATTTTTCTATACCTTGGAAATCTCTAGAATTTCTCCCTCCCTCCCTCCCTCTCCCTCCCTCTCTCCGTCTGCGTGGTCTTTCATCATCAGCATAGAGATGTACTGTAATTTACTTAACCAGTCCCTAGTGATGAGCTTTTGGGTCATTTTTACTCCCTTGCTGTTCAAACAATGCTGCACGCAATCCTTACTCCTGCTGCGTTCCCAGCTCTGAGTGCATCATAAGCTAAGTGATGTAAGAGGAATTGCTGGCCCGAGAGGGATGTACACTTTAAACGTTGCTGGTTGGGGGTATGTCAGTTCACACTTCCTCCAGCAGTCTGTGAAAGTGCCTGTGTCCCCCACTTGTCCAACATAACGTGATCACACTTTTAGATTTTGAGGCAAACACGTTCATTTCTTTTAGACCTTTGTTTTGGTCTCTACCTTCACGTTTCTAAACTATATGCATATTCTAGTTCTTAATTCTGTTACCAGAATTATCTGTTGTCCTCATCCTTTAAGGATTTAGCTGCCTATGCTTCCCCCAGCAAGGAGGCTGATGCTCCTCCTCTGCCATCCTCCCTCTCTGGTTAGATCACAGTTTTTCTTTGTATCATTTATCGTTGCCATTAGCATGACTATGTAACTGTAGTTCAGAGCTAAGCTGTGTAGTATGCTATGATCACTTTTTTTTGCATTCATTTCCCGCCTCCCGCAGTTAAAAATTACTTAGTTTTCTATATATAAAAATATAAATATATATATATGTATATCTCGTTCATTAATTTTCTGTGTACTTATCACTAATTCTTTCCCCTAACTTTTGCAGAGGGACAGACAGAGTCCTTCAACCTGGTCCGACACATCTGGTAAATTAGGCTCTTTTTCTCCTCTTGAGACGGCCCCTTGGAGCCCCTGCCTTCCCCTCCATCTGGGCTGGTTGCTCTCTAGGTCTGTTGCACAGCTCTCGTTCTGAGGGGCATCTCCCTTCCCATGATCCTAGGAACTCTCCTTGCCTCCATTCCGTGTCAGATGCTCTGTTTTCTGGATCCCATAACTTTCTCTGCCGTAGTTTAATCCTTTGTTTTGGTGGAGCACACTTTCTGGTAGTTTCTTGTGAATGCACTGAGGTTAATTTTTTGAGATTTATGCCTGAATGCAAGTGTCTTTATTCTATTCTAATACATGACTGGTAGTTTGGCTGAGAATAGTCCTCTGGCTGGGAACTAATTTTTCCCTCAGCATGTGGAACGAAGGGCTCCATTATCTTCTAACTCCCAGCGTTGCTTTTGAAAAGTCTCACGTGATTCTGGTTCCCACGTCTTTAGGTTGACCTGCTTTTTCCCCCTCAGAAGCATTTAGATCTTGTAAAGTTTCTCAATCATATGCTTTGGTGTGAGTGTTATCTCGTTTATTGTAGTGGCCTCTTTAACTTGGAAACATATGTCCTTCATAGCTGGAAAAATTTCTCGTGTTACTTTGACAATTTTCTAGCTCGTATCTTTTCTGTTCTTTTTTTCTGGAACATTTACTAATTGGATAGTGTACCTCTTAGTTTGATCCTCTCATTCTCGTATCCTTTTTCTCCTATTTTCTTTCTTTGTCATTTTGTTTGAGATTCTGGGAAATTTTCTTAACTTGAGCTTTAACTATTTTGTTGAATTATTTATTTCAACTCATAGTTTTAATTTACAAGAGTGTTTTCTTGTTCTCCAAATATTCTTTTTCATATCATTTTATTCTTACTTCAAGCATGTAATAATACTTTCTCTTATCTTTCTGACAGTAATATAGGTTTTTTTCCCGGAGTTTTATTCTGCTTACTGAATTATATCTCTCTCCTCTGAGTTATTTTTCTTTTCTGTTTGCTTTTGGTCTCTATCTTTCATGTTAGAGTCTTTGTGGTCCTTGGCGGGCTGTCCACCTTTAAATGTTAGGCGTTGAGAAAACTGTCTGGAATCTTTTTGTGTGTGGATGGTCTTGTGGGCTTCAGTTGAAGGTCATCAGACAGGGATTATGCATTTCATCGGGAGACCCCTGTCCGCTCATTCCAGTCAGCACACCGGCTGCCTGCTCTCCTTCTCACTGGACCCCTCCTCCAGACCTGCGTGGCCATTTCCCCCATTCGTGGAGGTCTCAGCTCAATTGTCCCTGTGCCAGAGAGAACTTCCTTAAATACATCATCTAAGGCAGTGTGCCCTTCTCAGTCACTCACACTCCATTGTTTTTCTCCATAGCCCTTCTTTAACTCTCATTTGCTTTTCTCTCTCCCACTAGAATGTAAGCTTCTTGAGGGCAGATCTAAAACAGGGCCTCCTCCACAATGAGCACTTGATAAGCGTTTGTGGAAGGAAGAATTCAGAGACAGAGAGAAGGAAGGGGAGCAGTATCTCTAGGTCTTTCCTCTTGGGCTGGTCAGAGTCTCCAGAGGGATCTTCCAGTCTCCTGCCGGGGGGTTAAGCCTGGATCACATTGCCCTGGAAGCCAGGGAGGGCAGGGGACTGGAAATCTCACCATCTGGGATATTCACTTCCGTGTCATCCCTCACTCTCAGCCCCCTCAGGATCCCACTCTCTGCTGCGCCTGGTGCCCACAGGGTCCAGACCCTTTGTTCAGGGACTCCAGAGGGAAATCTGTGTCCTGCCAAGGCGGAGGAGGCTCTACCCCCGTGCAGGCGTGAGAGGGGGCCGGGGAGTCTACTGCTCCTCCTACTTGCTTTCAGCCAGGGCTTTGGTTCAGCCGCTGCACACCCCCGCCTGCACAGGTGGCTAGTGACTCAAGGCCATGAGCCTTCCTAGGGTTCTGCAGGAGGAGTCTGCCTGCTTGACACAGAGACGGTAACGTCTCCTCATCCGGTCTGTGTTTTGCGCTCGTGTGTGTGTGTGTGTGTATGTATCATAACACATGTATTTGATATGAAACAGTTATTAAATGTCCTTACTGCCCTTTTAGTGGAGGGAGCAAAGATTAACCCAGTGTTCAGTTTGCCATGTTTAGCTGCCAGTCTGGCCCTGGCCAAATGCTTTCTTGTGTCCATCTCCCCAGTGTTCACCAGGTCTGCTACAGAAAAATTCTGACATTTGCGTTCTCTTCATAGCATAGGCAGCAGAGTCATGTAATTTCCTGGAGCTGAAAAGACCAGGCACCCTTGGCATGGGATCCACATAATCCCCAGAGAAGGCGGGCTGAGGCTTATGATGGAAAGCTATTCTAGGCTGAGGCTGCTGCCTCCCTTTCTCCTGTCGCCCCAGGCCCCGTGAGGTGTTCTCGCCACCCAGACCCTGCCCTGACAGATGGCGCCTGCACACTGCTCCTCCACCCAGTCGCTCTCCTGTCCCCTGCTTGCTGCCCCTAGAGACGCAGCTGTTTGAAGCCAGTGCACCACCTGGCAAACCCACGCCCCCGGGGGGACTAACTCCACCTTTCTCCCTAACTGTTGTATTTGCGGTTTAGTTAATTCCACCTCCGGGAAATTTTTCCTCACATAAGCACAGACATGGTTTTAATCCCTTTCTTCTCCCTCTTTCTTTTTATTTATTTCAAGAACAGTTTAAAATATAGAAAAGAATAAAAAGTAATATAACATTCACTCACATACTCATCCCCAGAATTGACTGTAGGTAATATTTTTCACATACACTTCGTCTTTTTTATTTTAATCAAAGAAATGAAACGTTCCAGTTACTGTTGAAGTCTGCTTTGTCCCCATCAGCAGTCGCATCCTTCACCCCGCCTCAGAGACAACCACCATCATGAATTCAGCATATCTCCTTCCAGAGCATTTGAAAGATACTTTATAAGCATCTGTGTTGCCACGAGGAGCACGTGTCCAGTTTGGTGTGTGTAGTGCCATGCTGTCTGTCATCCTGTACCTTGCTCTTGAGCACAGCCTGAGGCATTGTAGATCTCACCGTCCTGGTCCGTATGGAGAGAGGGAGCGGCGGCCGAGCCTCTGCACTTCGCCAGTTTCCCTGTGTGTGAGCGGAAAGATGGGAGAGTCGTAGCCAGTGGTTACTGTCCTTTTACCCCATATCAGGCACTTTCGATTTTCTCACGGGGCCTCCCAACCCTAAACAGTAAGTACCGCACTGATATTACCCCCATTTCACATGGGAAACTGAGACTGCAGGGGGCTGTCATTTGCCTGAGGTCAGCTTGTGATCCACTCGTGTGTGTGATCTCCAGCCCGGAGTCATGGCAAATGCATAAGTGACGTGTCGGTAATATTGGAGACCCAGGTGACAGTGAGTAGCCAGTGTCCCAGCCTCTCAGTAATTGGGAAGTTGCTCATTGTGCCCTTTGGTGGAAAGAACACAAAGTAACAGTCATTAAATCTGCCTTCTCTTGTTGACTCTACACTTGGCGGCCCTGGGATGTTGGCAGATCACAAGTCTTCTCTTTCTGCCTCAATGTCCTCACCTCCGAAATGGGATTTCCAGTTGCCTGCCTCCCTGCCGAACAGATCGCATTGGGAGCCCAATTAGGCAGGTCGTGCTTGTGAAGCACTTTGCCAACCACACAGGAGCCTGCAGACGGCGGCTTTGAGGAAGCCAGGTCTTGGCCCGCTTCCTTACTCTCCTTGTCCTCAGACCACCTGCCGTGTTCCAGCTGCATCTCCATCACTTATGTGCGTGATAGTATTTAATCCTGATTCCTCAAACACCAGCTTTAAAGAGATTGTTTTAAGCTGTTTAATTACTACTATGGCAACAGCATCATTTTTTCTTCCTTTTTTAACTTTATATATACAGTATTTTGGCCTCACTATGGATTAAATTGAGTTTTATGGGTGGGCCTGGGAACCCAATCAAAATTTATAGCTTTATTCCTCTGGAAAAATTGCCTCCAAGCTTCAAACAACCATTATAAGGGAAGTTTGGAAGCCCACCAGTTTGCGAGCTGGGACCACTGTGCTGTTCGCATGGTTCTCTAGTTAATTCGTGGAAGGATAGCTGATCTCCCCAGAGAGATTATAAACTTCTTAAGGGCAAGTACTACAGCTTGCAGGGACCCCCATTACACCCAGCAGGTGCCAAGCTCAAGAGTGTATTCAACAAATACTTGTGCAGTTTCTGCAAAGCCCAGCTACGTTGTCTGCCTCCAAGAGATGGGTGCTGACGGGTGAGGCTTGAGTTCCCCGGGACCCTCTGCAGTCGTCCTTAAATCATACACTGTCGAACTTGAGGCTCAGGGAAGCAGTGTGTCTTGTCCAGGTTCTTTTGGCTGAATTGTAATTATAGTAGTAACAGCACTATCAGCTATTTTTTCAGCACCTCATATATACCAGCTCTGTTGTAGATGCTTTACATTTGTTAATGTATTTAATCTTCACCGAAAAAGTGTAGTTATTTATTTTTTTTTAAAGATTGGCACCTGGGCTAGCAACTGTTGCCAATCTTTTTTTTTTCTGCTTTATCTCCCCAAACCCCGCTGTACACAGTTGTGTATCTTAGTTGCAGTCCTTCTAGTTGTGGGATGTGGGACGCCGCCTCAGTGTGGCCTGACGAGCGGTGCCATGTCCAGGCCCGGGATCCGAACCCTGGGCCACCGCAGCGGAGCGCGCGAACTTAACCACTCGGCTTCGGAGCCGGCCCTGTAGTTATTTTTATTATCCTCATTTTACAGATGAGGACACTGAAGCCCAGAGAGGTTAAGCAGCTTGCCTAAGCTCACAGAGCTGGTAAAAGTGCAAAACTGAGATTCAAACAGGCAACCTGGCTCCAGAGCCCGTGCTGCCAGCCTCTGTGCCATACCACGTCTAGCCCACGAAAGGCCAGGATGAGAACCTGCGGACTAAGGGGCCAGCCCAGTGGTGTAGTGGTTAAGTTTGTGCGCTCTGCTTCAGCAGCCCGGGGTTCACGGGTTCGGATCCCAGGTGCAGACCTATACGCCACTCATCAAGCCACAGTGTGGCAGCATCCCACATACAAAATAGAGGAAGATTGGCACAGATGTTAGCTCAGCGACAATCTTCCTCACCAAAAAAAAAACCTTGCACCCTTGACTGTCACCCCAGTGACCCTCTGAACTGGAAGTATTTTGCGTAATACTATAGTACTGGCATTTCACTTGCTTCCTGTCATGTGATCTGTATGAAAACCTTGGGCAGTAGGCAAGAGAGGTCCTTTCTTTTTTTTTAATCTTTACTTATACATTCTACCAAATTCACACAGTATAGAAAGGTACAAAAGTACAGCAAGTGTTTCTTGAAATCTTCCATCTAAAGCTGAGATCTTGATCAACATTTCGGCAAACGTTCTTACAGACATCTCCCTTCGAATGCGTATATGTATGGATACATATTTCCAGTTTCCGCATTGGAGCCTCATTCTAGATGCCGTTCTGTAACCGGGGGAGTGGTATTATTTCTGTCAGCATTGGACAAACGAGGAAACTACAGCCCAGAAAAGGGGAGTGATTTGTCTGGTGGAGAGCCAGCAAATGCCAGGGTTGGGGCTTCAATCCTGGGTGGGTTTTTCTGGTTTTAGGGGTAGGCTCTCAAAGCAAAGTCCACATGTATTTTTGGACGCTGGTTGCTGCTGTTCAGATGCTTCCAGCACCCAGTTCTGGCTCTGAACTGAGTGGGTACCGCGCCCTGATGCTCCACGGTCTTCCTGGGAGCGTTGGCTACTACAGAAGAGATTCAGGTTGCTTGGCGAGCAGGAATATTTATACAGCTCTCGATAAACCCCAATGAAAATAGCAGGCGCGCTTTTGCATAGACTAACTGTTGGTAGCAGTTTCCTGGCCCTGTGAAATCTCAGCTGAGGCAGCCTCCTTCGAGGTTGCACAGCAACTGCAGATGTGGCTCAGACGTGATGACCATTCCAGTGCCACCTTATTTTCCCATCAAGCAGCATGTAAAGTTGTTTTGAAGAAGCTGAGGGGAACTGGAATCTGATATTTGGGGAGGGAGAGAGATCTGCTCATTACCTCATCTTCGCCAACTTCCCTTCCTGCTGATACTTAGGTCTGAGGGTTGGTATCCAGTTTTGCTGAAAAGGAAATCATCTATTTAACTCTCAGGCTGTGTTAGTGAAAATGAACTCTAATGTGATTAGATATTAATGCAATGTAATGGAGGATTGGTATTAAATTGAGGCCTTCTGATCTTATTGCTCCACAAATGCTCCCTCCTGCTCAGGCTGCTGCCCTGGCAGCCCTGCTTCCCCAAGCGGAAGTGGGGGGCAGTGGCCCCCAAGCCCTGAGCCCGCCGTGGAAGCCTGGTGTGGGGAGAGAAAAGCAGAGGGGAGGTGGCAAGAGGAGCAGCAAGTGAGAGAAGGGACACCAGGGTTCAGGCCTGGCTCTGCCCAGGGCCGCTCACAGCCAGACCTCACTTCCAGCACTACCTTGGGCCTCCGTGACTTCACTGTGGAGGGAGGTGGGGTTGGACACAGGGGCCTGATTCTGGGCCTGCCCCCACTCTCAGAGCCGCAAGCATGCTGCTGAGGACTGTGAGCTTACAGGTGTCAAGGTTTACCTTTATGTCCAGAAGCACTTGAAGACTTCTTTGATAGGCATAGGGCTAGAAAGCTAAGAAGAAAATCTTTACCTCCTCCTCCACTCCCACCCCCTCCACCTCGATCCCTTTTGTGAAACTGACTTGAACCTAATGGTTGTCACTGGCTGTTGTCACTTGTCCTCGTTGTTTCCCTTTTCCCGGAGGGTGGTCTGAGGAGCAGGCAGTGGACCAGCTTTGGTATGTGCTGTAGCTTCCTTTAGAGTGGGGATGGGACTCTGATGCCCCATGCAGTGCGGACCCTTCAGTTCCCCTGACCCACCAGAGGAGGAATGCAAGTCTGTCGGTAGTTACACGGCTTAGCTCAGAAGTGACAGCGAGGCCCATGGGAGCCCGGGCCTTCCTCGTAGGCCTGCTTCAGCCCACAGCCCACTGGCCGCATCCCACCCAGCAGACTCCCAAGAAAGCCACGTGGGTCTGGGGACAAAACAGTCTGCCACCGAGAAAATAGGCCAAGAGTGCAAGCTCCGGGGATGGTCAGGTGACATCACCTTCACATGAGTAACAGCATTTTTGCAAAGAGAGTGATTTTTCTCATGCTGTTTCCAGAAAACTGCTTTCAGAGGCACAGACTTTGTACATAGGATGGTAACGACTTTTTAATGACCTTAAGGGGCCTGGTGTCCAGGCAGCAGTGAGTCAATCTCAGTGGGAGGCTCACAGTGAGAGAGAAGATGGAACACCTGAAACCAAAGGGAGAAAAACAAACCACAAATACATATATTTTCTTTGGTAGCGTTACTTGGTAATTAGACAATTACGGGAAACAGCTTCCCAGCAGCTGGCATTTCCACTGTGTGCGGAGGAGGGATGGCAGCAACTGTGAACTCCTCGCATTTATTACAGAAAATATTATTGGAGTTTACAGTTGTGGGTGCCGTGCTCTCCTCCAGTGCATTCTGATGAGCTGTGAGCATTAACCAAGAGCAGAGCCCGCCTCTCGGGGTTTGTTGAGGGTCTGCTCGGCTGGGCTTTAAACGAGCTGGCCCAGCGCCTGCTGAGCCATGAGGAATTGCCTTTAAAATATTGGGACTACTTTTGAGTGCGCCCAGAGACTGGCAAGTCCAGAGCATGAACCCTTTGGGGGGATGCGTTTGGAAGCCGGAAGGGGAGGGGCCGCGGCCTGTGGAGGAGGTGCCTCTTCTTCCCCAGGTGCCATCACGTTCCTGGGGGGGTTCCAACAAGAGCCTGGGTTCATGCCGCAGTGAGTGACCCCGCTTCTCTAGCTGCAGTTCTGGGCCCCCACAGCCCTCCCCTCGCCCCGCTCGCATTCCTGCCCTGGTTCCAAACTCACCTCCTCCCGGAGCCTTGAGTGAAGTCACTACACCCACAAGGACGCGCCTCCCTTCAGCCAGCAGCCCTCTGGGGTGGACCCGTCGTGGTCCCGGTTCAGAGGAGCAAATGTATTTAATGAACTGCTGCCAACCTTGGTCACTATCCTGCTTGGCCGCACGCTTGTCACAGTGTGAACTCGGTCTGCACCTAGTGATGCTTTATGGAGAGCTTTCTAAGAATCCCAAGGCACAGTCCCAGAATGGTGGGGGCACCTGCTCTGATAAGAGTGTAGGTTCTCAGTGGGGACACTGTGTCCTTGCTGCCTCCCACAGGCGCGCATTAGTGGAGCCCTGAGTCCTGTCCCTGACCCCCACCCCTCCCACAGCACAGGGGACAGGAGGCCCCCCCTCTCGGCTCCATCGGCCCGCACCGACGGCAGGGGTAACTGTACCGTCTAACCAGGCAAATGGCTGTGCTCTCTCTCACAGGTCCTGGCAATCAGTAACTTTTGAAAGACAGCCTGCCTCCTTCATCCGAATCGTTGGAACACACAACACAGCAAATGAGGTAAGAGTCTCCTTTCGTGAGAGACCCTGTGATATTTCATGATGTAAATGCTACATCCCGAGTTAAGCGGAACTGTTTGTTCTACCCACTAATGGCCGTTGTTCAGACAGCTTGGTACAGAAGAAAGTCCTGCTCTTGCACAGTGGGGATATCGTTATCATTTCTGGATGTCTCTTCAGTAGCAAATGAAAACCAGCTCCTATGGCTTGCTTACTCCCACCGTCCTCTCTGTGGAGCCGGCCACCACAGAGACCTTGAGAGGTCAAACGCCCTGTCCTCAGAGTCTCAGCCTTCCCAGACAACAGCTATTTCTGAGCTCCCTTGGCCCTCTGAGCGTGGCGTTTAAGGAGCCCAGCCCCCCGGGGGTGGCTGTGGCACACAGTTGCTGGTTTTCTCTGTCTACTCGGTCCTGTGCACATAAATGTTTGAGCGAGCCTCTCCCTTCCAGGCCTGTTCCTCCCCTGGCACCCGGGCCTGATGCCAGGGGCAGGCAGGTGTTCTGGCCGACCGTGCTGTTTGTAGATGTCCCTTCACTTTGGATTTAGCGAGGGAAGGGGGGCAGGTGGTTTCTCTCGTTTTTGGTCCCCGCAGCCAGGGCGGCAGTCAGGTGAGCCTGGCCTCCAACATTGCCCTGTGGTGCTCTCTGGAACAGAAATGGCTCCGGAGAAATGCACTGGGTTCCTCTGATTGGAAAAGAGAAGACAGTGCCCACAGGGAGTAGAGAAACAAGGACGCTTAAGTATGAGGGAGGGTGCTGTTAATAATTGTGCCAGGATGGTGAGGGTCGGCCAGGACCAAGCCAGGCACGCCTGGACTGCCATCCGCTCAGCAGTGTGGATTCCCATTGGGCTCACAGAGGCACCTCGGGGTCTACTTAGACTATTTAGGGTGAGAAGAGCGTTTGTTTCAATTTTGAGTTTAAAATAATCAATATGCAAGTTAATTGCTTACCTTTTCTGTTCTTCAAGTGGGTGTTGAGTGAGCCCTCGTGGTGAGGGCTTGATGTCTAGCGGATGGCCGGGCTGTGACTTAGTCTGCTGCATACACTCTTGCTTTTATAGTCATGGGTGTTTGGTGTCTACCTCTGGCGATGGCTGGTGAAAGACAGGAATCATAGGAACGGGAAGGTTGAAACTCAAGAGGTAAAGGAAAGGCATAAAAAGAGTAACAGTTCCTCAGTTTCTCCTTAACATAATCTTGCTCAGCTCTGTGCAGGACCAGCTTCCTGGGCATGCGACCAGGACATTTGCCTGGGCCTCTGCACCTGGAAGGGGGCTCCGTGCTTGGGGTTTAATGCTCTCCAGCACCATCTTAAAATTCTTAGTGATTTTACCTTTGAATTTTTTTCTCTAAGGGAAGCCCCATGGGACGGTGGAGCATGCACCAGGGGCCTGGAGCCTCAGCTCGCTCACAGGCCCGCCTCTGCCCCTTTTGGCCTCCCCAGGATGGGTTCTCAGCCACCTGCCCAGCTGCCCCACGACCCCTGCCCCACTCCACTCCCACTTGGGCCCTGGCATGTCTGCAGGGGGGCTGGATCTGGTATGAGTCATAGCGTGGGGCCGGCTCCTGTGAGGGTCTGACCTGGCCTGAGGAGTTTCCCTGTGCCCGAGGGAGTGCAGCATTCAACAGCAAATGAAAACCCCAGGACGGGTCCAAAGGGAGACTGTGGGATAAAAGAAAAAGCTTTTTTCCTGCTTTTTGAACAAGAGGCTCTAAATGTTCATTTTGCACTGAGCCCTGCACCTGACATCGCTGGCCCTGGACTCGTGCATTGTGTTCATCGGATCAGACTTCTCTAGAGCACGTCAAGGTGTTTGCAGTACTTCAAAAAGCATTTTAAAAAGTGAAAATATTGTGATGATTTATATGCATTTTGCCTTTTTATTTATTTAGAATAAAAATGATAACCGCCCACAATGTGTTTCTTGCAATTAGGAGCTTGTAAACAGAAGCCTAAAACTTTCTACCGCCTCCTTTCAAACAGACCTGAAAATGGTGAAAGTAAATCAACTGATATTTCTAAAGCACAAAATTAAAGACTGCCAAACTTCAGGCCACAAAAGCACTGTTTTCTTTTTTTGACGATGTAACAAAAGTAAATTTGAATCTACATTTTAATAAATATTGATCCCCAAACTAAACATCATATTTTTAAAATTTTTACAATAAATCCTAACTTTTCCTACCACTTAAATTTGTTAAATTAATTGTGTGTATTAGTTACTAAATTGGAAAACAGTTTCAGTTTATCTTTACATAATAATCTATTGAGCTAAAATTAAATATTTTTCATTTGTAGTCACTTGTTTCTTATATAACACACCCAAAAAATAAAAAAGACCAGATTTTTCCTTAGTTGCTAAACGTGACTCTGCAGTTATGTATTACAGCAGTAACCAGAGGAGACTGAGAGACACTGGGGTGAGTTTGCTCAGGGTCTTCTTCCGGCTCTCAGCCCGAGCGCCCCACCTCAGTGACCAGATGAAGAACTACCCCTCACAGATCTCTAAGACTGAGGGCAGGATCTTCTCTCCTTGATGAGTTTCCCAAAAACGTCTGTGCAGGGAGCCCCAGCCGCTTGGGACGAGCCGATGTGGAGACTGGACCAGCCAGTTCTAATGGGCTGACTAGTGGGTCACTAACTAACTGGGGTCTGGTGCATTGGGCTGAGTGATTTGCTCGGCTGCCTCATTGAGTCAGTTACTGATCAGGGGAAAAAGCCTCAAGGTAGTGTCGCCAACTGGGAAACATCTTAAATCAGAAAATAATGACTGGGATCGTAAGGCAGGATACATAAACTGTATCATTCTCAGAACACATAAGAAGGCACAAAAAAGTGGAATTTCACTGGGCATCAAGAATATAGCAAACTCTCAAAGAGAACGTTCTTGACTGCAGCGTCCTGGGTTCTGGGATGTCCTTTGGAAAGGAGCATCACCTGTCTTAGAGGACAGTGGGGATGTGTGTCAGTCGGTGTGGCGAGGCTCCGAGGTGTGAGGGATGGGTTGCATTTGAGGGAAGTGGGGTGACTCCAGTTAGGCAGGCAGGGCTCCTGGGGAGGCAGCCCTGCAGGAGAACTGTGATGGCGCAAAACCTCTGGGAAAGGAGGCTGGGGCAGAGTTGAGAAACCAGGGTGGCTGGGGGTGCAGGACAGCCCTGATCCCCAGAACCATGCCATCAAAGTGTCGGAGGCAGGTGCCTCTTCCTCACAGTGGAGGGCAGTGCAGAGGGCAGCAGGGTCCTCAGTCTGTCACTGCTTGTTTGCTAGGTGACATCAGCGGCCTTCCTTTAGTCAGAGCCAGGACCTGTTTCCCTTCAGATTCTGTTACCAACCCAGAGGCTGTTTTGTGCAGGTGCTGCCCCATCCAGGGAAGGAGGGTCAGAGCAGGGAATGGTGGGGAAAGTGCAGCTTGGAGACGCCTGTGAGCTGAAGAGCATTCAGAAGAGTTGGGGTTGGGCTGTTTTGGCAAGAGGTGGAAAGTGGCCTGCACAGTGTCTAAGTGGCCAGAGCTGCCAGCAGCTGTGTGACTGTGGCAATGGCAACTGCCTCGACCTCCATCCCAGCCGTTGTTGGAACAGCACAGCGTGCCGAGCTGCTGCAGGGTGGGATTTCTTGCCCAATGTGGGCTTTGCTGCAGTGGCGGCCGGGCCTTCCTGCTCCAGCGCGGGCTTGGCTGCATGTTAATTTCCCGGCTTCCCTCCTATTGCCGGCTCTCAGGCGGGCTGTGGAGGCTCAGATTTCCTGATCACCTGTTCTGGCAGCTTCTGATTTCCTGTGGCATTTTATACCTCTCCTCTGGGAAGTGTATGTCTGCTGCTGGCATCTGTCTCTCATCTTCCTTTGTGAGCACCACCGCAATGAATTCATTGAACTTTTTAGCTACGTTTATGACTTCTGTCAATAAATTCCCCTAATGCTTACCTTAAAGACTCCACCGCTTCCTTCAGTGACCTCCTGCTCCTTGTGTACATGGCGCCGTCCTTGTGATTTATCTTAGCTTCTTAGAACATTTCCTTTCATTTCCCAGAGTGTGTGTGTCGTCTCCTGCTCCGTCATCTCCCCTGTGCGTGGCATGCTTCTCACGGATCTCGTGTTCCTCTCCTTTACCCTTGGACGCCTTTCCCACACTCCCCCTCTCTACCCACTCTCGGGGCTTCCTTTGTCTTCCACTCACGCTCAGCACTAGATGGCAGGCACATGTCAGTGTGTCTCGCAGCATGTCCCCTCCCATCCTGCTCTCCTTCAGTCTGTTCTCGCTCGTCTGATTCTCCCCAGTGCCTGTAACCAAAAAGGTCCTCTTAGCTGTTCCTCAGTCACATTAGGGTGATCTCAGTCACCAACCTAACCATCGTGTGGCCATTCTGGCATGGTTGCCCGTCTACCTCAACTGCGAATCCACTCTGAGCCACTCAGGCAGCCGACACTGTTCCCCTTCTAAGCCTCTCTTGTCTGAAAAAGGTTAGAGACTGGGCCTTGTCCACACCACCACTAGTGTCGGCGGATCCGAAGTTTCTCCCCAGTAACTGTGGCGCCACGCGTGCTGGTGCCAGTACAGCACCTCTCACAGGCCCTTCCCTTCTGTTTCATTAATTATCGCAGCAAAATAACAAAGGCTCACTCCTACATCCTTAAAGAGAGCAGTCTGGGGCCAAAATGAGATCCGTCTGTGGACCCAGAAACATCAGTCAGTGTATTGAAAGAAGTAGAAGTTACGCCTGTTTCTTTTTACTGCTTTTATGAAAACCCGGCTTTGAGAGCAAGTTCTGGAGTGATTTTGCAGTAGGCAGAGAGCTCAGGGGCACAAGCAGTCCCAGGAGTTAAAAAGGACTGTAGGAAAAAGTAACTCTCTGCAGTATGGAAAGACTGGGTTCCTGCTCACAAGCGCCACGTAAGAGCCTTTGTCAAGTCAATAAGAGGAACTGAGGATGGTATCGACAGTCTGCAGGCCGCTCGCAGCGTTCCATTTTGTTTACTGAATTTATGTAGCTGAGGAGAGAGGCTGTGTCCTATTTTTCTTTGTATCCCTGGCACCCAGCATGGGCCTGGCGCGTGTGAGCATAGAGTACCTGTTGGCTGAATGAGTGAATGAACCATTCAGTCTGTCCATCCATCTCTCCCTCTCCCCATCAGTCAGCCAAATGAGAAAAAGCCTTAGTGAAACAACTTCTCATCGTCAGGAGACCCTGGCATCCCATAGCAGAGTTTCCATAGTCAAGCTGAGGAGATTGTTAAACCAGAAACTTCTGTAAATGGAAAAGTATGTATGCCAAATACCTCAGTATCTCCTAGTTTAGGACCCTTATAATAATGATAATCGTTATTATAATAGCGGTAGTATTTACTGAGCACTCCTATGTGCTAGGCCCTATTCCAAGCCCTTTATATTGATTATACTATTTAATCCTTATATGTGAAGTAGGTTCTACTCTCACCACATTTTAAAAATGAGGAAACTGAATACCAAGTGCTGGCAAAGGTGTGGAGCAATGGGCAGTTCTCCACCAGTGCTGTGGGAGTGCAGACTGACACGGTCACCCTGGAGAACAAGTGGTGTGATTTGTTAAAGTTGAACCCATGCATGCCTGCTTGTGACTGAGCATTTTCACACCTATGTATGTTCTCTAAAGAAACTCTTAATACAAGTTCATGATGCAAGAATGAGGACACTCAGGGCAGCACTGTTCATACCAGACCCAGTCGGGATACCACCCGATCGTCCATTCCCAGGAGAATGGATGAGCAGGGTGAAGTATGTCCAGGGGGCTGCGATGCATGTGGATGGATGTCACGGCATCACGAAGGAAAGAAGCCAGACACAAAACAATACGTATAGTAGGGTTACATTCATATAAACATCAAAAACATGCAGAACCAAACTGTAACATTTAAGGATGCATACACAGGTGGTAAAACTATTTAAAAAAAAAAAAAAGCAATGGAATGATTACTCTTAAACCCTGATTTGTCATTGCCTCGGGGTGGGGAGGCTCGGATTAGGAAGGGCCGCGTGGAGAGACAACGAGGCACGAGTGACATTCCTGGTTCTTGACCCAAGGAGAGTTTACATGATGTTCACTGTATAGTTATTCAACAAGCTGTACTTCTGTATTTCTTGCACCTTTTAGAGTATAGTTTTCACAATAAAAATGTCTTAAGCAAAAAGGAAACATGGATGGGGAAACTGAAGCTGAGTGCTGTGAAGTGATTTGCATAGGGCCACCCGGCTGGGGAGGGCAGAGCCAGGACTGGAGTCCAGGCAGCCTGGCTCTTAACATCCAGGCTGCTTCATCTTCCAGAAACACGTAATAACTAGTAAAGGCACAGAAACGAGCCCAGCCCTGCCCTCGCCCAGTTACCCGAGTCAGATGGTGGTGAGCAGATGGTTCCCATGGGCGTGCTCCATGCACCAGTCTATGCTAGATCTAGGAGAGAAACTGAGTCAGGGCCCTTCCTTAGGGGGATTTTAGGTACACTGCCTGACAGAAGTCACCCCACATGGAGAGCACCTTAACTCTAGTGACACTGCGAATAGCACTCGATGCTGTAGATAGTCAGAGATGAAAGTGCCGTGGCGTGAACCGAAGCAGCGGCTGATGTGGCGCTGGGTCCTGTGGGGCCGGTCCTCATCTATAAATGGATCAAGTGATCCCGGCCCTCGGGACTGGGTAGCCATGAATGAGGCTGTGTTGTGGAGGGTTTGGGAGAGTAGGGGGTTACAGATCCCTCTGCACACGCAATGCTTGCCGTGTGGGGCATAGTCATTGGCCCATGGGCTTGTGGCAGGAGGGTCTGCACAAGCCGGCACCAGCAGGGCAGAAAGTCTGCAAGTGGCTGCTTGAGCTGCCCTCCAGGACTACTCAGCACGGAGCCTGGAGTGAGGCAGAATTTATTTACAGGTTTCTGTCAGCCCGGTGAGTGGCTGTGGGCTCCCAGTGCTATCCTCGTTCCCATAGCAACATGTGGCTCTAGTGAAGGGAAAAAAAGCAAAAAACAGGGAAACAGACTCTGTAAAAAAGAAAAACAAACACATTCTTCCCTGGCCTGACGATAATTACTTCCCAGATACCCCATCAGGTCTGATCACGCCCCCTCTGACTCCCCAGGATTTCCCAGGCAGCACCCTCTGGAGGATGTCCTCTAAGCCGCAAAGGGGCACCTCAGCAGTCCTGCGCTGGCTCCCAACGCCAGAATTCCCGGCAGGTCCACACCAGGATTGAAATGGACATCCTAGCGGCAGAGACTTGGAGGGATATGGGGCAGAGGGACCAGCGAGCTACTCCCTCAGAGGGCTCGTGACCTCCAGCCTTCAGACTCCACTTCTGCCGGGGAGAAGGAACCCAGCCGAACCTGGGTGCTCATGGCAGTGATGGGGAAGGGATGCACACAAATAAAACCTGCTCGGGAATAGAAATAACCGAGACAAATCTAGCTTTCAGATGGCACCTGGATGCCCTGTGCGGTGTCTGCAGGGCAGAGGTGGCATTTGCAGAGACAGGCTCGGTGTGGGCAAGGAGAAGACAAGCACAGGAGCAGCAGGGCCAGAGCACAGGGCTGGTGGGCCAGCCTGGCGCCTGTCTGCATAATGGGCCCGGCAGAGGCTTTGCGCTGCACTGCAGTTGTTGAGGGCAGAGACCGTCTCATGGTATCTTCATGTCTCAGCACCCAGCCCAGTGTACCGTACACCGTAGCCCCCCCATAAATCAGAGCGGGGGCCAGAGTACAGGGTTCTGAGGGAAATCAGCTCCAGGAATCTCTTGTGCCAACCTGGATCTGAGCAATGAGGAAGAACTGAAGGTCGCACCAAGGCTGTAACCCCCACGACCTTAGAGACGGTAGGGCTTTGACGGCTATGAGAAGGTCAAGAATCATGAGCGTCAAGAAAATATAGGATGGCGGGAGGGGCGGGCGCAGGTGGTTAAAGGTGAGCCATTCAAACAAAACGTTGGATTTCAGGACTACACGTGCGGCTGATGATGAAGGTCAGGTGCCTCGAAGAGTCAGGCTGAGGAGAAAGGGGTGTGGAGGGTCTAGAAGTAAGTTCTGAGAAACAGCCAGCGTGCACGGGCCAGGACGGGGGCGGTGGGGAGTGCGCCGAGGACGAGAGAGGAGTCGGGGGAGGAAGGCAGGCGCCTTGTCGAGTGTGCACCGGAGACCTCGGCACTGCTGCCAGCCTCACCCCCAGCCAGCGGTGTGACCCCCAGCAGGTCACGTCACCTCCCTGGCTCTCAGGACACTTGTTTTTGAAATAAAGAGAGTGAAATAAATCTTAAAGGTTCCTTCCCAGTGAGACAGAAAAATATTTAATTTGTAGCATAATTAGAAAAGACGATGTTTTACATTTTTATACTTAAATGCCTATCATGAAAGACTTTATTGGGAAAAGAGAGGGCAAGTGACACAACAGTGAGCACTCGTCATTGTTCAAACCCTCCGCAGTCCTTATGCCTGTTGTATTGGAGGAGCAGTAATTCTGCACCAAACAAGTGGCCTGGGAGAAGGGGGCCCCGAACCGAGCAGGTGAGGCCTGGGGGCCTCTGAGCAACGAGACGAATGGGGACGTCCCGCGCGTGAGGGTTCTGTCTCGCGGCGTCCCACTGCCAGGCTGGCACTTGGGGGTTAGGCCTGAACTCTCCGTGCAGGTGGAGCTCTTCCAGACAAAACAGGCACGCGTCACCCGGACAAAGCGAAGACCTGCCCAGGGCGACTGGGGCCACACACGCTGGCCTTGAGGGGAGAGGGGGCCACAGCCAGGCTCTCTTGATGCCTGTCCAGTGGGAAGGGGTCTTGGTGAGACCACATCTGCCACGTTTTCCTGGGAACTGGAACATGTCCCTTTTTTTTGTTTCTTAGTTTTTCAAAAATAAAAAGATTCTTCTCTCCCACTGCAGGGCCAAATTAGTTAAGAGAATGAATCACTCTCCCTGGAGCTCTAGTATGTGCCGTTAAAAACAGCAGTCAGGAATTCTGGGGCTGCCTGGGGTGATATGTATTGGAGAGCCTCTTTTTCTAGAACCTTCCAAGCAGTGGAATTCCAGTTATTTGTGGGTGCCCTGGCCTGTGTGAATATGGGAAAGTGACATTGGAAAGTTAGAAAAACTGTTGCCATACATAAGCAGTGTCACCAAGAAATTTACTCCCATACCAAGTCGGAATAAGTACTTGTGCAAAACTGCTTGGGTATCCTGTCGCCTCTAAGCAATCCTGAAAAGTTGTTGCTCACAATCTGGAAATGCCTTCCTATGAAGTGGGTTCCTTAACTGAAAATAATATTTCGGGCTGTTTAGATGTACATATATAAAACTTTGGTTTATAAAAAGCCATGTTTTGTTGGAAATACTTGGTCTTCATTTTTAAAGGAACAAAAATAAAACATCTTAACTTCTCCTGAGGCGAGTATAAGAAAGACGTTAATTGTCACGCCCATCAGGAGCAGTTAACGTTTACTGAGTGCTGAGTGGGTGTGTGCTGCTGCCACGCCAGATGCCATGAAACACAGACCGGAAGTCTTCAGGGTGGTATAATTCAGAAGGACGCCTTTGTGTCTGACTTCCGGGCAGATAGCAGTGAGAGGTAGGTATCTATTTTATAAAGATGCGTCACCTTGTAAATGTAAGGTGAAAGCTTAGATCAGAAATCCTATTTATATTGGTTGGCATGAAAGCAGTCTGTGAAAATTACTCAGGAGAAACCAGAAAAGCAAGGTAGAGCCATTGGTCAACATTTATTAAATTTTCCCAATTTCTGCAACAGTTCATAGTGGACTCTTAGGCCAACTTGGCAAATTGGCAGAGGCTTCTCTGCTTTTGCAAAGAAATGTCGAGCAAATTGTGCTTGGGGAGTCCCTCTAATGAAAGGCGGCAGAGAGCGGCCCACTGAGGAATTAGTGTGATCACCAGGAAGGGGCCAGTACATTGTGTACATCCTTTCCAGTGTTCATGGAGAAAAGAACACCCCAGACTGTCTGAAACATGTTGAGAATTATGGCTCCCAGAGAGGAACAGCAAAGTGATAATAAACAGCAGCTACAAAAAAGGACACGCGGGTAGTGACTAAGGCTGTGTGGGATTCATACACACGACTACGTTCCAAATTAGCCGGCTCCTCTCGGGGGATAGATCCAGAGGCTGTTGAAGCTGGTTCAGCGAAGGTGCCCCTTTGTGAGCAGCGGCAATCAAACAGGCTAATGGGATACATGATTGCCAAAAAGGAGAAGGGAAAATGATGCGGCGACGGTGGTAATGGTTTTGCATAAATCAGTAGTGTGCCTCTGCCCTGTATGCCTCATTCACTTTTGGTCACAGCCTTTTCGAGGGGTGTCACGGTCTTGGGAAGGATTGGAGGAAAGCAGCTGAATCACACCAGCCCCTGAGCAAAGAGAAACTCAGGGCCTGGCTGGTGCTGGGTGGGAAGAGGAGCTTGGGGGTGCAGTGGGACAGGCGGCACATTTCCAGATGGGAACCCGCCCCCCGTGGTAGCGAGGACTCCTCCAAGCTGTCGGAGACCTCCAGTTCCCGTGTGACAAGAGAAGAGGCACCGCAGCCTCTCTTCCTCATGCACCTCTGCAGGGGCGGGAGGCAGCTTCGAGGCCGAGCCCAGGTCATGTGGCCACCAGTGAAGGAGACAAGTACCCCACAGCTGGTTAACTTGAAAACACCCCCACTTCCAAGAACCGAATTGGGACACCCACAGGCGCCTCCCTGCATGCCCATGGACAACGTGCCCATCCAAAGGTGCCCAAGGTCCCAAGGGAAGGAACCCAGCCTTGCACACGATGGTGGTGGAGAGGTGTACACTCCGTGATGGTTACTCTGCGTCTGCAGTGGTCCAGGACCTGGCTGGGGGTTGGCTTTGCCCTCGTGACGTGTTAGGTTCAGGGCTGGTGGTTGGGTTATCAACTGAGATGACTGAGCCAGCACACTGTTCTACAGAGCAGGGAGCAGAGTATCTCACCATGTGACCCAGACCTTTATCTGGAGTCCTCCTTTGGCTCCTCCTGCCACACCTACTGCAGATGTCGCGCTCGTTCTGCCCTCTGTGCCTCCACACAGAGGCACCGTCCTTTCCCGACTTCCACCTCCCTTCGCCTGCTCACTTTACTGCACACTCTTCTTCGCTATTGCCAGCCCTCACTGATCTTTTCATTTGTAAAACATCCTTTTTCACATAGAATCTTCACCACACAGTTTGTGGCTTATAAAATTAACTGTTTCCTGTGTGTGGCCTTTGAATCCAGCCGAGCCTGCTTGGCTCTCTGGAGATGTTCAGAGAACCTGCATTAAAGTCAGGTGGTCCTTTACTGACACCCTGGAGACTCTGGGGTCACAGACTGAAGCACGGCTCTCAGGCAGCCCTTGCTCCTGGTGCTTGGTCACTGCTCCCTGGCCACAGCGCGCCCACCCACAACCGCAGGAGAGCTCAGCCAGGCAGCGAGCGGCTGGGACTTCCGAGGGCTTCCAGTTTCCCCTGACTTAGCTGGAAGGGTCTACCGTGAGCTCTGTGGTGCTGGGGGAGGAATATCCATAGGAGAACACCAAAACAGCCCCTGAGATGGCATCAGTATTGTTAGACGTGCTGGAATCACAGCCCTTTGCATTATTTTAAAATAGGTTGATTAAATGGGCTAAAGACGGTTGAGCAGTTAATGCCACCCCAGTTAGGAAGAGAGAGATTCAGGCTGGAAGTGGGAATGACAGCGGGAACGAGGGACAACAGCGGGAGTCAGGCCAGTGAGTGTTTACACTATGGACAGTGTCTTCCTGCCAGGACAGTGTGGAACAGAAAGCAACCCTGCCCTCAGGGTAGTGTCTCGTATGGGGACCCTTCCTTAGGTGACAGGCACGTTCTAAAGAACCAGCCGTTATCCAGAGCCCGGCCACCCTGAGATCTTTTTTAACTTTGTTTTTCAGACCAGAATTTTTATTGACTTGTTTATTCCTGTGTCAGGCACCGAGGCGGGGAAAGACAACCAGACCTTGGTCCCTGAGTCAGGTAGGAGCTGACAGATCGGTAGACAGAGGCAGGAAGAGGGGCCGGGCCTTGGGCGGGAGGCGCCCTAAAACCTCGCAGGGCTGGCCTGGACTGAAGAGAAGCTTGCAAGAGCAAAAGGAGAGAAAACCCATTTAATACAAGACAGGAGAGCTTGAGGAAAGGTAATAAAGAGTAGGACAAATGTAAGTCAATTCGAGGATTAGCTTCAGCAGGGCCCTGAGGAGAAGCCTCCAAGATATTGACAGGGAGCACAGCGAGCAAGGATTACACAAATAACCGATTAAAGAACGAGATGGGGCAGGATAAAAGAGCTCCAGGGTCAGCCGCGGGAAGGTGCAGTAAAATGCTGCGTGTTCAGAACATCCGGCATTTGGAGAAGATGGAGACGGGCGCTGGGGGTGAAGTACGGCTCCAGGTCATGTTGAGAGAGAACAGGATGTCCGTTCGCTTACAAGAAGCTCAGGGAGAGCTTGACTGAGAGTGCCTGTGGGATGTGAACAAGTGCAGATGTGTCCTGGGGCGGTGGCCCGGGCCGCTGAGCAAAAGCGGGCCCCGGGGCATCCCCCCCCCCCCGCCCCCTCCCCCAGTCCTGTTCTTGGAAAGAGAGGTGTTCATAAAGCGAAAGAGACTATCGGTAACCGCCAGAAGATGGTCTTGTCACTTGAGAAGCTGAAGCAATGTTGGGCTGGCGGAGAAGAGTAGATTAATAGTTGCCACGTAGATTTTCACATTTACTCCGTGTAGCTCAGGTCAGAACTGATGGCACACGTAGTTCTTACATCTGCGTAAAAGGCCCTCCCATCTGGCTGTTGACGGGTACCTGCACATGGGCCCAGACAGGGAGCTCTGCCGTCAAGGAAGGGAGGAAGGAAAGAAAGGAAAAGGAAGGAGGGACCAGGCTAACTCGGGCCTCTGCAACCCTGGGGGCCCGCAGGAAGCCCCGCCACCGAGGCCTGAGCTCTAAGGAGAGAAATGAGCTCGCTCTGAGAGCAAGTCTCCTCCCAGACGAAGACGCATGGCCTCAGTCGGTCTTCATATTAGAGTTTGAAATGTGAAATGTGAAACAGTGGTAGAGAAATGAATTGAAGTGGGGATATGGAAAAATAGTGATGCAGAAAGTAAGCACAGAATTTATATTTTAAATATAATTTCACAGTTGACGTTACGTTTGTCTTCTGTGAACTCTTCTGCAGTAGAAGGGCTCTGTGTATGCATGTGTGTATGTGTGCGTGGTGTGTGTGTGCACGAGTGTGTGCGTGGTGTGGAGTGTACTCGAGCTGTGGAGGATATAGAGCTCCCCGGAGGAGGCGGGGCCAGCCCCCCATCCCCCCAGCTCTCTGCCGCAGCTCCTCCTCCTGAGCCCTGCAGTCTCCTCCACTCAGCCCCTCCCTCAGGGACAGTGGCAGGTGTCCCCCAGCCCTGCCTGGCATCCTCGCACTCCCAGGGTACCACTGCCTTATCCTCTACAGATGGGCCCTTATCCAGGAACAGACTCGCCTAACCTGGGCAGATCCAAAGTTCAGCGGCTCTCTTCCAGCCAGCAGGCCCCCACCCAAGGCAGCGTGAGGGTTGCAGTTCTCCTAGGAGCACTGGGGGGCCAGGGGAGGGCCAGCAGTGTGTCTCACCCTCGTGGGCTCAGAGTGTGGCCATGCCCCTGTGCCTGGCTGTCCACACAGGCTCCAGGCACCCACTGGCCCTTTCAGGCACATCACTACCAACCAGTTACACACTTAGGGTTGAGCCTCAGCATTTGCACCCAAGTTCAGTGACAGCTTTACAAGGTGCCTCCTCTTACTTATCTAGGGCCTTTGGCTAGTTTAGGAGGAGTCTGGAGACCCAAGGGAGAAAGGCTTGGGATAAGGTAGTGACGTTCAGACAGCCCAGGCCCTACCAGGTGTATGTCCAGGATGCTCTGGTTTTAGCAGCTGGTCTTCTGCCCCTGGTCCCCCAGCTCCAGGCCCTGGTGACCAGACGGCTCCCCCAGCCTCAGTTCCTGTCACCTCAACAGCCCACACCCCACTTTCTCTAAGACTCTCCTGCGCCAGCAGGCCCCTCGGGAACTGGATTCACCCCTAAATCCCATTCCAGCTGAGGCCTCGTCTGCACCCTGCTGCCACCCTCACCAATCTTAGCCTCCGTCTCTCTCTGGGATCCACCACTGCCAGGCTCTCCCCCAGTGAGCTTGCGCGGGCCCTCTTGTCCCCACAGCTGCCCGAGCTCCAGCCTCCTGTGCCAGCTTTTCTCGGCCTGAACTTTGGGAACTCTCTTGGAGTGATTCACTCCCCTGAACTTCACTTCTGACAGGTGACCTCCTGCTCAAAGCTCTCACCCCGCCAAGACCGTGGTGCTGGCCCGAGCTGATCACACTCCCCGCAGTGTGCTCCATCTCTAGGCCCCCGCCCCTCATTGCCGGATGAATCTTCCCAGGCATCCCGGTACCACTTCACGTACACTCCTGAGGCCAGGAGCTCTGTCCTTGGATCTGATGTACCCGCCCGGCCCTGTGGGGAGCAGCCACTCAATATTCATGGGATGAGTGTCGTGGAGTGTTTCTGCTCCTGAGCCCTCGCTGGGCCCCTCTCCTTAGGGTTTGCTGCGCAGAGCTTCTCCTCGGACACCGCTGGGCTCTTTCCTCCCCATGGTCTTCACCCTAGTTACTCCCCTTGCCTGGAGCACTTCTAACGCCAAAATGTCCTCTCCTTCCCTCCGGGGCCTGCCTAGTAACTCTTTAAATTAACTCTATTCAGGGCCTAGGGTCCCCTCGGTGCTGTCAGCAGTGGCCTTCAGACATTTGGTTTGCATCTCCTCTAAAGGGACTTTGGGAGAAAGTGTAATCCTGTGGACGTTTTGAGGTTGAGAAGCAAAATATTTCTTCATAAGTTTAAATACAGTTACTTTTGTTAATATGAGATAGAAAGCAAACATTTTATAAGATGGAATATGACTAATTATTAGGAATACATATTTGATGACATGATTTGCTAAAATAGATTTTAAGCAACTTATTGAATACGGCACACCAAATCTGGAAGTAATTGTGGAAAACTTTTATCCACGGGTTTTAGCCAGTGTTTCTTGAAAATGTTTTCATAATTCTGGAAAAATTCTAGTTACATTAAAAAAAAAAATTGCCTGTCATGTATACACTTCAGTTGGGTACTCAGAACACCTCACTGAGGCCACACTCACCTCCCAGGGGCCCCGCCCTGCCTCTTGGAGGCTGCGTCCCTCGAGGGCTCCGTGGGCACGAGGGAGCCTGCGCCCCAGGGCTGCATGCCCAGCAGGGCAGGCGAGGGCCACGCTTTCCTTCTGGGAGGGGCGAAGGCTGCTGTGAAGTCAGTCACGCTCTCAGGCAGCTTTAGAAAATACAGAATTTGAGGATCTGGAAATTGATTCCCTTCAAACTACTGGCATGCCCTGGGGAGAGTAGATCGTAGCCCACACTGAAGACCAGGGAGCTGGGACCCAGACAGGCTTGGCTGGCAGGCAGTGCTGAGGGGATTTTCCGTGTGTGCGCCGAGGGGGTGTGGGCCGTCATCCTGAAGGCCCCCTCCGCCTGCCCCTTCTCCCCGCACCCCCAGGCCGCACACCAGCAGCCTCGGCCCTGGGCTCCGTGGTGCAGTGGTGGCCCGGCTGAGCACAGGCCTCTGTAATGCTTCCGGGGGGACCCACGGGCGGAGGCAAGCTTTTCCTGGCTCCAGGGGTGGCCGGCTCCTCCACGTGAGGGCAGGGCGTTTGTTCCAGGTTGGCCCAAGTCCCCTCCACGGCGCTGCTGCCAGCTGGTGACTGTGCCCCAGGAGCTTGTCCCCTCCCCGAGCACAGGGCAAACGTGAGAGGGAGGGGCTCCCTTGGCCCTCGGAGATCAGCCCAGGGGTAATGCCCCGCTGACTGTTTTTTTCATAACTTTATGAGATGTAATTCACATACCATACAATTCACCCATTGAAATGTACAATTCAGTGGTTTTTAGTGTATTCATGGAGTTGTGCAGCCTCACCAGTCACCCCCTGTTGACTTTTAACCCAACTGCCAAATGCAAGAATTAATTAATTATAAAAGAAAAAGGAGCTCATGAGATAAAAGTAACCAAAAAGTGGAGCAACCCAGTGAGAGGTCTTACAGGAACCCCCATTGCGCCGTCCAACTCCAGGCCTTCCGAGCACTGACCTTCGTCCTTGTCTTCACCGACTGAACCGGGTTTACCAGCTTCCAGTTGCTGTCAGGCGGCTGCTGGGGCAGGGGGGTGGGAGGCTCTCCCTCTAGGGCAGCTCCCAGTGGGACGCTGCCCCGCACTCACTGGTCTTTGCCTTCTCTCCCAGGTGTTCCACTGTGTCCACTTTGAGTGTCCGGAGCAGCAGAGCAGCCAGAAGGAGGAAAACAGCGAGGAGCCGGGGACCGGGGACACCAGCCTGGCCGGTCAACAGCTCGACCCCCACGCCCTGCAGGCCCCCAGCGGCAGCTCGCTGCCCTCCAGCCCGGGCTCCAACTCACGCTCGCCCAGCCGGCAGCACCAATAAAGGAGGCATGCAGAGGCGAGATCCACTGTCCCCCCAAGCAGGGATCTTTCTGACCGCCCCCCACCCCCCAGAGGAGCAGACCTGGCTGCAAAAGCCGACCCAGAACAGGTTTTCTCCCAAGGACAGAAAGGGGCTGCATTGTTCTCCTCAATTTGTTCAAATCAGGCTGGTCTCCAGGGGGAGAAAATGGGTCTTCAGTCTTCATCAAGCCCACCAGTAACACCCTACCTCTCTAATCTAAGCCAGGCAAGGGAACAGAAGGAAGGCATAGACAGGCCCTCAGCGGAATACCAAACAGCACGTGAACGCTTGAACGGAAGAGCATCTCTCCGTCCTCTGTTACCTAGAGGCACCCTTGAGGAAATGGGTTTCGTAGAGTGTTTACTGTTAGGAGCACATTGTCCTGGCAACTAAATAACTTTTTATTTCTTTCAGTTATTTTCCACTTGCTGAATCATAGGTGTTCCAGATCTTGTTGAAATGCTCAAACAGCAAATCACTTGTTTTAATCCCTTTTGAGCTCTAATTTTCCTTCCCTAGTTTGGAACGTGTAAGCGTGGGGTACAGCCGAGAAATACTGTGCACATCTCAATGAGGCTCTGGTGCAGCTCAGTACGGCACCTGACAAGGAAACCCTTTGAGGAAATTCAACAAAATGCACAATGAGCAAATCAACCCACGGACACTGGAGTTAATAATCACTCGAATTGCTGAGTTATTAACCTGTCATTCCTGAAATGTATCCAGCCTTTAAGCTTGGGAGGCTGACAAGGAAATAGTTATGATGCCACCTGCTAATTTCAGGTTCAGAATTACATGTATATAAATCTCTACCAACTGTCGGTTGGGCGGGACCTGCCCGGGAACGGCCCCAGGTTAGCCGAGCGGTCAGTGTTGGGAATATGGGGCCGGGCCTTTGCCGCACGTGTGGCTGATTGGTGGTTGCTGTGTTCCCCCAGACCCCAGTCCTCAACCCGGGATTGGAAACAAGCGGGTCTAAGAGCTCTTCTCCTAATCCTCATCAAAACGATCTCCTCTGACTGTGTAGCTGAGTCTGGCTCCGCTATGTCTCAGTAATTTGCAGTCCAGTGCTAACTGCCTTTGTAACTGGATCAGATTCTTGTCTGGCTTTGCTTATCTCCAGAGTTTCCTGTTGGCTGTTGGTGGCTGTCGCAGTCAGCTCCACATGAGGCCCCCCAAGTGAGCAGCACGGTGTCCCTGAGTCCTCCACACACAGGCTCTAGTCCTCTGCGTGCCCTATGACCCCGCTTAGAAGGAGGGGTGGGGTTTACGGGGAGTGGGCTTTCTTTCTGGTCCTTTCTGGTGTCTCAAAGACACGTTGGTTGTGGGTGTACAAAGAGCCAGTGGGTCGACTGACTAGTCTTCTCCTCGCATAACTTAGTTTCTAGTGAGTTTCAGTGTTGGAATGATAGGGTGGCATCAGACTGCATGAACGAACAGGAAGGTGGTCTTTCTGTTCACACACAGGCCGGGAAGGAGATAGTCCTGGGGGAGGAGGAACAGCTGGGCCAGCCTTCTCCCCACGTCCCCAGAGCTCCGAGAGTCTCCCTCTGTGCCCTCAGCTCTCTGCTCTGTCCACTTCTCCACTGTGGGCTGGGCGGAACCCCTGAGGGTGCCAGGCATTTCCCAGTGGGAGGGGCTCCTGTAGCAAATGGCGGTGCCATGGCTCACAGTGAGTGGCCGCCCTCCATGGCTTGGCCGCTGCCTCTGTCAGCATCCAGCCCCCAGTCGCCAGTTAGCGCCGAGGATTCCTGCCCACTCAGCACCTCCTTCAGCAGTGCACTCGCTGCCCCATGGGGACAAGAGGAGACAGAGAAGTCAGAGCGAGGGCGGAGTTCACATGTCTCGAAAATATCATGTATTCAAGGGCTTCTTTTTAAAACTTTGAGGTCACCTGTCCAGAGAGGAGCCCCTAGGCTTGGAGGCCAGCACTGCTGACCTGCGGAAATGGGGAGTCGGCTGGGAAGGATCTGGAAGAGTTGACCCCACCCTCTATCTCCAGACCTTTCAGTTCCTCTCCCCACGCAGCACGCGTCGCCGTTCTAGGCACAGGTAACTAAGTGCCAGCCTGGCAGCTCAGCTTCGGGTGGCTTGCCTCTCCCTCGCATCTCCTGTGAACTTCTGATTTGGGCAGCCGGAGGGCTCTTTCTGTATGCCTGGCTGGGTCAGGGCCCTCTGGAGGGGGCCTGGAGACCCCAGTGGAGTGCGTCACACCAGACACTCCCAGGACAAGGCCTGGGTCTCCAGGGAATGAGGGATGAGTGGGCAGCCAAGAAGAAGTCCCCAGGTGACTGGCATTCTCCAGAGCCCTGGCTGGTCCCAAGGAGGACTTCTGCCCTGGAGCAAACTGGACCAAAAAGGCCCCAAAACCTGAAGAGACAAAGGGAGCCAAGTGGGAGTGCAGAGGCTGAGACGGCGGGTGCGCAGCTGGAGGGTCCCCAGCACCCTCAGGGTCTTCAGCGCAGCAGAGGGTGGAGGCGGTCCTGCTGGGAGCTGTGGGTGTGAGGAAGGAGACGCCAAAGCTGAGCGGAGGGGACAGGGGCAGGAGGGCACAGCCCGTGTGGTGTCTCGTTTGAGGAGGGGTCAGGGGAGGCCAGACTCCCGGCAGAGACAGACAGAGGGGGCTTTGTTGTGATGCTGCTTCATTACAGACTGGGAGATGACACCTTGGTAACCAAGCCTAGCTCAAGAAACAACACTGCAGAAACCCCTGCTCTTCGTTTCAGATCATGTTTTTTGGGAGAGTAAAAAACAAATTCTCTGGGGCTTTTGGGGAAAGCCTTCAAAGCCACCTTCGGGCACCTCCTGGAAGGGTCGGGTAGGGCGGCACTGAGCACATCAGGCGACGCGTGTGCCCTGTGGGGCGTGTGCTAGGCAGGATGTGTGCTTCCCGGCAGGTTATGTGCCATGAGGGGCTGGCGCCTTAAAGGTGGGGTTGCTGCTCAGCACTTTGGACTCGAGACAGGTGTAATAGTATAACACACACACAGACACACTGTCCCATATTCTTAGCGCTTTTTCTGTTTTTCTTCTGGTTTTAGTTAGAACCATGGGACCATCATGGATGTGGGTCTCTTCTCAATTGCTCTTTAAATTGTCACTTTTTTAATCTTATTAAATGAAGTGTCAATTCCTGACAAATACATTAAAAGTGTTTTATTCCTAGAAGAACTGGGAAAAGAAATTATTTTCAGCAAGAGTGGGATGTGTTTGTTAGACTGACTCCTTGGCAAAAAAAAAAAAGTTCTCAAATTGTGCAAAAAATTGCTCAGTAGTTAAGCTGTCGCCCCAATTGTCAAACTGCTGTGCTGACGGCGCCAACCCAGTCAACTTCACCTTTTTTAATTTAGATGATAACAAAACAGTAATCACTTACTCTTTCTAGAGACTCGGAAAAAAGGAGGGTGTGATCTGTGATGACAGGCAGAGCCTCTGAGAGCCGAGGCCACTTGGTCATGGAGAGAGGGACGCTCCCCACTGCCCGCCTCACTTCAGAACCTCCCTCTGGACGAAGATGTCCAAAGAGGAGAAGAAAATTAAATTTGTCTCCTTCCAGGGGTTTTTCTCATTAAGGTTTGCTTTTCGGCGTTATCATCTTAATCCTGCCATCCGTGCAGGTGGCCGGTTCCTCTGGATACTGCCCCGGTGGCCAGGGGAGCGGGCCGGGCAGGGCGCCGGCCATGGCCGTGGCTGCAGTGGTCAGGCCAGGCTCCATTTACTTTTGCAGCTGCAGCTGTCGATCCTGTGTGTTTGTCCTGAGAACAGCTCCAGCAGGAGTTCAGTGCTCATTAGGGGCCCTAGGGATTTAAAATACAGGTCATGGTTCTGCACCACCATGGTTTTATTATTATAATATTAAATTAGAAGTTATCCTGGTGCCTGGTGTCTGCTCAGGAGTTTCTGGAAGAGGGGAAGGGACTGGTTTAGACAGCATGCAGGGCAACTAGGATGCTCCCGCTTCTCCGCGAAGTTGCCCCGGTCATCCCTGGATACTGTCCAGGGTTCTGAGGCCCGGCTGTATGCAGAGAATGGATGGAAAAGGCGGCAAGAAGCATTTGGTTGGAGGGCAGACTGGCTTCCGATACCCCCGGGGCCTGGCCCCTCGTGGGGCTGTGGGAGCAGAGAGAGGACGTGGTTCTGCTGGTTTCCATCAGACTGGCCAGGGCCCATGGCTTCCTGCTGCGCCTGGGGTCTCACCTGTGCAGACGTGGGGAGCTGCTTGGGTGACTGCATGCCCCCCAAACACCCCACATCCCTTCAGTCCCTGCTGCACCACTGCGCGCCGGAGCCGCCCCATTGCAGAGGTGGGGAGCAGGAGCACAGAAGAGCCCCCACACGCACCTTGTTTGGAAATCACTGTTCTACCTCTTTTTAAATTACTCATTTAAAAATTAAAGTAATAACACTCATGGAATAACGTTCCCACCAAGCAGAGGGGGCAAGAGTGCCCTCCCTCTCATTCTGGCCCCCAGTCACTCCTGACCTGGACCTGGCTCGTCAAGACCCGTGGCAATGTGCCCCAGCCTCTGCCCCCAGCATCCGTCCCACCAGCACCCTGGCCTCTCCCAGCCCGAAGGGGTCCTCCCACTCCATCAGGTTAGTTTCTTGTCTTTTCAAAGAACTGAAATATTCCACCAGAGGCCTCATGGCCTGAAGACTCACCATCATCCACTTGTAATTCACTATAAAAGTCTTGAGCATTTAGCATTTGCATCTTGAGTATGTACAGCCCTGAGCCCAGGAGGGTGAGGAGGAGGCCTAGCGCCCTACCCCTGTCTCCACTATTGTCTCCTGCTCCGCCATCACTGCAGCTGGGACAGCTGAAGAATGCCACCTTTGAGAGCCAGTGGATGGTCACTCCGTCCCACGTAGAGGTGGAAGGTCCTGAAGCAGAGGCCCTGGGCCCCTGCACAGAGCAGACAGCGCTACCCTGAGCGAAAGGCGTGGAGGGAAGTGGGAAGGAGGGTCTGCGAGGCCGGCAGGGTGGGGATCTGGGCCCTGGGCCTGGGTTTCCGTGGACACCCTGGGAACGCTGGTGACATTGACTGTTGCAGTCTCACCAAATAGCCGCCTCCTACCAAGTGAACCCTGGGGTTTGTGGCCTGGGAAGGTGAGGGCGCCTGAGCAGCAGTGGGGTAGAGGGGACCAGTCTGTCAAGGTCGCCATGCCCGTCCCTGGGCGGAGGTAGCTTCCACTTTCCACCTTGGGTGCACAGAGCAGGCTGGTCCTCTCCATGGTTGCTTCTAGCCCCAGATTCCTGGGTTTGTTCCCAGTCCACCCCTCCTTCCACCTGGGGCCTCAGGGTGGGGCAGTGCCCCAGCCCATCTTCTACAGGAGTTGTTCCCAGAGGCCTGCCCCAGGCAACAGGGTCTTGCTGGGCCCCCCAGCAAGGGGCTCACAGGGTTGATGGGGCAGGGTGCTGACAGCGAAATCTGAGAACCTTGTAGGAGAGGACAGCAGGGAGCACAATGCTGGCTGACCTGAGCCAGGGCTGCTCAGGCCTTAAGGAACAGAGGACCAGGCGGAGCTCCCCAGGGCCGTGGGGCCTTGCCTCTCCCAGCCTCTCTCCACCAGAGGGCAGCTCCAGTTCTCAGAACTCCCCTCCAGAAGTGGTCTTCTGAGAGGCAGTGCCCACTCAGGAACAGCCAGGAATCTCCCCATCAGGCTCTCCCCAGCACTGAGGTCCCAAGGACATCCTGCCCCCAGCACCTGGGAAAGCCAGAGGAGCGAGGCCTCAGGCTCAGCCTCTGGACCGGGGTGTGGGGAGGGGGTGACAGCCTCAGGGTTGGCGTGGGGCTCGCCCACAAGCTACTCTTGCCAAACGTGTGGATATTCTGAATTCACCAGAGAATGTGAGCCTCCTCTGTCTTGGGGGTTTCTGGGCTTGCAAAGGTTGATGGATGCCATCCCCACACCCCTTCGCAGGCCTCTGGATGTAGGAGGGTGGGGGCCGTGCTGTGCCTGAGGGGATTGGCTCTCCTAAGCCATAGGTAAAGGAAGGCTCTCTCCAGAATGCTACAGAAGCCCAAAGGGCAGTGTTGCTGTTTGGAATATGTATTAATTTGTGGGCAGGATGCAGCTTCTTCCTCATTTTGCAGAGCAACCGAAGTGAGCAAATATATGAATTCTATGTGTTTGAAACAACCCCTAAGTTTGTGTCTTTGAGACTGCTGCTGTGGGTTTCCTTTTAGAAATAAAGTGATGACTTCTCGTGCTGTCTGTGTCCCTCGACCCTCTCTCCAGCCCCCCTGCAGCCCCATGCTTTCTCTGCCTCTGGGCGGGAGGCAGTGTCCGAGCGAGCGCTGTGTCCTTCAGTGCCGACACAGCCCTTGGAAGTGGACCCCACATCAGCCTACATACACATGTGGACAGCGAGGCATGGAGTGGCTGACTTGTTCCAGGGTGGTCAGAAAGAGGAATGTGGGCCCACGCTGTGACCACAGCTCTGCAGTGCTTTCTTGTCAGAGCGGAGAGGCCCTAAGAGCTCCTTTCCAGGTTCCTGTGCACTGGAGAGCCCCCCACTGCCGTCACACCCTCTCCACCCTGATGGCCCATTCAATGCCATTTTTGGTGGGACGAAAATCCCATCACCTTGAACCCAGGTCCACTTCCCTTGTCATTTCTCCTGCTCTGAGCTCAGTCCCGCTGCCACGTTTTTCTTTCTCCTCCTGTCTTCTTCTACATAGAGGCCCACAAGTATTAGACAGTGGGTGTCATGACCCCTCAGCATCCTCTTACTCGGCACCCTCGCCTTGGCCGGTGGCCCCAGCACGATACGGCGCCCACAACTGCATGTGAGTCTCCAGGCTACTCTGACGGTGCCACAGGGTCCATAACTCACGTGAACACAGGAAGGTACTTGGCTGCCTCTGTTCTTGGCCTCATACTGAGCTCTGGTTACTTGAAACAGCTTGAATCAGGTAGGGGTGAGTTACCATTCAATGTAGTTTCTTTTCTGAAGCTGAACTCAGGACTTGACATTTCTCTTTGAAGTCTGGTGGGTTTAGCCTAGAACCAGAGCCTCATGTCAAGGCCATTTCGAAACTTGATTCAGCTATCATCGTGTGAGCTAACTCTCCTAGCTTTGATCATCTAGAACTGACCAAATTTCCAACAATTTGCCAATGTAAGCGTTGCACAAGACAAAACCAAATCCAGAGAGCACTGGGGTTCGCCCTGCAGCTGCCCCAGTCCCCTCAGGCCACAGACACCACCCAGCCCCTTGCTCGTCATTCAGCAAGTGGGCTGAGCACCCACTCAGGCTGTTTTCTGAAAAGTGCTGGCATGGAGCAATGACCAAAGAGGACAAAATACAACAGTGTCCTGCCTTTGTGGCTTTTACACTCCAGACAACAGACAACATACATGAATGTCAGCATGGCCTGTGCCCTATGTGCCAACGTGGAGAAGACAACCAACACACAGGTAGAAATAGGTGGTCCAGGGAAGCTCCATAAGAAGGCGACAGCTGGGCAAAGCCCTGGGGGAGGGGACCAAGACTCGAGCCCTCTGGGGAGACGGTTCCAGGAGGGAGTGAGAAGGGGAAGGCCCTGCCATGCAGAGGGGCTGGTGTGGCAGGGACTGGCCAGGGGTGGGAGATGAGCTGAGCAGGACGGGATCCTGGGGGCAGGGGAGGCTCCTGGACTGTTGGAGAATGCTGGGCTCTTTCTTCTCTGAGTAAGATGGGAGCTGGTGGAAGGTTCTGGGAAGAGGAGTGCCCTGATCTCACACTTGAAGAGGCTCACTCTGGCTGCCGAATGAAGAAGTGCTGCAGGGGGAGGGGAAATGGGGCACAGTCGGGGGCTGGGGGCTGTTGCAGCAGTCCCGGGGAGAGGTAGGCAGTGGAGGAGGCACCGTCTGCTGTGCACGCAGGGCGGACAGGGTCTGTGGGAGGGGTGGGGGTAAGAGGAAAAGCAGAGTCAATGTCGACCCCAAATGGGTCAGTTCCCAATGTGCCGGGTTTGTCAGGGAGAAGACTGAACTTCAGAAGGACCAGCTCAGCAAACACAAAACCCAAGTATTTAAGGAAAATGACACGAACTTTACAAGGTGGCCAAGTTCATACTAGTCTGTCTGTGATGGGGAAAAAAAAAACAATGTCTCACTTAACCCAGCCCCAAAGGTCATGACTTTTCTTCCTACATCAACTAAGCAAGTCAGGGATAAAACTGCCTTAACACGGGGAGTCTCGGTTTGTGGGAAATAGTCCAGATTTTATTATATGGGGACCAGAACGAGTCAGGATGGCCCTGTTATTTCAGTTTAGCACAGGGTGTAAATTGCTTGGGTTTTTGTTTTTTTCTGAGCGTGGTGTGGGACGTGCTCAGTTATCATTTTAGCAGAGCAGTGTGTCACTTTTCGTTTCTACAAGTTTGCGATGACTACTAGAACAGCAGTTCTCAGACTCTGGAGGGCGTAAGAATTACCTGGGAACTTGATCACATGCCACATCCACACCTCCACTCCTGCCCCCACAAAGTCTGATTCACGGGCTGGTGTGGACCAGGGATCTGCACTCTCAAGTGCCCCATTGCTTCTGGTTCTGACAACCCACCCAGCCTTTGGAGGAAGGCTTAACTAGACCTGAGCAGCTGGGAGCCCAAGCCTGGAGCGGAGGGCTGAGGTCTAGGCTGGGCATAGAGTTGGGGGTCACCAGTGTTTATGGTGTTTAGAACCAGGAGCCAGGAAGAGATCACCAAGCAGGGAAGAGACAGGTCCCAGACCCCCAGGTAGAGCCTAGGAAGGTGAGAAGGGACAGCAAAGGTGGCTGAGGGACCTGCAGAGCCCACAGGGAGGGCGGATCAGTATGTCGAATGCACTGAGGGCTCAGGTAAGATGAGGGCTGAGGACTGACTGGGGATTTAGGGAGCATCTGATTCTGGTGGACTCTAGTTTTCTGGAATTGACGACCTCTGGGACACTCCCTGAGGCTGGCTGTGAGCTCATGTGTGGGTACCTGGGATCCCCACTTTCCTTTCTCAACGTTTATAACCCTTCTAACACACCGCTCTTTCATTTTGCTGGGGATTGGAGGCAGACTTTAAGGACACCCTCTGCCTGCCCCTATGAGTATTAGCATTTCTTCCATTGACGAGATTTTTCCACCAATGACCAACGGTTGTTATATTGCAGTATCTGTACCCAGGATACACCTGCCCAGGACTGAAAAGGATAAACTCTTCTGAAGTGGCTACAGGTTTTACTGTCCTTTCGTCTATCTGGGACCACAAAACTTCCAGTATATTCTACTTGTTTCATCTATTTAAATTTTAAAGATCTAAAGCCTTGGACTTTGAATTCGAGATGGCAGACTGCTAGTTTGGAGGGCAATTTGGCAGTGTTGACTGAAATTTAACGTGCAAATGAAGTAAAATGCGCATACATTGTTGCCTCCCCCTCCCTCTCTAAATCACAAATAATGACAAAAAAGATATATAGTTTGAAAGAAAAAAATTAACCAGAATGGAAAATAAGGACGGGATGCCAGAAACTCAGGAAATGGTGAACAAGAGGGGGATTGCCTAAAACCACAGTGGGCTTGCTTTGACATTTCCATGTAGAACACGGTATACAACGAACAGAGGACACATGAATGACTCATCAAGTGGCCACGTCTCCGATAAGGTGGCTCCACATGTTGCAAGGGCAAAGGAGATGCGTAGCTCTTGCTCACTGCTCCCATTCTGTGCAGAAGCAGCACAGCTCAGGCAGACGTGTGCACTCCGAGTGATGTCACCTCTCCAAGCCTCGGTCTTCTCATCTGTCAAGTGGAGCTGATGGTAACACTTCCTAGGACTGTGAGGATTAAATAAAACTGTGTTCGAAAGGCTCCTGGGCCAGTACCTGGGGAGAAGCAGGTGTGTGATACATGCCAGCTGTTCTGATTATCTGTCAATATGACTCCAGTAGCCTAAAGCAGTGGCCCTTTCCGTCTGCATTTTTCCTACTCCAGAAACAGTTTTAAAACCCCACTTCATTGTCAGGTACATTTCCCTTTTCCTGACCACCACAAACGCTAAAAGGACAGGGTCCTTTGTCCTGAGATCCTCCACTGGTCATTTTACAGGGAGGAACAGCTCCTGTCTTGCATCCTCCATGATCTTAGTCATGGGCTGAGAGGTGGGCTGGGGCATCATCGGGTGCAGCAGAAATATTGCTGACACTTCACCTTGTGGTCAGGAGTGACTGGGTCACCACACCCCTCCTGAGTCTCCATCATTCCCCACAGGCTTTGGGGCATCTGAGTAATGCGGTCTCCTGGGCCTCGTTGACGTCTGAAGCATTGTTGATCAAGTTGTGTCCTTCTATTCCCACCAAAGGGCTCACCCCCACTGGGGTTTTTTACCCCAAACACCCTAAATCCCAGTGCCCTCCATCAGGTTCACCTGCTGGGGTTTCCCTACAACAGCTGCTCAAGGTCAGCAGTTTGCCCCAGGGCCCTGCCCACCCCCAAAGGGATCAGACCCCCGAGGCAGAGGTGCTCGAGTGGTCTGTGTGGAACCTACCAGACACCCATGGAAGAAAACCACACTGTTGTTTGGGGCCAACTCTGACGTTATCTGTCACACTGTTGCCCAACTTCTACAGGTTCCCAAGGTTTAAGAGGAAAAGAATGGGAAGACATTTTTGAGGAAATCCACCCAGTACCTTTTTAGTCTGCAAACTGGGGAAACAGGCTATTAGCTGGGGTAACCAGTTTGAGAATGAGTGTTTCAAAGGTAGACAGACTCACTCCTTTGTGCCTTCTGGCCATGGAGCAGGAGTGACGCTGCATTAGAGCCTTGGCCTTAACCCGGCTGCATCTTGGACTCACCTTGGGAGCACTATGAAAAACACTATGATGGGGCCCACCCGAGGTATTCTGGTTGACTTGGTCTTGGGTGGATCCAGGCTTGGGGATTTTTTTAAAGTTCCCCAGGTGATTCTAAAGGAGCCGTGGCTGAGTGCCTGGGATGGTGGAACCTTCCACATTCCCCAGCTGGGGAAGAAGCCAGAGGGAGAGTCAGAGGTCTCCCAGACTGGGAGTGGCTGATGAAGACTGGGAGGGGTGGGTCCTCCACTGAGGACCTCACTGAAGGTCCCAGATCCACTGCCTCATTAACACCTTCTGCTCATCACCACCTTCACTGCTTCATCAAAACCTTGGGCTTTGAGTCTACCAGGATGGCTGCGGTCACCTTCTTGGCCCTGATCACCTTAGGGCCCCAGAGGGGTCCTCACCCCCAATCTAATCCACAGCTCCCTGGACGACTGTCCTCACCTGGCACAACCATGTGTGTGAGACAGCTCCACCCTCTTCAAGAATCTGGTTGACTGAGCCCACTGGAAATCCATGATGCTCAGGGGGCCGAGAGCTCCCTGCAGTTCTCTGACATCTCCTGTTCCAGTCACATCGCTGCAGACCAACCACCCCAGGACTTAGTGGCCTAAAATAATATTTATTTTGCTCACAAATCTGCAATTTGGTCAAGGCTCAGCACACAGCCCATCTCTGCTCCACTTGGTGTCAGCTGAGTCAGCAGGAAGGCTGGGCCAGGTCATCTGAAGACTCACTCACTCCCGACGCTTCTGGCTTGTGCGCTGGGAAGACTCAGACAGCTGTGCTCCTGGACTTCTGTCTCAGTCTGGGCTCTCCAGCATGGCAGCTTCAGGACAGCCAGACTTTTTTTTTCAGTTGAGGTGATATTCACATAAAATCCACCATTTTAAATGAACAATTCAGTGGCATTTAATACATTTACAGTGTTATGCAAACAGTACCTCTATCCAGGTCAAAAACACCCAAAAAGGAAACCCCTCCCCCATTAAGCAGTCAATTCTCATTCTCCTCTCCCCTCAACCCTGGGTAGTGACTCACCTGCTCTCTCTCTCTCTGGATTTACCCATTCTGGGTATTTCATTTAAATTGAATCTTATAATGTGTGGTCGTTCACCCATGCTGTAGCATGTGTTCAGTACTTTCTTTTTGTGCCTGAATTGTAGGAATATATCACATTTTATTTATCCATTCATTCCTTGGTGGACACCCGGGTTGTTTCCATCTTTTGGCCATTGTGAATAGAGCTGCCATGAATGTGTGTGTGCACACGCTTGAATCCCTGCTTTCAATTCTTTCAGGTGTATTCTGAGTGGAATTGCTCGATCACACAGCAATTCTGTTTAACTTTTGAGGAACCCCCAAACCATCTTCTACAGTGGCCACACCATTTTACATTCCCAACAACAATGCTCGAGAGTTCCAATTTCCCCACGTGCTTCTCAACGCTTGTTATTTTCCAGAGTTTGATCATCACCATCCTGGTGGATGTGACTAGCCAACTTCTCACACTGGCTCTGGGCTCCTGAGGCACATGTCTTGAGAGAGTGCCAGGTGGAAGTCTGATCACGTGGCTTTTAGATCTAGCCTGGAGCCAGCAAGCACCACTTGTGCCATATGTGAGTCATTGGAAGCAAGTCACCCAGGCTAGCTCATATTCAAGGGGAGGGGCTCCACTTTTTGATGTAAGGAGTATCAAATAATTTAGGGATGTTTTAAAATCACAACATCTCTGTGACATTTCTCATCCACTCTTAGACCAGTGCTCCTCAGAGTGCCAGTTTGTGATAAGATAAGGAGCTTACACCAGAAAACAAATCAATACACTGCTTCCTTCATCAAGAGTCTGTCAGCTGACCGACGCAGGTGGTTAGCCACACAGCCGACTTACACTTGCACCCAAGCCCCTCACCTCAGTCTGTAACACAGCGGAAGGACCTGTGGGCCCCTCGAGTAGCACTGTGAACCTAAGTGACCAATTCACGCCCTCAACTCTCTCCCAGGTTTTACTGGGCCTGAAGTTTATACAATTTGGGGGGCCTTCTTTAAGAATAAAAATATGACCACAAAATTAGATTCAAAGGTGAATACGAAGCATGAGATGTCACAACAAATTACACATTTTTAAAAGTTGACAAATACCTAAACACCAAAAAATCCAGCAACTCAACACAACAGTTTTAGTGATTGTGACACACGTCTATAACACAGTCACATGCAACATGATGTTTCGGTCAATGACTGACCACGTATACGATGGCAGTCCCATAAAATTACTACAAGATAACCTAGGTGTGTAGTGGGCTACACCATCTGGGTTTGTGTAACTGCACTCTATGGCGTTCGCAGAAGGAAATCGCCTAAGGATGCATTTCTCAAATGTATCCCCATTGTTAAGTGACGCGTGACTGTACTTATGTCCTTCATTGTCTGGCTGTGTATTCTTTGATCACCCCTCCACGTAATAATGATTTCATAATATTGTGCAAGAATAGAAAGATTCCTCAATCTTTCCTCTAGAGTGGTTGATAAAAATGTTTTGAATTATTGATACTTTAGAAAAGTTTCTTTCATCTTTAAAACTCCCATTGGCACAGACATAAATTTTCAGAACTGTAATCAGGTTTCTTTCATGTATGAGCTGTAAGAGTCCAGGACACATCAAGAATTCCTAAATTAATCTTTAATACTTTTTACACTGAAAAAAATATGGTGCATTTATAAGTAGTATATGCTACATTGCCGAGCATATTCCTGACAAGAGCAAACTTCTGTTTTGAGCAAGCATGGATGAGAATCAAGCCTGCCTCTTTTCAGTTCACATATGTGATGACTGGAAGAATTTTCCACAGACTAGCTTCTGGCTGCATACATTTCAAGTCTTGTCTCCCCTCCATGACTTGCCTACTCCCTGTGGCAGGTTCTATAGGACATGTTCATATTGCAACCATCCTGGCCTTGCACCTTGAAGTCATGACAGCGGGCGATGGGCAGAGTTGTGAGTAGGAGTCTTCCCAGATGCCATCCCTACCCCTAGAATGACTATCAGTAACCCAACTAAACACACAAAGTGACTGAAAACCACACAAATATATCCTAACTCCAAACTAAATATATCTCCAACTTGAATTCCCCTCAGCCAAACCCCCAAAATGCCCACATGGCCTCAGGACCACCTAACAGAGGAAGAAGTGTGATGGAAAGGAATTTGGAATGGAAAGAGAGACCAGTTTCAACCAACTGCAGTTAAAGTATCCTGCTCTTGCAAATTTTTTATAAAACCTTGGGAACATGTGAACTTGTTACCAAGGCCCACTGCAGGGACTTGTAAGGGGTCTCAGCAAGAGGCCTCCACCTAAAATCTCATTTCACTGTAACTCCACCTCAGCTCTCCTTATCCAACCTTACAACCACCTGATAACCCTTCTTCCTATTTCCATGAGAAAACACAACAGAGAACTGCCACAAGCTCCCACTGCCACTTCCACCCACCCGCCTGTGCCTGAGCGCCTTGCCTCGTCACAGGCACCACTCCGGACTTGTTCCCTTTCTCCTCCATCATCTATTTCTCCCTCTCTCCTGGCTCATTCATTGGCATAAAAACACACAGTCATTTCTCCCTATTTAAAAATAAACTCCCTTTCCCCCACACCTGCTCCACTACTGCCCTTTTCTCTGCTTCTATTACAGCAAAACTCCTTGAAAAGGAGGCTCCCGTAGCTAGGCTTCCCAGTTTCTCCTACTCAGTGACCAACCCCCGGTCTCCGGATGCCGGGTCCCTGAGCACCTCCTCCTCAGGCAGCCACTCCCTTCTCCCTGAAATGCATCAGGACTCCACTCTCTCTTGGTCTCTTCCTTCCTTGCTGGCAGCTTCTTCTCCGTCTCCTTTGCAGGTTCCTCTGTGTGTCCCTGAACCTCATACCACTGAGATGTCCCTAACAAAAGCCTGGTCCATTTCCTTTCCTCCATCTCTATTTACTCCCTCCCTCCCTCCGTGACCTCAGCCAGGCTGAGGACTTTAAGTATTAGCTCTATGCTGATGATTCAAAAATGCACATCTAGCCAGGACCTCTCCACTGAGCTCCAGAGCTGTATATCCAGGTGTCTCCTCCACATTTCCACCTGGATGTTTAGCCTACACCTCAGCTCAGTCTATTCCAATCCAACCACTAATCCTGCTCCTACCTGAGTCCTTTGTTAACATCATCTCCAGCCTTGCAGTTGGTCAGGCCAAAACCATGAAGTCACCCACGACTCCCACCTCTCTCACCCAGATCCAATCTGTAACTCCTATTGTCTCTACCTTCAAAATAAGTCCAGAATCCAACTCTTCTCACCACCTTCCCTGCTCCCTGAGCTCGGCACCACCGCCAACTATTGCCTGGATTATCAAGTAGCCTCGTCCCCGGCCTCCTGCTTCCTCCCTCGCTCCCTTCCAGGCTGGTCTCCTCAAAATCCAAGGCAGACCGCATCTCTCCACAGTTCAAACCCTCAATGGTCCCTGCCTCAGAGAGAATCTCAGAGGCCCTCGACTTACTAAACCTCCCCCCGCCGCCGCGGCTCCAGCTTATTTTGTATTGCATGATATTAACCCCTCCTAATATTCTTTGCACTTCCCTTATTTTGTCCCCGTTCCCCACAAGGTAGGCAGTATTTTTGGCAACCACTGTATCCCCAGTGCCTGGAATGGTGCTGAGCGTGTAGCAGGTGTGATGAGGGCCACCACAGCCAGGGCTCTGGGATGAAAGGTGCCAGTGACAGGGCTCGCAAGGTGTAGACCAGGAGCTTCCGTTTTTCAGGCCTGTGTCCTGATCACTGCCCCTTCCCTTTTGAGCACTGTGTCAAATGGAACAGATCCCTTTCCTCCTAGTCTGGGACTCCCTCCCTCACAGCTCCTCCCACTGCCTTGTGGGCCTGGGCCTGTGGACTCCAAAGACCGTACCAGTGCTCCCTCCCCAGGGGGCTGGCAAATTTTCACATCTGATCCTCTGGCCCTCCTGCTCTCAAAGCCTTCCACAGCCCTGGCCCCCATCAAGTCCACAGTCCTCCCCACAACAGCTATGCACTTCCCACACCCAGGGGGAGGGCGGGATGGGGCTGTCTGGAGGAGGTGGAGCAAGAGGAGGGCTCTGGGACCAACCCCTTGAGCCCAGCCCCCCAACAAGGTATTTTATCACCTGTCATTCACGAGTCCCCAGCCTGGGAGCAACTCATTCACTAACAGCTTAGTCACCAAAATCTGTGAGACACCCCACCTCCCCACTTGCAGCCCAGCCGCTTTGTCCCCCTCTTCCCAGGCCGGCCCTCTCTTGCAAATCTTGAAGGTGACCCGTCAGTTTTATTTTTTAGGGGGAAGCCTGCCCAGCCCGGCTGCAGGCCCATAAGCAGGGCGGGAGCAGCATCTCCCAGGGAGGACCCTGCTCTCTCGCTCCTGGCTCACTATCCATCTCAAACTCCCTCCAGTAATTGATTGGAAACACCCTTACGTGTAACCATGGGGAACAGAATTCAGGCCAAAGGAAAGGTGAAGTTCTAGGAAGCAGCCAGCAACCCCAGCTGGGTGTGTGGGGTGGTGGGTCGCTGGGACAGTGCACCACATATAAGCTGGAAACTCCAGGCTGGCCTGGCTAGAATCAACCCCTAAGTTTTTCCTCAAGAAAAACAGAAGTGTTCAATGAACTGGGGCAACTTGTCCCAAAGTGTGCTGGTTAAGGTCCTGAACAAGGAGCACGTCTGAGTGGTTTACCACCGGGGAAGAGGGTGGGGGTAGACACAAAGGGTGAAGAGACACATTTATATGGTGACTGACAAATAATGCACAACTGTAATTTCACAATGTTATAAACTATTTTGACCTCAATAAAAACAAAGAAAAGGTCCCAAGGTAAAAATAAGTCATGTACTGCACCTTCTGATGCACCAGCCACCTGCATCTTTCAAAACATATCTGACCAGGAAACCAGTATTCCATTCTGCATCACTGGGGACCTGAACTCCCCAAAACTCACTTTTGGGAAGTGCTAGGACAGGCTGGTTTCTGAAAACTCAGAGTCCCAACATCCTGTGAGGGCTCATCACTTTCGTCTTTTTTTTAAGTCAACATTATACGTGTGTGTAGGTCATGGTAGTAGTATATATGCTAAACGTAATAAAGCTTTACTGCATTCCTATCCTCCATCTCCAAAGAAAACCACTGAACTTTTAGTTTTTTCTTCTGCATTTACCTCCACATTTCTAAATTACATGCTTATGTTGCCTCTTGAATTCTCAGTTTTAGACATTATTCGTTGACTTCCTACCGTGGACAACGGGAACCCAGCCCTCCGATACTATACACACACCCAGCTCAGTCTCTTAAGAGTTCCATAATTAATTTTTACCAGAGCAACATTCATCATTATTTGTATGTGTTTACATTCTTATTTGTATGTAAATATCTTTCACAGCTGAGTCACAGGGTCTATGGTTTGGTCCTCTTCCTTTGTTAATATTTTTTGTTTGACATTAATAGTCTATTTTTATTTGCTTAATTTTCTATCTCAGATTCATGTCCAGACCCTGTGACACATGCGTAAACCAAGTGTTGACAGTTTCAGACTCATCAGACTCCCTCGCAGGCCCAGTGTGGACAGGATGCTGTGGGTTCCCCTGTGCAGTCCCCTTCACAGCGCTCTCTCCTGTTTCCAGGACTCCATGTCTTTCTCCGCTTAGTCCTCTTTTCCTGGAGCCCTCCCTCAGTCAGCTTTGAGAATGGCCGCAAAGGAGGTAAATTTTCTCAAGCCCCTGCAGACATTTCTTAGGTGTTTCTATTGCTCTGGTGCCTGTCCGGAGTCGTCCCTTCTCTGGAGCATGAGAGCTCTCAGTTCCCTAAGTGTGTGGCTGACCGCTGCCTTGATGACCAGGCCCCACTCCCACCCGAGGCTTCCTGTTCCTCACTGCTGCCTACTGTGAAGCTCTCTCCTCCTCTTTTCACTGCATCCTCTTCTTGCTGTGGGCTCTTGCAGGCATAAACAAGGCCTCCCTGATCAATCGGCAGGTGCTGAGAGGGAGGCACAAGGCACGGACAGTCTCACCACACCTCACCAGGTGCGGCACGTTCCAAGGCCATCAGGCCCGTGCTCTTTGCCCATCTGCTTGTTAGCCTCCATCACGCGCTTCTGATTTCCTGAGGATTTTTCATCATCTTCATGAGAACTGTGTGGTCAATATTTCTGCCTTAAAGGTGGTAGGAAGGGTACCACTCCTCTGCCACACCCCCACTAAATGTTTTTAAACATCTTAAGATGTATTAAGTGTATTCTCTACACCAAAGAGTTCACACAGCATATATGTCACTCTGATTCTCCCTTCAGGGAACATTCATCCTTCATCCTCCAGGCCCTTCTTTGGGTGGGGTTTGGGTCTTGGAGACGCTGCCCCCCTCCCACCTAGAACCCAGGCACACCTGTGAGGTCCTCAGGGCAGGTACTCATTTCTTCCCATCTCCCTAGATCTGCAACCTCCTTGTGCCAGCAGAGGCTTGACTCAGTAGACACCTTCACCCCAGTGCCAGGCCCCGTGGCCTCCCAAAGCAGAACCACCCAATAGAAACCAGGGGAACAGCTGTTTTGGCTGGACACTTACTGGACACATGACCCTCAGACAATGCAGACTCTCCGCACACAAGATCCCCCCATCTCTTGTGGCCAGGGAGACTTTTTACTATTTTTCCGGTTATCCAGGTGGCACTCAGGAGAACCGGCGAAACAGAGAAATTCAAACTTTCATACGATTGGTTTAATTTTTTTTCAGCAGGAGAAAAAAGAATAAAGTTACAAGATTCTTTTAATATTTTCACAATGTTAAAACTAAAACTGAGCTCTAGGCTATGTGTGTAAGTAAATCTAGAACACAAAAGGGTTAAATAAGATTTTCTCTTTTAAAGATACAAGAATTTAAGCTTTCCTTACATTTAACAAACTTCACAGAACAGATACTGCAGGGGAACAAGCCCTTTCCCCCCACCCCAGCTCTACCATCAGGAAGTGAACATGGGCTGCGAGCCCTGTGTGCCGCCGGGCTCCCCATCGCTGCCACAGCAGCAGCCGATGGGACCTGAGGAGGGCCTGAAGGGCGTGTGGATGGCCTCTTCGAGATCAGAGCTTGGCAGGGGGCCTAGGTGGGGCTGCCTCACTGAGGATGGCCATGCACTGGCCAGAGGGTCGTGGCTTGACAACAGTGGTAAACGTGGGCAGACCTGACCCCTCTGCCCTGGGCTGCCCTAGAGCAAGACACCGGTCTGGGTCCTGAAGCAAGAATTAAGGCTGGAGATTTTGCAGTGGATTCCACTCTGGTTTGGGTGGGGTGGGAGGAAGAGGTTGGGAAGAGCATGATTTCCTATTTCAGTACTTCAGATCAAAAAATATTTGTAGTTGCAGGTGTTTAGCTGTTAATTTGCAGACAGAGCTGAACGTTTGCTGTGGTATGAAAGGGAAAGTTGCTGGGTTAAACTATTCCAGTACCCCATGTGTGGGCAGACTCAAACTGCCCCTGCAGGAGCCTCCGACTCTCACTGACCTGGATGAGACAGGAGCTTGGGGCCACTCACCCCTGCTCAGGCTTTCAAGGGAATCTTAGTCCTGTTTACTGACTCCACCCCCCCGACTGGTGATGATTTACTTCCTAACACAGGCAAGTAGGCCCATCCTCACCCCTCCCCACCTGGCCTGAGCTACTGCAGCCACTGAACTCCTCTCTGCCCAAGAGAAGAGGCACAGGCTGAGAAATATGCCCTCCCACCCCCACCCGCCAGAGAAAATGCTTCTCTCAGAGCTGGGCCACGGCCACGAACCACTGTTCTAGACAGCTCAAACCCGCAGTCCCTGTGGCATACGCTGCCTGCCCTTACTAAACTGGCTGTGTGGTAGATGTGGACTGGTTATCCTTGGACTAGGGGGCGCACAGACACGGGAGGTGAGACCACGGCACCATCCTTTTGGCCCCTAGAGGGAGAGGGGCTGAGCAGGCTCCTGCTGGAAAGGCAGCAGCTTCCCCAGGTGCTCCCCAGGACTTCTACTGATTCCTGTCAGCTATGAAACATCTTTTAAAAAACTCCCAATATAGAAATCTAGCTGCAGAGGCCAGTTTGTAGACCCCACCGCAGCTGCTGTGCTGCAATTAGCCTTATTTGATCAACTGCCAGATCCCTGCACTTGGCAAATGGCAAACCAGAGCCAGTGGAGTCGGGGTGTGCCCCGGTGACTTCTCACAACCATGGGTCCTGTGTAGAAAAGGTGGGTCTCCTTCGTGGACTAGTCTTGAGTGGAGCTAATTTTCAAAGTGAGGTTACCGTTTCTCTTCTCGCGTGATGAGAGAGTTTTTTCATAGCAAGTCAGATAAAAAATTTTCATGAGAACCTGCCCCCCACCCCCATTTCCAGCTCTGTGGGAGAGCAAGGCCACCACCCAGCCCAGCCATGTGGCCAATCTCAGCAGCCTCCTGTGGCCCAGGCACGCGTGGCCATCAGGGATCCTGGCTACTGGGACTAAGGATAAGTGAAGAGGTGAAAGGCTGAACATTAACCAGAGTTTCTGGCAAAGCCATGTGCGTCGTGGGAACTTTAACACCAGCTTCTACTCCTCTATTAACTCAGAGTCTCCGTCTGGAACACTTTCCACTTAAGGCTTTTATAAGTTTGACTCCAGCAGTGACAGGTATGTGTTGTTTTAAATCCACTAGCCATGCTCAAAAAAAATATTCTTCATGTTTTAATTTTATACAATGGCTAGCAGGCACCTTAGTAACCAGCCAGAAATCAATTTCAACCACCATCAATCCCTAAACTACAGTACCAGGATGGCTGGCTAAAGAAAGGAAACGGACTGGCTGTAGTCTGACGCGTGCCCAGTACAAGGTGTCTGGCTGACTTTGTCCTAAATAAGGCTAACATTAGTGAACTAAGAACAGCGTCATGTGGTGGCCGTGCCTGGCCTTCAGGAGCACCCCTCCCCGATGCGCTGGCAGGAGCGCCCCACTTTCCGGTCCAGTTTCACCATTTTCATGATGGCTTCCTCTCGGCCGCGGCCCATGTGGTCAAATGTACAGTCATGCTGCTCGGGGAGGCGATGTAACATACAGAACACGTAACCTGCAGTAGCGGGGAGAAGCAGAGAAAACAGACTGTTAAGGTGGCCTCCAAATGCCCAAAGAGCCCAGCTGTCGCTCTGGTCCAGAAGACGGGAAAGGCATCTCAGTGAGTGAACAATGGCCACAGCAGGGGCTCCTGCTGCTGAAGAGAGTTTATTACGATGTCCCCTCACCCTTTAACAAGAGAGCCAGCTCTTCACACTCCAGACCGCCTCCTCAAATCAGTCTCCAAGGGGCATGACCACTGCCAAGGGCGGCTGCATCTGCATTCAGTGCTGCTCCTGCCTGGACCCTGAAGGTGAAACCCCAAAGGCGACTGCTGCAGTGAGACACACCCCTTCCCGAGGAAATGAGTGGGCCCTGAGCCCCTTCCCTCTCAGCCACCATGCAGGTGGGAGAGCACAGAGCTGCCAGTTCAGCACTTTCCCTGGCTTCGGCAAACTGTAATATCCACCACAGGACACCTACCATTTCTAGGGGGCAGAGAGGGAACAGAAGTGATTATGGCTTAAATTACATTCTACCTCCAGTACGGCTAGGGTTTGGGGGTGGGGGTGGGGTGGAAGTGATCAAACCCCAACCTACAAGTGAGCAGGGAATCTCAAGGGACACTGGATTATTTCAAGTGCTGGAAAAGGTATTACATATAAATAGAGGAAAAACAGAAATGTTGAGCTCTAGTCACCATCTCAAAGGAGCCTGATGCTTCTAACTCCACCTGGTGGGTAAGACACAGAGGTCCCAACACTCAGGGCTTCCCACTTGCTCTACCCTCCCAGAAGTGGAGGAGGCTGCAGAGCTGGTCCTCTCTTTCTGGAGCAGAGAAGTCCAAGGGAGACACTGGTGAGGCTGGTAGGACAAAGGACTGAGGAGAGGACCACAGAGCAGGGAGATGGTACAGATGAAGCCCCCCTGGTAGGAAACACTGAGAGGAGGCCCTTGGGGAGTCAGCAGAGAGGCTCAGAGGACAAAGGGAACACAGAGCTGCATCAGGATGTGGCCCATTCCCTCTCCCTTTCTGGTCAATTTCTAGGAATGCTAATGGGTGTGTGGATGTGTGTCTGGGGGGCAGACACTGAAGTCCTCTGGGTCTATCTGGCCCCCTCTTTCAGGGAGAGGGGGAAGAAGATCTGGACTGGGAGAAACCTACCAGTGCTAGCTGGCTCCCTGCCACCAACTCATCACATCAGTTGTATCTGGCCACACCTCCAGGCCCCACGGACCTAAACCAGGTCCACAGGACCAACCTGTAAGTGAATCTGAATCCTTTCTTAAACCTCCTTTCCTTGTGCACCTGGCACAGGCATCTCACAGTAGCCCTGCCAGGGCAATGCTCTCTTTACTCATTCTCCAAGCAAATGGCCTCTCTTCTCAGAGATTTCTTTCTTTTTAGCCTAGATCGCAGCGGCCAAGGTGAATGGACAGCCACTCCTTGCAAACTGTCATTCATCCATCTCCCACATCCTCAATCTCTTTTCATTTCAGAGATGAGGTGTGGAGGCAGTCATTTTAGACTAGCAGAAGTTGAAGGAAGGTCTAAGTAGCCAGGATAGACAGCAGTTTCAACAGACTTAACTTTTAAGATTAAGTTCACCCAGAGAATACTCCTCAGCTGACACGCACAGCCCTGCTGTGATGCCTTGCGCTCATGCTGTGTATGGGCACGTGCACATGGCTCAGGGACCTCAGTGACCAGGCTGAGCCTGGACCATCCATTGTGTGAGAAAACACATTATTAACTGCTTCCCAGAGAGAGCAGGGCAATATGCTTGACTCTAAATTGGGATTGGGTTTAAGGAAAAGAACAGAGATGAAATTTTTGTCTCCTGAGAAGCCGAGCTCCCACTTGGTCAAAAAGCAAAGATAAGATTAATGAGCTCATGTGTTATATTTACTGATAAGTTCATTACTCGAAGATATTGGATACCAGTTGTCTTTCTCCTAAAGGATTTCACAGCAGAAGCGTGGATGGCCTCAGTATGCATCCTCCATCTAACAAACACAATCATCTTTTTGGAGCCAAGTCCACCTGGTGTGGGAGAACCTGCTGCCAAATGGGGGCCTGGGGTGGGGCACCTGAAGTATGGTGGCAGGAAGTGTCCATAGACATTTTTGTCACCAAGTCCTGACATATTTCCATACCCTCAGCATCCATAATAAGGGCAGGAAGACCCCTGCTGCCCCTTCCCTTCCCTTCCTCCAGGATATTGGGATGATGCAAGATAAGGTCCCAGGGGTTCTTCTCTCCTTCTGATGAATGGAACTGGCTGAATAAAAGTAGCAGGAAATGGATTACCCCTGAAATTAACTCAGCCTTGGCTCAACCTAATACCTCATTAGTCAAAGGCAGACTGGGATGGAGGAGAGCGGCTCCAGCCTTATCCTCATTACGCCCCCCACAATTTTGCTCAGCTTGCCTTCTGCCAGCTGGTGGACAGCCAATCCAGTGGATTGAGAGCCCTAGGCTCTCTCTGGAAAAGGACACAGAGCGTGACAACCACAGACACTCCCCAATATCCTCTCTACCCACCCAAGGATTCTCCACCCAGCCAAAAACACATGCCTTCTCTACCCAAGTTCTGTGTACCTCTGTTAGACACACCTTGACACTTGGCTTTCATTTTTGAAAGGTGAGAGCCACTGAACAGCAGCTAAATTTTGGGAGTGGTGCTGATATCAATTAGTATATATGGCATTGTAATTCACTGGGGGAAAGTCTGGGGGAAATTTTGGAAGGCTAACTTCCCAAATTGCTGCACTGAGGTTATTAGATAGCATAAATTAAGCTCAATCCTTCTCCTGTCAGGATCACGCATCAAGAGGAAGTTACATGCTGGAACCGTCCCAATTGGCTAAATGCATTTCAGTGTCAGTAGTCAGTAGTGGGCTGCTCTGGATATGGGGGGTGGGGGACGGTAGGAATGACTGATAGGTGGGACAAATCTTTATCCTCTTCTCTTGGTACCTGCAGATATGTTTCCAGAAACCATCGCAAGTGTCATGAGCTTTCAATTACTCTCTTACTGAATTCTGGAGACCAAACTGGGGATGGAGAGAGGAGTTCAGGCTGGGGGAAGGTGATTGTTCTTAATTTCAGTTATGAACAGTTTTAAAGCACAAGGGAACTTACAGCCTCCATTTTGGCTAGGCCATCCTCCATGTGCCATTTATTAGAAACCAGTCAGGGCCTTTCCAGAGAAGGTCAAACAAGGCAGTGTCCGGAAGGAGGAAAGCACCAAGGAGACTGACTGATCAGCTGAGCCGCAACACGGGCTTGCGTGTTATCACCCTGGGTATTATGCAAGTCTTTTTTTCCTGATTTTAAAAGTTACATATAAAAGTCAAATTCACTCTCTCATTCACATACATACAATCCATAAACACACTCTCCTTATGGCCCCACAGTTCAGCATCCTGTAGTTTTAAAAACAATTTCAATATACGTTTGCTTACAAAAGCTGTATACCAGTGCTTTGGAGGAATAAGTAGGGATAGGGGTAGGTGAGTATGATTAAAAGGATGTTGACCCCCCAAAGAGAGGAAAACACCCACAGCAAAAGTTTTTGAAAATATGATCTGTCTGCTAAATGTGATTGAACCTCAGCCCTTCCCCTGCTATGTCACATGACTAGCTGTCCTACTCCTTGGAGCCCGGGATTACTGGCTTTCCATGAAATACTGGCCTAGGAGGAAGCCGCAGAGCTCCTGAGTTGATTTCAGTAAATCTGCACAAATGCTCAAGACCTTGTGTGGGCATTTCCTTGCTTGCTGGCATTGAAGAGCAATTTGGGATGAGCCCTTGATTAAAAAGGGAGGGTGAAGAGGCAGCTCTCAAAGCGCTTTGTTCCATGGCCCACCCTTTCATGCCCCTCTCCGACTGCCACCACCTGGCTTCTGACATGCCAGCCTGGGCATGGGAAGAGGAGAGGAGGCACTAGTGAGGAGGCCTGACCACCACACGTGATACCAAGCAGCCCCTTGCCCACTGGGCTGGAAAGTCTCCAGAGGATCTCCAGCAGCTACAACCTGAGCTCGAAAAACTCTTCTTCAAATAAGTAGGCAGCATCAGGAGGGGAGGAAGAGGATGCCTGGCCAGACAGCCACAGTGGCTGAACCACGCAGGACTCCTCCAGGGCCCTGCCCAAGCCTGTGGCTGTGGACAGCAAGAGATGGGAGGAGCTTCCCTGACTCTGTCACTATCAGAGACATAAGATTACTATAGCATAAGGCAAAAAAAGACAACTCAAGACCTAGCCAACCCTCCGTCCTGAAAGAAGCCCCGATGAATGGGAGACGCAGAAGGCAGCATTCAGGTCACTCACATGGAATAGAGAGGCCTGGGGGGATGCTTCTGGGAGGACAGGCATTTCGACGGATGCCACTCATGGGTATAAATGAGCACATCTAGCCTAGGACCTCTTGATGTAGACCTGGGGCCTGTGGTCCGAATGAGCCATATGCCACACAGACCTGAAGATGCCTTAATACCTAACGGTCCTAAAACACATTCCCAGTAGAAAACGAAAGGAGATTCATTCTTCCAAACTCATAAAGGTCTGACATGCAGGTTTCTAAAAATGTTCATTTGGTGGAAACCATACTTCTGCCCTGACCCTTCAGCTTTTAAAGCTAACATCTGAAAGTCATACAACTCATTTAGATGCCCTCACCCACAGCTAAACCTCACCTCTGCTTACACAAGGAGGGAGGGCAGGTATTTTGAGACTAAACACACATGATCAAGGACAATATGCACAAATGCCATCATTAGGCAAAGATGACATAGCCAACACCTTGTTCTATGTGCTATGAAAGTTGCAACAATATTTCCTGTTTCACTCACTCATTTACAAAAACCTCTGAGTATCACTACCCAAGAGGAACACTCCGCGGCTTCACCCAGGGCCTGAGGAGACAGGGCTTGGGTTCTCCACCTCAGTAGCGCTAGCGGGAAGGGCCCTGCGGGCAGCTGAACCAGATAACTGGCCTCATCTGCTAGTTCCCTTCCCTACACTGCTCCCTGCACCCACAGGCCACGGGGAATGGCTACTGTATTAGGGTGTGGGGAAGATGGGCAGAAGAGGAGCTGGATGGCCAAGGGCGGGAGCCCACCTCACACATGGCAGGGAGTGCAGCCTTTACCCTGGGCTGAGGCTCCGGGCCCCCCAGCCCAGCACTTCCTCCAAACTGTAAGAATAGAGCAGGTGTTGGAACTGTCTATTTCCATGGAATTTCCTAAGAGAGACAAAGAAAGCAATGACAAAATTCACATTCAAAGTCTGAGCCCATGACATTTTTACTCAATTCCTGCCAGACAGAAATGTTGCTTCTCGGCTTTATCTTGGAGTAAAAGGCACCACTGAAAGTTGGCAAAACTGGGCAGCTCCAGATACTTCTGGACTTTAATTAAACATTTGTTTTCTTGCAGATTCTCCCACTTGGAGGCTCCCCTAAAGTGGTCGTTTTAGTAAAGCCACAGACCAGGGCCTCAGCTCCAGCTGCTCAAGTGTTTATACCTCACTTTCAAGAAATGTTTTACATTTTCTTGCTCATTTGAATTTCAAATTGTCAAAGGTTCAAACAGAACCTAAAAATACTGACAAGCCTTAGGGAACGAGGCACTGTAAAATGATCTGCTGGCATGCAGCCCGAGGTAGTAGTATGTGTGTACGTGCTGCCTGTGCACAGACACATCTGACCTGGTGCGCCTGCCCACCAGCCCTCCCAGCCTGTGCTGGCTGCAGCCTGGCGATGAGACCCAGGAAGGTGTGTCTAGTTAGCAGAAAAATCAGAGACTGTTCCTACAAATGCACATGGGCTCCAGAAAACCACCTATTCAAGACCTCCCTATCCAAAGAACTTGAAATCAATGATCCAAAGAGACACATGCACCGCTATGTTCACTGCAGCACTATTCACAATAGCCAAGATGTGGAAGCAATCCAAGTGCCCATCTATAGTTAAAAGGATAAAAAAGATGTGGGATATATATACACACGATGGAATACTACTCAGCCATAAAAAAGACAAAATTGTCCCATTTGCACCAACATGGATGGATGCTGAGGATATGATGTTAAGTGAAATAAGCCAGATAGAGAAAGACAAATACTGCACGATTTCACTCATATGTGGGAGATAACAAGTACATGGCTAAAAAGAACAGATTAGTGGTTACCAGAGGGGAAGCAGGTTGGGGAGGTGGGCAAAAGAGATAAAGGGGTACACATGTATGGTGATGGATAAAAATTGGACTACTGAGGGTGAGCACGATGAAGTGTATTCAGGAATTGATAAACAATAATGTACACCCAAAATTACACAATGTTATATACCATTATAATCCCAATAAAATTACTTGGAAAGAAAAAAAAAAACCTCCCAAAGCTTCCCTCAGAAACTTAGGTAAAGGACCGTCCAAATCTCAACTCATCAGTAAGTACCACTTGCTATCCAAAGCGTCTATTTTTAAAAAAGAACAATAAATATGCTCGACCCGTGTGTCTTGAAAGGACCAGGCAAACTCGTTGGAAAAAAGAATCAGATTTTTCCAGCAAGGCAGAAGTTTCTTAAAGCTCAGGACAGCTAACTGACCTCATAGTTCATTTGTAAGTGCATGTTGGGAACAGCAGGTGGCTACAGGAAAGCTTGTTGGAAAGCATTAGCCATGTATACTCCCACCAGCAGCAATCCCTGGATTACACCACATCCACTGACCCAATGCCCAAGGCAGAATTTGTAGCACAGAAACATACCAAAGGATCTTAATGCATTTTATTTCATTAGGCCATGGTACAGGCAAAGCAGCTGCAGGTGTTTTAGGAATGGAATGTTTCTGTTTTACATTCTCCTCCATCTGTGACTTTGCACGGCAGAGGGAAAAGCATCAGACTCCAAGAAACAGAACTGGATTCCACTCACTGAGGTGGCTGACACAGTGCTCGGCTGGGCTGGGCTGGGCTCGGGGAGAGAACAGGCAGATGGACAGAAGCCCAGGGCAGTGGAACCAAAGCCACAGTCAATCACGAGGCTGAGCATCAGTCTGTCTGTTTTTCAAAGGGAAGGAGAACTTGCAATTTAGAAGAGCCACTCTACTCAACAATTTAATAAAAACCACTAAAACATCCTGAGATAATTCTAAAACAGAAGCAATCATCTGTTTTTCCCTAAATCAATTAAAATATCAGTTAGATACAAGCTAAATGTTAGAACAAAACGCAGTGTGATAGAAGGCACAGACACAGGAGTCCTGTGCAACGAACTCTAAGGTAGGCGTGTGCACGCGGCACACAGCTCTAAGAGAGCCATCAGCAGCAAAGGGAAACGAAACTGCGTCACAGTCCAGCTTAATGAAGCTCCTGAGAGTTTGTACACACGTCATTTTAAAGGTATAAACAATTTACCACTCTTGGTCTCCTTTATAGGTGTCTCTCCAGACAGCCCCATTCTTGCAAAAAACTCTAATGACCTCTTTCCTCTCATCTGTGGGGAATGTTTGCCCTGTTCCAGTAATGTCGCCTCCTATCACCGGACTCGGCAGCCTCACTTCACCTGACATTCAGAAACAGTCTTCCCACCTTCATTCTTGTCTCCACTTAGGAAAAACCTATTCCTATTTTTGCTACCATGGGTAGGAGGTGGGGGTGGGCTGGGACTTGGTGGGGGGGAGGGGGGAGTGCCTACACCATGAAGGATCCTGTGCCATCAACTGACTTGTGAGAAGCCTCCTCCGAGCAAGCCCTTTAACCTGCCAGCGCACGAGAAGGGGGCTGGCTGCAAGCTCACATTATGCTAGGCTGCCTTCTCTAGAGATGAACATATATTTAAAAACCAAGAGAAAATGGCTCAATGCAGTTTTTGCCACAGGAATGATGACTTGCTCTTTCAAACAATCTTTCATTTCGGTAGCTGAAAGCAAGCAGAATTAGTCTCTTGGTACCTGGGACAGTTTTTAGGATCTGAAAAACCCTAGAAGGTGCCTGCACTCCTGGCTTCCTCTCCGTTCCCCATGCCCCCTCCAGCCTCTCTAGGAGCCTCTGAAGAACAGTGAGGTACTAGCAGGAAAACTTCTGTTTTTTGGGTGACCTTATCTTCCTCTCAGCAGGTTCCTGATCTGTTTGGCCTCCTCTTTTAGCATTTCCTTGTCCTTTAAAATTTTATCTTCTCAAACAGAGAAGTCTCCTAGAAAAACAGCTCCAAAGCTGCAGTGGGGGCAAGATATGGGGCTGCACCCATCCCACCCAAGAGCTGCAAGGGCCCCGCTTGGGCCCATGAGGGCAACTCAGTCACCAGGCTCCTAGCTCATGGCTCGCCAGGGAACTGTGGCCTGTTCATCCATCTCTAAAGGCTGCACTGGCAAGAGCTAGTTCATCCAAGTCACAGAATGTCCAAGTGGCAATGCCTTCATGGGCTATCAGACTATAAATGCCATGTGTCTCTCTCCAAAACAACACATGGAAAAGGAAGGGACACTTTCCCTATCTTTCTCTGCTGGCCTTTCATCCACATGCTGGGGTTGTAGGGGAGTGCAAAGACAACAGACTGGAGCTTGGAGAGACCCACGGCTTAGTCCCAGCCCTGCTGCTATGGCAAGTCCCTTAACAGGTGAACCTCAAGGGCTCTTTCTGGATAATCTAATGAGGAGCTTGTGCTTTGGACCCCAAGTACTGGATTCGAGTTGCAGCTGCACTGCTTTGACAGTTGTGTGGCAGTGGGTAAGCCATTTAACCTTTCAGAGCCTCACTGTGTCACCTTACAAAATCGGGTTGTTATGGGCACTAAAGCAGCTGGTGCATGTGAAGCCCCCAGCACTGGCCCCAGGAAGGTTGGCTGTTACTGGGACGGCTCTTTCAGCTCTTGTCATCTCTCGCACCTTACACAGTACAACTAACACACTTGGCTTCAAGGCTGGGAGCCCCTCCTCCCCTGCTCCCTCCTCCCCTAGGAACACAGCTCTCTTTCTGCTCCTCCCTCTTTTACCTCACAGTCTCGACTCTGGCTCCCTTCTCCCTTGAGAAAGTGCTACTGACAAAGGAAAATAAATGTGGAAATCTTCTTCCAAACATGTGATGCAGAAGTTTCCTCTGTCCCTCTCCAGAAGCCTCTTTATACAGACTATAAATGCATGGTAAGTGACAAGCTCAGTAAAGATTTCTGTTGACGATATGCAAATTTCAGAGAAACCTGATTTAAATATATGAAGACTACACAAGGCAGCCTGGAAAGCACTCAGTGGTTAGGGACACCATGAAAGGGACACGGAAACTTTCCAAGGACAGCAGAGAGCAGCTTCTCTGCTCCTGTGGGGGCTCCTCCACAGGTATGGTTGAGAATTCTGCAAGCTTCTCATAAGCAGAGGCAGAGCCTGCGCGTTTCCAAGTTTGGTCACGCACTGACCGTGTGTCGGAAGAGCGCCATGTCTGCTTCCCTGAGACTGTCTGGGAGCTGCAGTGAAAGGATGAACGAGAGAAAGGAATGGGCTGTAGACACTCTGCAAACAATCTGTTTTTGCCCAAACTCTGCCAGCATCACGTGCACTTTTGTTTTATGTGCTTCTTTTAAGAATGAAAAGTCTCTCTGCATGCTTGTTTTCACCATGATAACTCAAAAAGGTCATTCTGAGGAGCTCAAGAGTGTAAGCATACTTCTCTCTATATTCACAAAATTTTAGCATTAAAGTCACAAGTCCTACAACATCTGCTGTTCACTGTTACGTTCGGGGTGGTGGGGGGCAAGATGCCTGCAGGGCCAGAGAAGCTGGCTTCTTGATTCTGCATGTTTAAAGTTAGTTTTTTCAAACCTATCTCCCCTGGAGAGAAAGAGGCTTATTCAGTGGTAGAATGTCTCAGCCACAGACAAGAATTCAAATCTGAAGTCAGAGTATGGACTATATATAGTTTAAACCCCCACCAAATGGACAGCCCTCTCCAAGATTCTCGAGACTTCCTGCCTGCATGGGCAGGATGTGCTGACCTCATAGTCCAGCTCCAGTCACTTGGGGAGTGGATGGAGAGGGGGCTCAGATACGAGGATTTCACCAATGGTTACAGTCTGGTATAAAAACACACCATGAATGGACCCTGAACCTTGTTAAATCCAAGGGCCCTTTTCAGTTGTCACTGACACATCTGGAACAGCCCACACTCCCCCAGGCCTCTGTGACATACTCCTTGTTTTCCTTCTCTGGTAGCTCATAATCTACTGTCCTTTAAATATCAGAATTATTTACAGCTGGACCCTCTTTTTGTCTCACCCTACACTCTCTCTCTCAAGGCTTAAAATTCTAACTATATGCTAACACCTCTGAAATTTCTCTCTGTGCCCCAGACCTCTCTTTGGAGCTCCAGGTCTTTGTATCCAATCATCTACTTGGCATCTTGGAGATCTCAAATTTAAGATGTCCAAAATGGAACATTTTCTACTTCCCCACAAACCTGCTCCTCCTTCAGTGTGCCCCATTCTAAGAGAATGGGACCACCATGCAGCCAGTGGCTCATGACACAAACCTGGAGTCATCACTGGCATCTTCTTCATTCTTCACATTCAATTACCAAGTCCTATCTCCCAAAATCAAATCCATTCTCTTTTTTCCATCTCTACTGCCACCACCTAGTCAAAGCCACCAGTATCTCTTGCCAAGGCTCCTCTAGGTGGTTGCCCACATCAAATCCATCCTCCTCACAGCAGCCAAAATGATTCCATACATCCCACTCCCATCTGGGACAACTGCGCTATTTTAGTGAAACCCTTTAGTGGTTTCCCATGAATTACAATAAGCTCCACCGTCTTAGCACGCTCTCGGCCCTGCTGCCTCTTTTGCTCCCCGTGTGCCATGCACCCCCTCGTACTCTATGTTCTAGACGTACTGACCTCCAGCTAAATTCTTGCTCCTTCAGGCCTCAATTCAATGGCTCTTCCCCAGGAAGACCTTCCTAGACCCTCAGACTCCTCTGGGAACCCATTATAAGTTTTCATGGTGCCTTGGACTTCTTCAATCACTAGTCATGATTATAATTTCAGGGTCATTTGTGTTATTTTTCATTTAACTTGTTTCCCTGACTAGATATCATGAAACCAAGGACCATGCTTCTGTAATTTGTTACATATCCCCTATGCCTAGAAGAGTGCTTGGTTCATGCAAAATATTTGGAATGAGTGAATGAATGAGAGGTTAGCTACAAACAGACTGTGTTCTCTGAACCTCAGGAGACAAGCAAAGGTCAAGAGCTCAAGTGGTCAAATTCAATATCCTCAACCTAACCTCCTGGCATCATTTGTCTACTTTTCCCTTTCTTGAAGTACTTTCCTCTCATCTTCTGTGATGCCACACTCCTAATTTTCTTCCCACTTTACTGGCTGCTGTTCCTTGGAATCAGTTACTGACTTCCCTTCTGAAAACTCCCATAGAACCCAGTCCTCCTGCATTTTCTCCTTCTTCATCCTCTCCTTTAAGTAGCCTCATCCAAACCCAAGGCTTTAAGAATAATCTAAATATTGATACTTCTTAAATTTATATTTCCATCCACAAATTCTTCCCCTAAACTCCAAACTCCTATATTCAACTGCCTACTTGACATACACTTCCATACTACATTGGCTAATAGGAATCTCAACTGTAACATATTCAGAACAGAACTCTAAACCTCTTGACTTCTGCATCAGCTCATCTCCTTACCTTCCCTCCTCAATGGCACCGTATCCACCTAGTTGCTCAAGCCAAACCCAGGCCTCATTCTTGAGTCCTCTCTTTCCCCTACTCCTCATATCAACTTTATCAGCAGTCTTCTTGGATTTACCTCTAAATGATGTCCTGGATCGACCCTGCTTCTCTCCATCTCAAGCAAAGAGCCTGTTGCAGGAATGAGCTCAGCATGCTGATGGAGCAGAAAGAAGGCCAGCAGAGCTGGATGCAATGAGGCCAAGCCTCCACCATAGCTTGCTACAGCCCACAAACAGTTGCCCTGCTTCTGCCTTTGCTGCCCTCCAAGGCTTCTCCTTCACAGCAGTTAGAGGGATACCTTTTTTTGGGGGGGGATGGGGGACCAGAGACGTACTTGTTTTACATTTGGTAATTAACTCTTCTTTAAACAGGTAATACATGAATATAATAAAAATCCAATTTGTATAAAATAATATTCAGCAAAAAGTCAGTCCCCCATTCCATTCTCTGTTACCCTCCCTAGAGGCAAAGCAACCATGACTACCAGTCTTACGTATTCTTGAGAGGCTATGCATACACAGCACTTATGTGTACATGTATCTCCCAGAGGGATATTTTAAAAATGTACACCAGATCATGTCATTCCTTTTCTTAAAACCCTTCAATGCTTTCCCACTACTTGTAGACTAAAATTCTAACCCCTCACAAAGCCCTACGGGCCCCCATCTGGTCCCCGCCTGCCTCTCCGCTCTCCTCAGCACTGTACTCCAACCACACTGGCCACCTTTCTGGTCCTCAGACATGCCAAATTTGTTCCCGCCTCCAGGGCCCTTGTTCTGTCTAGGACACTTTTCTCCTAGCTCTCTGAAGGGCTGGCTCTCCCAGCTTTCATGTCTCAGCTCAGCTTTCACCACCTCCCAGACCAACGCCTCCCATCCCTGTTTGTAGCCCCCTCTTTGCTCTCCTCATTCTCTGCCATTCTATCACATCATGGCACTTAGTCCTATCAGAAACTATCTTGTTTATCTTTCCCTTGTTTACTACATCTCTCTCCCAAAGAATAAAAGTATCATGTGGTCAGGGACTTTGTCAGTTTTATTCCCTGCTGTTCCTCTGGAACTCAACAAAGATTAGTAAGAAGACTGAACTAATAAATAATTTGAGCCAACATATGACTCCATTAAAAACAGAAGAAAATTACTTCTAGCAATAAAAGAATATTAAATGCTAGTGACTGTGCTGCTCACCCCACTCCTGGAGAGGACCAGCACCACCACAGTCTACTTCCAATTATCCAGGTGAACAGGGGTACGGCAAGCACAGTCTAAAAACCATTACTGTTTGACTTTGAGTATATTCCATTTTTTTGCAGTAGCAGGTTTACTTTCCTAATTATGCCTTTCTATTGCCATTATTAATATGAGCCTGTATTCGCTGAGTTCACTCTGAGAGGCAACCCAGAAATGTCCAAGATGGCATTAGATGCTCTTCTGGAACTAAAACTGCTGTAACTCGTGATCACAAATGAGCTGAGTACAGATAATGAAGAAGTGAACATAATCACACAGGTTCCCACTGACCTTCATTCCCTACTCTACCCTGGTATTTCAGTCTACTACTCTGGATTCTGTGGAAAATTCATCCTAGGGTAGCAGTTCAGTTCAAGGGAAGAGCAATTTAATTGATGCAGGAGTATTAACACAAACCTGGCCCTTTAATTTGTAAATGTGAACCTGTTCCCCTTCCCAGGTGAATCTGTAACACTCAGTGCACAGCCTTAGAGAGCACATGTCATCCTGTGTATTAATCACAAGGACACACAAACTCCATTTTGTGCTGACTCACAGCTTCCATCTCCTGGGGGCTACTGGGCTGACACGGTTCAAGCAGAAGCATGTGTGAGTGTGTGGACAGCAGTGGCCTGCTGCTGCACAGGTATCTTTACAATCCAGTGAGGAAGAGGCCTGCTCAGCTCCTCAAGGCACAAACCGGCTGCGGCTAGACTAAGCCTCCTTCTTGACCAGGAAATGTCTTCAACGGCAGTAACCACTGCCTTCCACCTCCCACCCTGCAGCCCAAGAACAACTCATCTCCTACATCAGAAGCAATACCTTGACAGATACTTAACAGACAATTTTGGCCAGAGGACAGCATCTAACACGTGCATGGTACATTTTCCCCGAGCTCCCCTGCAGCCCCAGAGCACTTTGCTGGAGGACTCACTGGAATAAACGAGGCAGGCCTGGCTGGCTGCTGTGGAAGAGAGCCATCGGGCGGAGTTCCCCACAGGTTAGTGTCATCTGTCTCCCAGTAATCCACCCAGGCACAGTACAACAGTTGGGGAGGCCCTGTGATCATATACAGAGAGGTATCCCAGGCATTGTGTTGGGGTAGAGAATAAATTAGACAGTCCGGGTGGCTCTATCTCTCAACTCCACAGGTGACAACAGAGAAAGCAAACATCCTTCAAATCCCAGGAGGGAAATAAGGAGTGGCACCCTCCTGAGCTCACACCACCCCTTGAGTAAATGTCGGTGGACTTTCCACACCCCACATCTCCATTTCTGCTCTCCTCCCACTTCCTTACATTTCTAATCCTTCTTACTTTGTTTCCTTCCTCTTTCTCTCCAACATCTCCCCCCGGACCTTTTCTTTTTTGTTTCTCAAGATGCCTCAGTAGCTATGGTTGCCTTAACTCCTGATCTGACAGTAGGGGGTGTTTTCTGGACTGCAGGCTCAAAGGCAGGCCAAATTTGGTGACGCTGGTGAGTATCCACACCAAGCAGTGTGTACGCATGCACCTCTCATCTGTCTGCAAAGTCCACAGAAGATGCCTTCATTTCCTACTGCGTTATGCCTTACCCTAAATAGGGATGAGAATAACATCTGTACAAACAAGGAGATGTGGAAAGGTGAGCAATTTCCTAGAGAAGCTAGCTGATCCAATTATTTTAGGCACTTCTTCAATGAATTATAGGGCTGACTCATCCAGCTATTTTAGTTTTTGGCCTCTGAACTTTACTGCAATATTTCATGATCAGTCTTGACTACCCAAATCTGCAGTGTGAGAGCTCCTCTTCCCACTAGCCATCATCTCTCCACACTTATTCTCTGCCTATCTAGCACTTCTTTCTTTTGAGTCTCTGGGTCTCATGACCTTCGTGGTCCTGTCCCAGGGACCCAGGTCCCTAGCAGCATGACTTTGAATCTCAGAGACTGAACAGTTCTAGCACCCCAGTTCTATTAACATCATGCACTGTGTGAGAGCCAACCACCCATGGACACTGTGCATGGGGCTCTGGTTAGTGGGCAGATGTACTGAGCTCTAAGGCAGCCTTCTCCCTATCTGCCTTCCAAAAGATGGCGATCCACCCCAAATGCAAGTTCTGTTTTTGTAACACTGGTGACAACGTCACCCAACACTGTAGAGCTTGTGTTGTTATTTGTCACAGTCTTATTCAGGCTCACTGCTGGCAACAAGATAGCAAAACTTCAAGTGGCGAGGCTTTTCTTGGAGTCTGCATCTCCAGGGCCCAAGACGTGAGGAGTAAGGGCTATCATGTGATCTTATCAGAACCTTGTTCTGCTTAGGTAAAAGCACTTCCAGAAGCAGAAACAAACTTCATTGATATTGATCTCTTCAGAGGAAAGGTGCTATAGAAATCTCATCTAATAAATAAAGGATTCAGGCTCCAGTGTTAGGCTGTCAGTCCAGCAAGGGAAAGAAGCTATCAGGCTCAAGGAATCAAAAGTATTTATTGGTCATCTGTGCACTATTTACAGAGCTCTATTCTAGGGGCTAGGTGGAGAAGAAGAAAAAAAAAGAAGTCACTAGTTCCTGCCTTTAAAGACAGCTAGAGGTGCAGAGAGAGGAAAACAGCTGAAGGACACAGGTAGCAAAGCAAGAAATCAACTGCAAATAAAATCAATACAATCCCACTATGTGTAATAAATCGGGGGCACTGAGGAGAGGTCAACCGCATAAGGTATCCTGGAGGAGGTAAGTTTTCAAGGAAAATGAGGACATGAATTAGCACTCAGGAGAAAATGGAATGTCCACGTCAATAAGAATTAAGTGCCACTGTGTCTCATATTACCCAGGCAGGGCGAAACAAAAAAGTAGCAATGCTGTGGACTCTGTCCTCCAGAAGCATCTTGTGTAGATGGAGGGACAAGTGGCACGGGGAACACAAGTGAAAACAGTGCAGTGGGATGACTAATTAACACTATCTCAAGTGGTTCTCACAGGGTAGGCTGCATAAATTTTTACCACTCAATGTTCAATGAAAAGCATCTCTGAAATGAGGAAGGGCTTAAGGACTGGGCTAAAAACACAGACAACTCATGCTATAGTCATCTCCTCACTGTTAAGGGCACCCCATGAGCCAGTCTGGGGACATGAAAAAGTGGTGGGATTCTGGAACCTCAACAGACCTGGGCTCAAAGGCCAGGTGCTCCCTGAGTACTTCTGAGTTACTTAACTTTAAAGCTTGAGTTTTTCACTTCGGTAAAAATGGAGTACTGTTAGTCCAACGATGCTTTTATAATGGTCAAATGATATAACACTGGTGTCGACGTCCAGTATACAACAGATGCTCAATAAAGCTGTTCTTATCCCTTTACCCAGAGGATCACAACTTGATGGTATGGGGTTCACTCATTCATTCAAATGTTTACTAGGCATCACTGCACACCAGGTCCTGCGGAGGGGCTGAGAGGCGCCAAAGAACATGATATGGTCCCTGCCCTCCAGTGCTTACGGTCTGGGAGGATGGACAAACATGTAGACAGACAATTTCAATATGTTCTGAGAAGTATAGCAACAGCGGCCACCCATGGACTCCACAGAAGAGAAGACTTTTGAGCAATCTCAGAAGGAGATTAGCAGGCTACAGGTTTTTTTTAAAAAAAGACACCCGGATTTTGTGAAGGCCTCTGATGAGGAAAACCGTGGAAACAAACACTGAGCCCAGCCTGGCATTCCTGTACCTCACCCTGTCCTTGATGTCCCCATACAGTTCTTCAATCCCTGTGAATGGACCTGCTACCGGAAGAACTAGAGTGTTGGAAAGTCAAAGCCACTGCATCCAAATATCTAAGGAGGAGGCTTGCAGGAGAGAAAGACAGTTTGTGATAAGTTGCTCTGGAGGGCAGAGTGAGGAGGAACAAGGACATGTTACAGAAGGAGGCTAGTTTTAGTTCAATGAAGGAAGTGCCTAGTCAGTCTAAGCTGCATGACAACAAGACATGCCACATTCCCTCCAGGCTGGAGATGTACACTGTGGCTGGATCACCTGCTAGGGCACTTCTGATGTGGTTTCGGTTCCATCAGTTCAGGGGGCTGGACTGGCACCAGATGTATAACTTCTAAGTCACTTAAGTGCTTGGATTCTATGTCAGAGAGTGACAGGCTGGCTCAACAGGAATGAGAGATTGGGGCAGCTATACGCAGTAGGTCTGTGGCCTGGTAGTCTCTGTGACCTCCAAAGAGTCCAGCTTATTCATGTGCAAGATGAATCAGAGGTTTTCTTTATGCAAACACACCCATCCCTAAAGTTGACTATTTAATTAAACCACAAGCATATCAAACAATTTTAATTAGACCAAGCAAGTAATGCTACCCTATCTGATAGCATACAGTATGTTTTGTCTGATTATTTCTCCCTCTACCAATAAAAATTCAAGGCAGATAAAAGTATGTAAAAATAAACAATGCTAAGGTTCTCTATCTAGACCTTATTCCTTAAGCCAAATATTCCACTGGGAAACCCTCAGGTTGCACAGGTAGCCTGGCTTCAAGAATATACCTGGAGACGGGCCCACACATTTTCTCTCACCTGCTTGGGCCTGCCTTCAACTACTACTGCAAAAGGGATTTCCCCTAAAGATAATCAGCAGGCTCACCAGAACACCACATTTCTTTGACTTCTCATTTTTTCTTGTACATTATTAGTCAACACTGACTACCGGGTACTCACTATAGGCCACATACTCTAACGGGAGCTGTAGGGATGCCACAGAGCAACACGTGGTCCTGACCCCTGCGGATTTTCCAGTCTCTCAGGGGAGACGACACCAAAGGAGGAAGGCATGTGTTAAATACTCAGAAGATATAAATCCCTCAGTGAAAGAGAATGGAGCTGACTAGATCTGATATTAAAACCTCTATAATATGGAGCACCTCATTTGAAATTTCTAGTAATTCTATTTGGTCTTAAATTACCTTTGCATTTCCAATGAACACTGAGCTATTAAGTGTACAGGTAGTATATCAAATTTTGGGCTATGTTAGAATTACCTGAGCAACTGCATTTTTACTTTCTAAAGCAGCAGCATCCCCCCGATCCAGGGACTCCGAGGCACTGGTCTGAGGCCCACACTTTTTAAGTAGTACTGCTCAAGAGGGAACCACACAAGAATCTACCAGGAAGACTGGGAGTGTCCAGTAAAAGATAGCTGCATACAACATACTGAACACAAATTACTTTTAACTATATACATTAAAGACCCTGGAAAAGACATTTCTTTAGCAAAATTCTGTGAATTATTTATCAGTTTGAAAGAAAAAAAATTTAAAAACCTATTATTTTGACTAAATACTATTTTTACCACAACTGGTCTAATTTGATGACACTAATGCCCATACAAGAGTCCCAAGTCCTGAGCAAGGTTTTAGAGGCTGAACTAAGAGGAGGTTAAAAGAGTCAGGTGTATTAATTTGGAAGAAAGACCAAGAAATCTGGGTACTTTAGAAGACAGAAGCTGGGTTCAGTGCAGATGACAGAGCAGGTGTCCAGGGAGGGATGGGCATGAATATGTGATGAGGAGCTGCGGTTAGTGGGAGCTGAAACCTATGCAGACGGGAGGAGTGGGCACTGCTATGAGCAGTCATTCTGGTCAGAAACTCTTCAGCAGTCCACGAGTTTTAGATCAAAGGCTGCATAAAATGCCAATGTTTAGCACACAGGTATGATCTGAGGCTAACGTCAACCTTTCTGGTCTCAGTGTCCTCATTCATAAAGAAAATAGGCTGGGGCCGGCCCGCTGGCGCAGTGGTTAAGTGTGCACATTCCACTTCGGTGGCCCAGGGTTCACCGGTTCAGATCCTGGGTATGGACATGGCACACTTGGCACGCCATGCTGTGGTAGGCGTCCCACATATAAAGTAGAGGAAGATGGGCATGGATGTTAGCTCAGGGCCAGTCTTCCTCAGCAAAAAGAGGAGGATTGGCGGCAGATGTTAGTTCAGGGCTAATCTTCCTCAAAAACAAAAAAGAAAGAAAGAAAGAAAATAGGGTTGAACTAAATGATTGCTAAGGTGCCTTCTAATCCTGGTGGTATGTGATTCTAATATCTACCTACCCACAGATTTTTATGATTTTGTCTTGTGGTAAAAACATTTAATTCAAACAAAGCGTTTCCAAGCATCTCTCAGTGTGGTTTGCTTTCACTATCTCAAGTGAGAATAACCCAGAATAGCATCTTGGGCGCCTGTTATGATACTGATTTGAGAAAAAGAGGAGTACTTGCAGGTCACAGGCTTTCCCCACTATAACCAGACAGACACATTACAGACACAGATACAACTATGAACAAGGGGAATTTGCTTCAGGTATAAACAGAAATGAATCCATGGGATAGCAAAACTCTTTAAAACGCGGCTTTGTTGACCTTTGTTAGAACACTGGTAATTCACCAGGGGCTATATCAGCCATTTTGGGGAAACATATTTGAATATTTCCTATGTTTTCCTGGAATGTATTCAACAGCTACAACTATTAAAATTTGTTGGGGTGAGGGGTGGACATCGGGGATAGCTATAAAAAATCTATAGCTAAATCATACTTTATTGTAAAAGACTGAATGCTTTCTACCTAAGATCAAGAAAAAGGCAAGGAGGTCCATCCTCAACATAACTATTTAACATTATGCTAGAGATCCTAGCCATTGCAATAATGCAAGGAAAAAAAAAGGTATACAGATTAGAAAAGAGTAAAATTGCCTTTATTTGCAGATGACATAATAATGGATATAGAAAATACTACGGAATCTAGAATAAGTGAATTTAGCAAGGTTGCAGAATAAAAAAATCATATACAAAAACTGACTGCACTTCCAAGTAGCAGCAAAGAACAAGCTGAGAATAAAATTTAAAAATTCTATTCACAATAGCATCAAAAAATTAAAATACTTAGGAATAAATTTAACAAAAGATATATGCTGAAAAACACAAAACTGCTGAGATATTAAAGAAGACAAACAAATGGAGAGACATCATATTCATAGGTTGGAACAGTGCTAAGATGGCAATTCTGTAAATCTTTTAAAATTTGGGCAAAATATTTAAGATATGAAGAGACTCTTCACAAAAAAGATATATAAGTGCCCAAAAAGCATATGAAAAAAAAGATGTTTTAACATCACTGGTCATTAGGGAGATACAAATTAATGTGCCACAGTGAGACAGTACCATACACCCATTAGAGCAGCCAAAGTTAAAAAGAAGGACAATACTAAATGTTGGCAAATTATGGAGAAATTGGAACCCTAATACACTGCTGATTGGATTTTCTTAAAATATGAAATGTACACTGACCATTCAACCTGGCAATTCCACCTCTATGTAAAACATAGGTCCACAAAAAGACTTGTGCGTAAACATTTATAGCAGTTCTATTCATAATCTCCCCAAACTGTCAACAACCCAACGTACGATAACTGGTAAATGGATAAACAAATGCAGTATTATCCATACAATGAAATACTATTCAATGTTATAAGATGAATGAACTACTGACAGATAACAACATGGATGAATCTTGAGAACAACATCCTATGTAGACACACAAGACTATATATACACTCTATGAATCCATTGATATGAAAATTCTAGAAAAGGCAAAATTGGGGGCTAGCCCCGTGGCTGAGTGGTTAAGTTTGCGCGCTCTGCTGCAGGCGGCCAGTGTTTCGTTGGCTCAAATCCTGGGTGTGGACATGGCACTGCTCATCAAACCACGCTGAGGCAGCGTCCCACATGCCACAACCAGAAGGACCCACAACGAAGAATATACAACTATGTACTGGGGGGCTTTGGGGAAAAAAAGGAAAAAATAAAATCTTTAAAAAAAAAAGGCAAAATTATACCAACAGAAAACAGATCAGTGGTTGCCTGGGGCTGGAGTAGGGGAGTGTGGGGATTGACTGAAAAAGGATACATGGGGAAATTTTGGGGGTGATGGAAGTATTCTAAAATTCGAATTTTGTGATGGCTGCACAACTCTTTTGAACTATAAAATAGGTGAATTTTATGGTAAGTAAATTATATCTCAAAAAATATGTTTAAAAAAACACCACACAAACCTTGCTGGGCAAAGAATTAACTGAAACTATTTACTCTAGGAACGAGCAATTATTGTGCTGTTATTACTGCTAAGACTGGACTACAGAAGTAGTTGCAAATTTGCTATCCAGACGGAAAATATTTCACTTCCTCAGACAAGGGTCTCCTGGCTCACCTGTCAGTAGGGTATGAGACACAGGCTTCAGCAGATGTGCTCTGCACATTTTGTCTTTTAAAAGCTTGGTCTTCAATGCTCCTTTGCCAGGGAGGGGAGCTCTTCATACTTCTGATATCTCTACACACTTGTCAAAGGACATGGGGTAGGTTGGATCTCTGGGACAGTGCTGAACTAATGGGCTAAATACATGGAGTTAGTGTTCAATAAACAGTTTGATTTATTTTGCTTTAACATCTCAACTTGCAATTTATGGAGGAGCAGCAGAAGGACTAACCTGGTTGGTTTTAGACTAAAACTCTCACACGTTAAAGATTAAATGGGGAATACAGGGGCCTGTCCGGTGTCCTAGTGGTTAAGTTCAGCATGCTCTGCTTTGGCAGCCCAGGTTCGGTTCCTGGGCTCAGACCTACACCACTTGTTGGTGGCCATGCTGTGGCAGTGACCCACATACAAAACAAAGCAACACTGGGGGCAGCCCGGTAGCGCAGTGGTTAAGTGCACACCTTCCACTTCTCAGTGGCCCAGGGTTCACCGGTTTGGATCCTGGGTGCGGACATGGCACCACTTGGCAAAAGCCATCTGTGGTAGGCGTCCCACGTATAAAGTAGAGGAAGATGGGCATGGATGTTAGCTCAGGGCCAGTCTTCCTCAGCAAAAAGAGGAGGATTGGCAGTAGTTAGCTCAGGGCTAATCTTCCTCAAAAAAAAAAAACAAAAAACAAAAAACCGAGCAACACTGGCAGAGATGTTAGCTCATGGCAAATCTTCCTCAAGCAAAAAGAGGAAAATTGGCAACAGATGTTAGCTCAGGGCCAATCTTCCTCAGCAAAACAAAATAAAACAAACAAAAAAATGGGGAATACGGATAGCAAACTGTTGTTTAGGTAAAAGTAAAGTGCAAGTGAAAAGAAGAGAGCAGCAAAGGGAGAAAATTTTCTCAGAATCTGCCTGAAGATTTCCAATTACCCTTAGATCTCACACATACGATAACTCCCATCAAGGAGGGTTTTGTTTGGGGTAAGGTGGGCAGGACATCTCTTTCTCTTGAGCCATAGGTCAACATACACCCAACTTCTGTCTTAGAAGTACTGGAGAAACTGTAGCCTTTCATTCCTAGACTCAGGAGCTCTTAAAGAGCTGGGGGTGGGGGGGGCCTGGGAACCACTCTCTCTTTATAACACATGGCAGAGCATCACGGACTCTCCACTCAATGGCAGTAATGATAACATCTAACCAGCAAAATCAATTTGGTCATGATAAAGGATCTCAGGTGTTTCCCTGGACAGCAGAGTTTTCTGATGGATCCAGGCTAGAACTCTGTACACAGAATAAGGCCTTTTACCAAAACACACTGCTTCACTTTCTTTTAGAGACATAGGACAGAATGCCAGATATTCCTGACAGGTTCAAATCACACTTGGACGAGAGTTAAAACAAAGGCACAGACATGTGGGCTTATTTGTGGTGACTTCTGATGTTGGTGAAAGGGACCAGTCTGGTAATTTCACGTCACCAACATGCTTCATAATCACCACAGCTCCCTGCCCCACCCTGGGCTTTAGGATATCACTATTCATTCACTGTGCAGTGCCCATAGTGGTGGGGATGGCTGTGACACATGCACATTCTTCCTAGAGCATTCCTCTAACAAGATTCAACAGCTTCTGGGGCTTTCCTGTGTGCTTAATTAAAAAATAAAAAAAAAAAGTCAAATTAGATCATATTGACCATATTCAAAATCACTGATAGCTTCTCAGTGAAAACTAACATCCAAACCCGAAAGCCTGGAATCTGGAATCCCTTCCCTCCCTTTCTAGCAGCTTTCCTCACTCAACCCCAACACTCCATCCAGCTGCACAGAGGTCACCTTCAGAACAGCAGCTTTGTCCAAGCATTCCCTCTTGCCCCACATCTAAATCCCACCCTTCCTTTAAAGCCCCAATTGTGGAAGCCTGTCCAGAGACCTCCAGTTGGAATTAATCTCTCCTTCCGCATATTCCTATAACATATGGCTTGTACCTTAGTTAAAACTCTTAGGTGGGTTGCACTGGATGCCAGTTATTTTATGCATGTGTCTGCCTTCC